>NC_061514.1:103750998-103808828 GCF_022539505.1 Lolium rigidum
CTTACATGAGTGCTTAACTTTTTTTTTTCAATTTAGCGTTCGTGACCTCAGAGCCTTGATTTGCACATATTATGCAACAGCGTCGGATGTCTACTCATGCATCGATGCTACAAAAATGATTGAAACCCGCCACGGAATCTAACGAAACGCCTAAGATTTATTTCCTAGCGCCCATGTTAGCATCGGGCGTTGAACATACCCTAAGGCGCCTTTGGAACAAAGAAACATCGTAGGTATTTTAGAGGATAAAATGCCTATAGAGAACAAGTCATATGGTTCCTTTGGGACAAAGAAATGTGAATCCTAGATACCTTCCAAACTTTAGTGGGATGGGCTCTTTTGGTAGGAATTTCAGAGGAAAACAAACATAAGGTCCTCCGTCATGCTTCTCACCTCTCTGTGTCTATAGTTTTGCCTCTCTTGTTCGTTTTGCATAACATCCAAACACCGACGTCTGTGAAGTTTTCTTGTAGTTTTGATTCAATTAGGAAATCAGGATACACATGGACGTATAAGACATCCATCTAGCCTGGTTATTTGCTCAGCTTGCCATATGAGTGTCGCTTTACATCAACGTATCATGTTTGAAAACAAATAGTATCTTATGGTCTTAAATTTTAAATTTGCTCAGAGGGTTCACGACTGGATGTATGACATCTTTTTATATGTGTTTCCTATTCTTTATGTTTTGGGGTTCTTAATTACGTTCCACACGGGGTCTAAGTCCATGGACAATACATATGTGTATGAATTTTTTTGGTGATGTTTCAATTCTTATAAATAAGTTTCTTGCAAAGTTTCAATAAACAGTTCTTGCGCATGTGATTTTTAAATCCGCTCTATTCTAGATATGCAGTTGCAGATGTGCTCCCAAAAACATCGACTGTCTATGAAACTTCGAGTGTGTTTGGCTAGGTTTATTGATGATGGCTTGTGGCTCATAAACTAAAAGGCTATTGGTGAGTATTTGCTTACAAACCAAAAGGCACCTATTTATGTACCTTTGGTTTAGCTTTCGGCTTATAGCATGGTACAACGATATCCTATAAAATGAAATGAAAAATGGAGTTGCGTGCGTCAAATTAACCGGTGCCGAAACAACTTTCAAGTTTTAAAGACGATGGCTCATGCATGCTCAGATGACATCTAGCTCGGCATGGATTAGTTCAATATCTTGTTCGGTGGCTACCAATTTATTTGATTTTGCAAACCAGTGGCCAGCTTGTAGGGGCCTTCTGTAAATCTGCTAGTGGCCAGGTTGTAGCTGGATCTGGTCCATTCCTTATCCATCAAACGGTCCATAAGTGGCCGGTGCATAGGATACGTTCTCCCATTCTTAGCGGAGGCTTTGCACTCTTTTCTTTTCTCCCTCTCTGCTGGTTGGGCAGCAGCTGGAACGGGAACGGCCGGACGGCACAGCACACTGCACACGTCGCATCGTGGATTCATGAGACGACGACGACGAGATGCTCGCGCTTGCTGGACCTAGATTCCGCCGGGGCCACGCGAAGATCTCCTCGCGCTTGCTCGTCAGCTAGCTCCCAAAAAGCTGGGGCCGTCCACGTCCACCTACAGATATGCTGAGCCAACTCGCAGTGGACACGCTCACGGTCGGGCGCTCCACGGCTTTTCTCTACGGCGGGGCGGCGGGCGTACTGATGCTGCGTTGCTGATTAAAACGACGCCTGCCTCAGTCCGTGCCCATCGAAATCATGTAATCCCTTCCTTCCATGAGCTAATGAGATTTGTCTAAATCTACATGTATCTAGATATAAATTTATATTATAATATATATAAATTTTAATAAATCTTAAATATGTTTCATGAGATGGAGACAGTACATAGCCTTTTATTTATATTGAGATGTGTGTCGAGTTGTATTATACTCTCTCCGTTTCACGAAAGTTCTCTTAGGTTTGTCAAAATTTAAATATATTTAGACACTATCTAGTATATATATAGATACATCCAATAATTAGTCAAATCAAAGACAAATTTCATGAGACGGAGAGAGTAGTTGGATTTGTAATTAACATAAGGTTGTGTATTAGAGTCGAGCACTTGAATCCTGACATAATATACAACGGAATAGTGCATAACTAAAATAGAATAGTGCAAGTTGTTGGTTAGATATAAGATCGTTCTTGGAGACAGTCCGGTGCCCGTGGAAAGGGTGCTGGGCCAGCGTGGCATTTCGAGATCTGATGTGTTTGTACACCTTAGCGAGCTTATCGTCAACCGTATCATGATAGTAATTGGGGAGGAGCGCTCGTTAACCATGCCCCGTAGATGTAGGTCTTGATCGCTGAACTACGTTACTAAATCTTGGTGTTATGTTGTGATTGCTTGTCCTTGTATGGTCTACTTTGTGCCTCCCACGATAACAATTTAATTATTTAATGAAGTCTTATAAAGTAAATATAAAAACCAACTCGCTAGCGATAGTGTTGCAATGCTACAAACTTCATGAAGGAGGTGGCCATGTCAGGGTTTGTGTGGCCTGACTTAACACGTACACACATTATCTTAAAACAGATGGCTCGCCAAACCGTTCAAGTGTAGGTTTCGTAGCAGAAAACAAAAAGATTGTAACTAGTGCATCATGTTTGCTAAGATCTATTTAGGAGTAATGCTGACTTACCCTCGTAGACCGAAAGTGGTTAGCGTTCCGCTAGAACGTGGATGATGTAGTCGTACTTCGTCGGCAACCTTAGGTTCAAGTTTAATTCTCCTAGTACGGCGTCAAGTGATGCAAGTACAACACCTCGTAGTTTCGCATACATATGATGCTCAACGACGCTTTCGTCTCCATTCCACTAGAGATGCGAAAGTAGATCTTCTGAATTTGGATCCCTGCAGCGCTCATGCGTACTGGGTGGAGTAAACTCCCTCCTTGTGAAGCTCTTCGAGAAACCGCACGCAGGAGAGAGAACAACATAGTGCCACTCGCTCCGATTCAAATTAATTGCTACGAAAGTTTGTTTTAATTTAGTAAATCTCTGGTAACTAATTTGGATTAGAGGTTGTGGTGTAAATAGACCGTCTCGTCTCACCAATTGAAAATACCCAATCAGCGATCCTAAACAAGCAGACTGTTCATGCCTTTTTATTTTCTCGAAACGGAACGTTGTTTAAATGTTTTCATCTTGCAGGTAGGACCGTAGGAGTATTTGCTTTGATCGTTTTGCAACTTTGAGTTGGTGTGACATCGACACTCTGCTGCCTCGCGCAGTCGAGATCGCCCATATTCACCCTCACCCACTGCGACTGTATCAAAGGTACAGGCACTCACACTGAATCAGGTTTCACATATTCAATGAATCTGACTGAAAAAACCGATTCAGCTTGAGACTCGGATGCGCCTGACAGAGAGGGCGCGGCGCAGCGGCAGGCCATGCATCGTGGGCCGGACATGGCCACCTCCGCCGTCCTTGGAAATAGCCAGCGTCAAGGCTTGACTGAACTGCCACGTTGGTTCAGATCATCAGACCAAGAGCATCTCCGGCCACGTCCTTCAAAGCGTTTTTCAAAGAAATTTAGGTGCACCGGATAAAAAACGTTTCAAGCCGTGTCCCTTAAAGCCTTTTTTTATCCGGTGCGATCCGATACGGTGTTCGGCACCTCGACCCCGTTCCCGCTACACAAGGGACGCTCCGGAGACGCCGGACACAATGAAAAGCGAGGCGGGGAGTGGCGGGACTGACGCGTCAGCAGCACATTGAAGTTTAACCTAACCGCCGCCTACCTCGCGACGGAAGTTATTGGCGCGCAGCGACGGTGCAGTTCCGCAGAGGCGCAGCGAAGCGTCTCGTCACGCCTAGCTCTGCGTGCCGGCGTTAATGAGCGACACCGCTCCCCCGTTTCCCTCCGGCTCATAAAAGGGCCGCTCTCTCATCGTCTCTCTCACACACAAACCCTAGCGCCTCTCTTCCCAACCCTAGCCGACACCATCTTAAGAGTCGACTCCATGGCTGGTAGATGCGGAGGCCGAGGTCGCGGCCGCGGTAGAGTTGCACGCTCATCGTCGCCTGCGACGCCATCGTCTTCATCGTCGGATCTGCAGGAGGAGGAGCGGCGGGTGGTGTTCGAGTTCGTCGTCGTCCTCAAGGGCAACCCACACGGCATCCAGAGACTGCCGGACACGTTCGCCGACTTCGTCGCCGATGACGAGTCGGGCTCGCTGCATCTGCAGGAGGCTACATGCGGCTGCTGTCGGTGGATCGTGGACGTGATCTACGACACGCACAGCAAGATGTACCTCCAAATCGGCTGGGAGAAGTTCGCGCGCCGCCACCACCTCGAAGCCGGCTTCGTGCTCATGTTCTCCTACCTTGGTGAGGGGGACATGAGCGTCAATGTGTTCAACAAAACAAGCTGCCGACGGCACTACCATGGCGACAACGCCGAGGAGGACGACGACTAAGTGTTGTTTTTTCGCAGCGAAAATAGGCACGGAGGTTTCTGGTTGTTCTTCCTCGAAAGAACCAACAGGGGCACCGTCAACAACTGTATTTTCCAGTTTGGGTGACTGGGTGTGCCTCCGAGTGTTCTTTCTTAGCAGCGAACACACGAAACCTGCGATGCCAATACTAGTTAGGTTTAGTTATTTTTGCAATGTTTTATATTTGTATCAACCATGGTTCAAACTATGTATTAGTTTGTGGAAAACCATGTTCTAAAGTATATCTTCTTGTAAACCACGTTCCCAATTATGTATTAGTTTGTGGAATGTTTCTTCTCTTTATTGAAATAAAAATGCAAAAATAAAATAAAAAAGAGAGTATTTTAATGTTGGGGGCGTTGTTTGGAGAACGTGGCTGGAGAGCGACGTTCCAAACGCGACACGTAACACGAACGAAACACATCTTCAAATGTTCGATCCAACGCTCTTTAGGGATGATTTAGAGGATGCGAGTGAAGATGCTCTAAGCATGCATCTGCATGGACACAGGACGCCGTGTGTGTTTGCTTCGCCGAAATCTTGGGAATTTCAAGACCTCGCGCCGGAGGTCTAGCTAGAAGCTCCGATGGTGGCGGGGGCAGTGTGTACGTGGCGGGCGGCCGGCGTGGACCATAGACGCCTGCTTTTGTTGGGGCTCAGTAGTGCCGGCTGTTGCCCACTCTGCATATCCGCTCGGTGTTCGAGTTCTTCTTGATCCGGGCGCTGCTTTGGACCATCCATGGCCGGCGGCGGTCGTGCTTCTCCGAGCAATAACGTAGGTACAAGGCTCTTACCGCGAGTAGTATGTTCCGACCTTTATTATTCTCAACGATTTCAGAACCGATGGTCGATAAGCTGGTGACTGGCGAATGTGCCCGTTTGGCGCAACTGGATTGGAGTCCCGTTTTTTCTCTGTTTTGCTTACAAAGGGTTGTTTCTTCGTCATAGTTCAAATCTTCTCACCTCCTGTACACCTGTACACTTCGAATTGACCTATGAGCGTGATTATTTCGAGTCGTCTAAGAAGTACCACATGAGGAACGGGTAAGCCGAGTCCGTTTCTCTCTAAGGCATTTTGCATTTCCCAATCAAAAGGTATGTGTTATGCTGTAATATAGTTGGTTATGTTTTAGAGGTTCTCTATTTCTTAGAAATACCCCTTAATCCTATGAAACTTAGCTGAGATTTATCTAAATTTAGATATATCTAAACATTAAATGGTATGTAGATACATTCGAATTTTAGCAAACCCACCACATATTTCATGAAAATGAAGAGAGTAGTATTCTAAATCATCATCGAGAACAGCCGTATCAAAAAATCAAGATTCCGAGTAACAAAATACTAGAATACCTATATTTGATGGTTATCAACAGTGAACTGGAAAATATGAGACTAGACCGTATATGGCTATTAAAGGGTAATTTACTAAGGGTTGTATAATTGGAACTTTACATTGGATGGTATCGCACTTAGTAGATTTGGGTGACCATGTTTTCCTTCTCCGCCACCTCTATGCTATGTTTCTTTGGCTCATGTTCATCCGATCTACAAGTGTGAGTTGTTTGACTCAGCACAGTACCCATGACAATTGTTGTGGCCATTTTTTGGCGTTTGTGACAACATGTGAACATGTAACAGTGTTGTATCAACAATATCTTCTCTACACAGATATTTCTACCTTACAGCTGGCTGCATAAGAAAGAGGTTCAACGAGATAAAATAATATTTGAAGTTTACTAAACCTCACCTTATATACGACCCTTTGAAAAGTTGGTACTCTAAGTTTGTGGAACAAGCACGGGAAATCAATATTGTTTAAATACCACTAAGAATATATTCATTAAAAGGTCAAATAAGACTCTCCTCACGTGCAACGCATGTGTTGCTTTTCGATCATTTCCCCCATGTAACACTTGCATTGATGAGAGAAAGTTGCCGCCATCAAGCAACTTCACCCAGTTGCCGCCATCAAGCAACTTCCACCTAGTTTCTATCGATGCCAGTTTTCTTCCCCTTCCTTGCAAGTTTGTCATTTTTTTTTATCTTTGCCTATCTTTCTCTTCTTGCCCATTGTGCATAAGGGACAAAGAGCCTACCGAAGGCAACATCGAGGAATTTAGGATTTTGGCCAAGCTAGATGCAAACATATGAAGGCAAAGTTAACCATCAACACATCATCACTGTCTTCTATACATATGTTTTTGTAGATGACATATAAATTAAGCAGCATGATATATAGCGCCTAGTAAATAGGCAAAAACATGGTACACCAAGAAATGTCTCTAAGAGGGGAGAGAGATAGAAGGCGATCCTAGAAATGACATAGGGTTTCAACCCCCTCGTCGACGATGTTGCGAGTCTACCCCATCTCCGGTGGCCTTCAGGTCTTGAAGGTGCGGGCGGACCACAGCCCCACGCCGGCGGGAGGGTTCTCGTTCTACTTCTTTTAGGTATTTGAAGTATCTTCTTAGAATGGTGATGTGGTGGCTATGTCGTACAGTCAAAATAAGGTCACCCCTGATCTATTTCGCGTTTCAGCTGTGCGCCTAGCGACGGAGGAGGGCGTGTGGAGTTGTCGCCCCATTGGATCTCGTGGGATCCGATCGGTGTTCTGTTAGTTGAGTGGTTGGAGGTTTGCCTATTTGTTCTATGGTCCTCATCTTTTGAGCGATGATTGTTGTTGCAAACTTTGCCTGGCTCCGGTGAGGGAGAGGCGAGGGCGGCGGCGCCTCTTCTGCTCGTTCCAGTGGTTGTAGTCTTCATTAGGTGGTTCAAAGACCTATTTATAGGTTTTGCTACTTTTAGAGCTTTTTATACTGCTATCAATGGTTATTAATATATCTATGCACTGTTTTTGAAAAAAAGTTAAATCAATTGTTCATGCTTCAGAACATATAAACTAAAACAATAAGTATGAGAATAAAAAGAACAAGTGGCAGCAGACCCATCAACGTTGACTTGCCACCCCCCCCCCCCATGGCGTTCAACTTGTTCAATTACAACCAAAAATAGCACGCATAGATTTTAATTTTATTGTTTGTCGAGGCTTTGCAAAGTTCTTAGGTCCGTCACTGAAAACAAGAATAAAATGTAAAATGATAGGGAAGTAGACATGGATGTAATTTTTTTATCTCCAGTCTAGGGTCTTTTTCTTAACATAAAACTCGACGAGCCCAACTTTAAATTAACAAAACCATGAACTAGCCATGAGTACAACGACACAACAAAAATCAAAATAGAAAAGAAAACAAAACTGGGGTTACCAGCTAGATATACAAGCACCGGTGATGCAAAGCTACATGCCTACAGCTTAAACCAAGAAAAAGTCAGACATAGCAAAGCAAGGCTCCGAACTATAAGATCTACAAGATCTCCCGAGACTACATCTAAACATCGGCAGCTCGGCCTGAATCTTGACGCAACGAGAAGCCAATGCGTGGAACCGCACCAAACTTAAGCAGCACACACGGCCGCCTAGCTGGCTAACTGTACTAGTGAGTAGACGAGCCTCTAGAGTTGAGGCTCTAGAATTTAAAAGGGGAACTTCATGGCAATGCCTCCGGAAGGGATACGACGCTCACGAGCGTCGCGTTGTCGGCACAGGGGAGCCGTGCAATGCTTTTGCGGAAGCTTCATCACCCACCCAAGAAAAGCCCAAATTTTTGCACCTGCCATCAGGACAACTACACAAACTCCGACGAGAGAGGCCGCGCATATCGAAGACACACCGTTTATATGAAGACGTCCAATGCTCTCGGTCGAAAACACATGACAAGCTCTTCAATTCTCCCATGGTGAATATCCTCTTTTTAGTACAACCTCCCTCTTGAGAAAAACCGGAGCCAGCAATAGGTTTTTTTTTTCTTGCAGGAAGCGACCAAATAGATAGACGGAACAAAAAGGAAAAAATGGATGTCTCGTACAGTGCGAACGACCACAGCATAATTCCCAAATGGATCGAAAAGGTCCCCAAAAATAAAGGGAAAAAACCCCATTATTCCCCACATCCACAATTCCAGAGTCGTAGCGGGAAGAAGAGAGACAGGGGTTCCCCAGCACCAGCTCAGAGAGGAAGGAGCTTCTCCAAGTGAGCAAAATTATTCGCGCCAATTGGGAGCCATGGGCGCTAACGGCCACCCGCCGCCTGCGAGCGCCGCCGCGCAGAACGTGTCCCACTCCGGCGGCGGCGGCGGCGGAGGAGGAGGGGGTGGAGGAAACCCTAGCTCCGGCGGCACGGCGGCGGCGCTCCGGCACGACCCGGGCCTGTCGCGCGAGTGGTCGCCGGAGGAGCAGACCACCCTCGACGAGCTGCTCGTCAAGTGAGTCCCTAATTTACGGGTTTTTTGCGCTTTCGGCAATTCGGATGTGGTGGATGCTTCGAGTTCTTATTACTGCGGATATTTGTGGCTATAAAGTATCGATATTTTTGAGTAATTGATTAGACTACAAGTTGGCACTGCATCCTTTTGAGTTCAGATTAATCAATCTTCTTTCCCCTCAGATTCACATGTGAATGCTTCTTGCAATGGCAGTGGAGCAAATAATTTTGTCAGATTATATATTTTCCACCCTTTATCCTTTATCATTTGTCCATTTAGTCTTGTGTACAACGTCAATTCTCCTTATAGCTGTATAATGTGGTAAAACACCTATGCGAAAGGCACCGAGACGCCTTGTTGTCATCAAAATGACAGCAGAATGAATAATACTACATCTAGGCTTGCAAGTAACATGTATTGCTTCAACAACATTGTGGAGGGGCTCTAGGAATCCTTTAGCTCTGCACCATAATTTTGCACCTTACAGTTCTGGTGATGTTTCTCTGCATTTGCTCTCAGGTATGCATCTGATGCACCTGTTATCCGGTATGCCAAAATAGCCATGAAGTTGCCAGAGAAAACTGTTCGAGATGTGGCCTTGCGGTGTAGATGGATGAATGTGAGTAATATAGATTTGGGGCGCATCTTCTTCATTCCTGTTATCATGAAACCCAGTCTTCCCCTTAATGGGTTTCAGCAATGATTTGATGTTATGTATTCAACCTGCAGAAAAAAGAGAGTGGTAAACGAAAGAAAGAGGACCACAGCTCGTCAAAGAAAAGCAAGGACAAAAAGGTTTTCCAATATTTCCCCTTTACCCTTCAATTTTCATGACTGTTATAATGCAATTGCAAAATCAATGTTATAGCAAGTTGGGAATACCAGCATCTTGTTGCACATAGCCTGGGAAGTCAGTAATGGTTCCTCTAAATTGACTAACTTTTTGTAATGATTGTTTTCCAACGTAAGAAGTCAGTGTAATAATCTGTTCTAAAACTCAAGCATATTAGATCTACTAGTATTCAAGAACCTAGCCTAGCTTGGTTGGCAAGGCAGTGCTGATACCACCCAGCCCGCCCGTGTTCGAGCCTTGCCTCCGCAGTGCTGCTCATATTCAGGGTGATAAGAAAAATCCTCCGGCAACTTAATAATAAGATCTACCAGTATTTCTTTGATATTCGATAATCTGCGGAAAAAAGTGTCTGCTAATAATCTCAATGACTGTGCATTGCAAATGCGTGTGTGAAATTAAACTATACATATTATAAATGAAAGAATGTACACTCCTTTTGAGGCTGTACAGACTAGGATACAAAACATCTCTGAACTTGAATGAAAATCTTAGTCACAGGTTTTGTCTGGCAGAAAATAGTTCGTGACATAAGCTGTTTAGGCCACAGATTCATGCTTCAAAATGTAATGGAAAAATACATCATATTTTAAGGGAGGCCATTGCTTTATTGATTTTCATCCCCAAAGTCCGAGAATATGCCATGTTAATTTATTTATTTTAAGGAACAATGTGGATTTTCTACCTATGTGGCTAGGTACGCATAGGTTGAGTGTCGTATGAGATGCGAACCGAGTCTGGTAGTCTGGGAAAACGTTGAACCCACGTTGTTCTTGTTCATTCGCAAGCGGTAGCACAAAGTCTTTTGTAAAAAACTTGTGGCGTGGTGGTAGAGCATGTCATCTGCAGCCCGTGGTTTTTGTACTCATTTAAAGGCAAACGGTGCGAGTGCATGAGCTGGCCATGACAGCAAGTTGTATGTGTCGGTGGCATGCATGGCGTTTGTTGTTTTCCCGCGCGTCAAACGATCCCCTTCGGTACAAATACTGCCCGTGCTGTGCTGGGTGGCTGATCCATGTGAGGACCTTTTTCGGCTTTTTATTGCTGATGATGCCGTGCTGTTGTTTGCCTCTATTAAATCCCCTTACGTCAGTTGAATATGTACACTTGGACGTGACCTCAATCCAGCGGCAACAGTGTGTGGACGTGACACTTTACACGTGTCTGCCATGCAGTGACCTTTTTAGGAATGTCGACACCGGGACGGTGCGGGGTAAAAGAGAAGCGGGCGGTCCATTGAACCACGCCACACTGTGTAGTTTTGTTGAAATTTTTTTTTTCTTACAAAAATATGCTATATAAAAGTGTGAACCAAAACGGCTACTGGAACCGATTTGTGCTCTTATTATAATTTCAATAGTGTCCGCCGTTACGACTTCAACCATAGACGTTTACCACTATATTAGATCTGGCGGTTAGATGGGCGTGCGTAGCTATGCCCGTGGGTAGCTCACTATTTTGCTTTTTAAGGAATATATTTTACTTCTATGCAACATATGGGCTGTGGGTCTTGGTATTGCCAGCAGTATATTTTCTCAATTGGATGAATTAGACTCGTATTTTCATGTTATGAAATTGGATATAAGGTATGCTGGTAAGTTAGATGCATCTTTCTGTTTAGATAGATGACATATTAACACAAGTTTGGTATACATTAGTTATCTAAACAGTTGGCAGCTCAGTTGCCCTTTTTCATGAAGCAAGCAACAAACAACATTTCTTTTGTCTAAAAATAAACAAAACAAAGTCTCATCATTCTGTGGTTCTGCCATTATCTTGACCAGGCATCAGGGCCTTTACTCAAGCACAGAAAAACCAGTTGTATTCGTGATTGTGTAGCTATTGCACCTCGTTTAAATCTGAATAAGCTTTAAACTGACGGCTATTTCACTGCTGCAGGAGAAGGTTGCAGATTCTTCATCGAAACCACCTGTTCATATAGCTGGAAGGCCTAGTGTTCCTCCATACCCCCTTCCATCACTTCCCATAGACGACGACGAAATTTCATCCAAAGGTAACTCATATAATTGTCGCTTAATTATTTCTCAGTTCATATGTTCTATTTAACTCTTTACTTTGGTCCATATTTATTTTGCTGAAATGTAGGACTGTTTGTGTTGCATGAAGCGAAAGTGATAACCTGCTCATCTGCAATAAACCTTTTTACGTTATTGGTTATAATTCAACATCACATTAGCCAATAACATGATATGTTTATATCCACAAGAAAATCATTATGATACACACATCATGATTATCCTATAACTGTACCATTAGCACTACTTTTTTTTTTTTTGGAACATGGGCGGACTGTGAAGGGTCCAGCAAGTAGCACTACTTTGATTCAGTTGCGGTGACAGCTACAGTTCATTAGAAATGCAGTTTCCTTTTCCGGTGGTATCCATTTTTTCTTGTATGATGTTGTCTTCTGCTGATGTTTCAAACATCATTGGAGATCAGTTGTCTGAATCTTGGTCACATAAGAGTTCTCATATCTTAGAGACAGATTCGTTCATTGAAGAATAAAAATGTGATTCTTCACATGTCAGCGATAATTGTGCAGTTGTCCTTCTCAAAATGAATTTTCTATGATCTCAATGCCTGGAATAAGAATTGCTCGTGTGAGTACTGGAATTTTGTTTCCAAATTCAGTTCCACAACTATGCTTTACATCAAGCGTGTTCTTGCTTATCTTGATAGTGGATGTTGGGAGAATAACCTGGTCAACGATACTCGCAAACACAACTGTTTTGCATGTGCTTTCCAAATGACATGTCCAATAGTACTATGAGAATATATGCATTTATTTCTTGCAATATCCTTGTGGACTGTTTTTGTATTACTAGCGATTGGGTACGTGCAATGCACACATATTTCTTCACACTGTACTAAAAATATTCAAATGTAGAAACCTCCATATGTATAGTACAATAATTTGATGCAAAACTATAAATCTATATGGCAAATAACATATCTATTTTTTTGGCTGGAAGGCAAGTAACATAATCCGAATCCACATCTCAAAGAATTATGTTCGCAATATTACAATTGCTAGTTTGCTACTAGTGCTGTTAATTTCGTAGAACATAAAAAAGCATGTAGCACTACTTCAGGATACATCCTGCTTTAGCTAAGTGTTCAGCTATGATTTTTATTTTTGTTTCATGAGTATAATTCACAATAACTTGGCAGTCCAATGGAGCGTCAGGGGTTACTGAAATGATTTTAATTGTGCATTTGAGGGGAGTAACTGTAGTTATCGACTCAATTAAAGCTGAATAAGATAGAGGAATGGTTCAGATCAACTGGATCCCACAAACTCGTACCTTTTATAGGTATAGAATATAGATTTGCATTTTCTTTTCAAGAGCAGTTCATCTCGAGGTTTCCAGGATTGTGACTATTGTTATTGATGAACTAAACACCGAGTTTGCTGAGTTCCTTGCTTTTATGGCCTTTCTGCAGCAATTGGAGGTCCAACAGGAGAACTCCTCGAAAACAATGCCCAGGTTCTGAGCCAAATTTCTACAAACCTAGGCACCATGCAGGTATCCTCCTAAAATTTAAGATGGTCCTTTTGTGATGATTGCAAATTAACCTTTCTTTTATCTGATCCTTATGTCAATTCTGCAATTTCCGCTCATTTGCTGTTCTTACATCTAGTATGTTATATTTTTTTATTTACTTGGTTCTTGATTCTTTCATCTCAGATACAGGATAACATCTCTCTGCTGTGCCAAACTCGAGATAACATACTGAGGGTGTTGAAAGAGTATGCTTTAGTCCCTTTCCTTTTGTTGAATTTTGAAAAAATTTACGTGATGATTCTGTGAAATCAATTCAAGCGTTCTTGTTATTACTTTCTAATTAGTATTCTTTGTGGACCCTCTTATCAGTAGGCACAGATAAGTTTGCTTTGCATGAGGAAAAGATAAATGTTAAATGTTGCCTGTAGGGCCTGTCATTTCTTCCACCATTTCATTAGCACATCATATTGTGGGTATGTGTCGATGGAAGTTTTTCATGTGACAAATCATAGTCTAGTCTTCACAGTAGATGAACTTCTATTGCTAGTAGAAACTTAAATCTGTAAGGTCATGTTCTTTGTGAGGAATTGAAGAACACAAAGATCTGCTCTTCATTGTCCAAAAGTTACTAAACGCCTGTACCCTTCAAAGAGCGCAATATGTTGTCATCTCTCATCTACCTTTCATTTGCAGAAAGTTCTTTATACGTCGGAATTTGTTTGACTGTTCCAAGATTTCAAGCCTTCATTCTTGTTTTCTTTTGATAATATGCACATGAGGTGAGTTTCATTCATGGATATATCAAGTTATAACTCTTGACCAATGTTTGCAGGATGAACGATGCTCCGGAGATCATGAAGCAGATGCCGCCGCTGCCCGTGAAGATAAACGAGGAGCTTGTCAACTCGATACTCCCCAGGCCAACTGTACCTATGCAGTAGTAGGGATAGCAAATGGAACATATCTTCTGTAGTCTCAAGAGCCCTCTTAGATAGGCAGCTAAAACAATAAGTAAAGTGTCAGTCCGGTCCTAGTTCGTTCGGTGTAGAACCTTTCTCTTGTCCTTTTTTATTATTTGAAACATGTTCCGACTTCCGTGTAGATGTTCTTCCAACTGTTACTGAAATTAGGCTGTTGGAACATGTACCGGGCTACCAAATGGTTGCTTCTACCGCAGTCATGGGCTTCCAGCGCTGGCATTCTTTGTACTAGTCTATTAGCCTAATATATGATGGAATGGGAGTTGAGTCGTTGACACTAGCCTTGAGTGATTTTTTTTTCCGATAAATGGAATATATTAATATTAAAAGATACCAATTACACCTAGCCTCTGCAACAACGCTCCACCTTAATGGCAGTACGGATGCACACAACCAAAAAAGAGTAAAAAAAACTAAGAAATAAAAGTCCCGCTACAGCCTTCTAGACCTAGCAACAGCAATACATCCACCATCGTGACAACACAGACTCTCCAAAAGCGATGCCTCCAAGAAAGAAAAAGTGCACCAGCGCCATCGTCGCCCGACCAAAGGTCTTAGGTTTTCACCCTGAAGATAGTCCCCACTCTCAAAACAATGCCTCTAACAAGAACATTGCCAGGCACAACCAGTTAAGGTAAGACTCTGAACTTTCCCTGTGTTGCCGCCCCCACATGCATATCACTGCTGCAAGCCCGGAACGCCAAGCAGATCCCTCAGCATCACGTTGACTCGAACCTCCTTTAGCCAGTCCACCAATCCGGCCTTCATGATATTCCTTCTTCTGACTTCACCATGGACCAAAAAATCACCAGATGTCAACACAGAATATAGCTTCGCAGCGCTCCCTCCGGAACCAAACGGTCGGAATAAAAACATGGGTGCGCGCGACCGAATACCATCCGATCCAGCAAACTGCAGGCAAAATATGCAATGTTCCATTCGCCAGCGGAGCTTTTCGGAACTCATCTCTCCAGCCAGATCAAAGCAAACTGACCTCCGGTAGATCTTCATCTTCGCTTGCGAGAAACCCGAGGACCGCCACCAAAAACAAAGCAAGATCAGCAGCCCCCACGCCGCCAGTCCCTCCCGCCGGATCACCAGGGAAGAAGACGGCGGCGCGGATCATGCGTACCACCGCTGAACCGTCACCGGGGGCGGAGGCCGCCACCGCTCCACCGAATCCTCCATGGCTACCGACGGAGAGTATCAGGCCCCGACCAAGTAGTCGTGCCGCCCGGCTTCCTCCACCGGCGCTTCATCACCTCCCATGGAACGATACCGTGGAAACCCTCTCCTCCCCCCTCGTCGTTCGACGGAAGGGGCGCCGCCACCGCCGCCGTGGCCGAGGCCGGGGCCGGAGCCGGGGCCAAGGCCAGGACCGGGGCCAAGGCCGGCAGCAGCGGCGGCTGAGGTGCGACGGTCCGGGGGCGGCTGCTCGGAGCGAAGCGGGTAGATCCTCCGCCGCCGCCCGGGAGGGGGGCGGGAGAGGAGGAGGCGGCGGCTAGGTTAGGACGCAACACATGGATCGGGTGAAGGAAAATAACCACGAATTAAAACGAGCTGATTGATTAAAACGAAGGACTTAATACTATATTGATCTAGAACTTACTTCATTCTCGATCACCCGATTTCACGTGTATCTAGAGATGTGCAATTGCATAACCATCACAACTGTACATCCATGTGCAATTCTAATTTTGACGAATCGCAATGCAAAATCTAACAGTTCTAGTGTTTGATCTAGACCTAACTTGATTCTAGAACTAGCAAAAGGGCAAAACAAAAATATTGGTCTGCACAAAGAGATCCCAACTTTAAGTCCTCATCTGATTCCTCAGGAGAATGTTAGAACAAGGGTGTATTTTGTGTTGTTCACGTTTTGTCAATATTTATTTTGTTTAGATCAAAAGGGGTGAAACCCCCTGGTTCCATTCAACATGCAACCAAAATGTCAGAGTTTTTAAGGTGAGCTGTGGGCTCGCTCAGTTGAGTGCGGAGACATGAAAAGCAAACAAAACAAAGAAAAGTAAAAGGCACCCAAACGGAACAGGCTCCACAAGAATATATCAAGGGAGATTAGTAGAGTTTTGACTAGTGTTAGCATTGTTTTTGCTGGGCGTGAAGCAAACATGGCTGCCCATCTATGTGCTAAACAAGCTAGTATTGATAGAAAGAGATGTCTGTGGATTAACTATAACCCAAATTTTCTTGTTGATACACTTTGGAGTGATCAGAGCAGAGCAGAGTGCTTGTCCAGGCATAAGAGCATCTCTAGTAGAGCCCAAAAAACGTAAACTGAAAACGTCGAGTTCAGTGCACAGAAAACGTGAGTTCTGTCTAAATTCGCCGTGGCGCAGAAATCGTATAATGGAACTGAAAGAGGAATTCGAAATGGCACGGGTAAAATTTAGCGATGATCATAGTTTTAGATGACATAGATGCTCCAATTGAGCATAGATTCGTACATAGTTCTTGAAATTAAAAACGTAATTACTGGACACCGGCAAGCGCAACCTAGCTAAGCAAAATGCGGCCTATATGACCTACGGCACGCGGCGATGCCGGTGCTGGCGGAGATGGTCGGCGGCGTGGAAGATCTTCACGCGTCGTCCTTGTCAAGCTCGACTATTTCGAGCTTGACGCGGCGGACACGGGCTTCCCGGCGGGCCGCCTCGAACTCTCTGACGTGGCGGACGGCGTTGGCTTCCTCCCGGCGGAAGCGCGTCCGAGCCTCCGCATCGCTGATCGCCTTCGCCTGAGCGACGACGGCCTCCTCCTCGTCGCTCCTGTGGACGTAGTCCCCGACGGAGAAGGTAGGCGAGCGCGCGGGGACGAGGTCGTCGTCCTCCTCGCTCTCCGCCACGGGCAGCCGCGGTGCGCGGCTCGACTGGCCGAAGGAGGAGCCCTCGCCGGCGGGCCCGTAGCGAGCGAGCTTCCCTGGGGGCGTGAGCCCCCAGTTCGTCCACCGGCGAGCGCTCCTCTTCCGAGCGCCCTCGCTCTTGTTCCACTTTCGCCGCTCTGCGTCGGTGCGGAAGACAGGCGGACACGACGGTGAGTCGCCGCCGCCCAATCCCGCGGCACGGCCGTCGGAGCCTCCACGGGAAGAGATCGCGTGGCGGCGGGCTTCGGATCGGTGGCTCGGGGTGCGTGGATTGCTCGTCGGAGCTGGCGACTGGCGGCGACGGAGGGAAAGGAATGGCGGAGGGGAGTAGGGTTTGCGAACCGAACTCCCCTCGTGAACCCTTTTAATACGGGACGTCCACTCGAGTTCTCGGGCCCCTGAACTTTGTTTACGGGCCGGCCCATGTTTTCGGGCTCTGTTCTGCGTGCGTTTCGGCCCGAACCCGTAAATTCGTTGGAAAAGTTCAGTTCCGACGGGATTTACGGGCTATGTTAGAGATGCTCTAAGAAACACATATTGTTACGAATCGACCGCAAAGCCCACAGAGTAGGAGATGAAAAAAAATAATTCAAACCCGAATTCTTATTTTCGCTTAACCACCATCAGGCCACCGATTCAAACGAGGAACCAATAGAAATGTTATTGACATCCGAGATAACAGCCAAACTTCTTTAGCTACAACGCATTTCGAAGAATAAATGCCTTGTTGATTCCTGTTCATTGCAAAATAAACAGGAACCATCGTCAACCGCTCTTCTCTTGCCGAGGTTACCCTAGTCAAAAGCTTACCATTTGACAGAAGCCACATGAAAATACGAATACGGGGAGCAATGTGTAACTTCCGTATGAATCGAAACAATACCAACATTGTTCACAATCCCATAAAAGGAGCGAACAGGATAAGTACCAGAAGAATGAAATAACCAAACAAGGCTGTCGGTAACAGCAGTAAGATGCACTGTTTTGATCAACTCAACCAGCTCAATGAGTAAATGACAAAAAACTACCACAATTGTGACGGTCGTGTCACGAAACTACCAAATGCGTTCGTTATGTCACATGACTACCATTTTTGGGGCATGGTTGTGACAAAGATCACTAATTTTCCAATTTGCGCGTCTTAATCCAGTTTCTGACAGCTGGAACCCACTGTCAGATCCTACGTGGCAAAAACCAATAATTTGTTTATGCTCATTTTACAAAAGACCCCCTGCTTCCCTTTCCCGAAAGCAATCAACTCCCAACCAGCATCTTCCTCGTTCCCGGCCACCGTCCGAGCACGAGCTCCTCCATCTCGCCGGCCTCGGCTTCCTCCCCGACGACGGGGGCGCGCGACGGTGGGGGCGGGGCGTGCGGCGACGGGCGAGCATGGCGGCCAGGCGGGGCGCGCGGCGGCGGGCACGCGTGCTGCGCGGCAGGTGGGGCGCGCGTGGCGGGCGGGCACGGCGAGCGGTTGCACACGACGGAGGGACAGGGCGCGCGGCGGCGGGCGGGCGCTGCTGCAGGTGGGGCGTGCGTGGCGGGCGGGCACGGCGAGCAGGCGCACACGACGGCGGGACAGGGCGTGCAGCGGCGGGCAGGCGCTGCTGCAGGTGGGGCGCACGACGTGCTGCTGCAGGTGGGGCGTGCGTGGCGGGCGGGCACGGCGAGCAGGCGCACACGACGGCGGGACAGGGCGCGCAGCGGCGGGCAGGCGCTGCTGCAGGTGGGGCGCACGACGGCGGCGGGCGGGCAGAGCTGCAGGCAGGGCGTGCGACGGCGGCGGCCGAGCAGGCACGACGTCGGCGGGCGGGCAGAGCTGCAGGTGTGACGCGCAACAGTGCGTCCGGGCGCCCCGCGTCCTAGGCGGCGAGTCCATCTGCGCGGCGGCAGGCGAGCAGGCGCGCGGTGGAGCAGCACGGCGGAGCGGCGAGCAAGTGCGCGGCGGCGTGCAGCGGTGGGCATGCGCACAGCGGCAGGCGCGCGGTTAGGCATGCATGCGCGCGGTGGGCATGCGTGCATGCGGCAGCAGTTAATGATTTCTATTTTCTTCATTTATCTTTCTTTATTTTTTATGTGAGAAATTGGACCTATGAGTGACACAAAATATATTCTAAGGTTATATTTGCAAAATGTAACTAGCAGTTGGGTTTTATCTGCCACGTAGTCCTGACAAGTGGGGCCAAATAGTCAGAAAACGGTTTAACACGTCTAACTAGCAAAATGAGTGCTCTTTGTCACGAACATGCCCCAAAAGTGGTAGTAATGTGATAAAACGAAGACGTTTGGTAGTTCTGTGACACAACTGCCGCAATTATGGTAGTTTTTTGTCATTTACTGCAGCTTCGTCAATTTTTTTTTTTAGATCAACAGGGATCTCTCCCCAGCTCCATCTATTTATTATCTATACCTAATAATAAAGGAGCTAAGGTTTCTGCCAAAATTTTCGTCCAACTTTTTTTTGAACGCTTTTGCCCTCCCACCAAACCCCATAATACTGCACTTTACCATTATACCGATTCGGTTTTCTTTTTCTTCCGAGGCAACCGTACTTCTATCGACACAAATCGACTGGGTCCTTTCCCCAACCGGCCGTCACTCCTCGATCTCCGGCGAGCAGCGGCAGCTACCGCCTCTGGCCGGAGGAAAGGAACCACCCGTCGCTGGTCCCTCGGATCCAATCCCTCCCGCGACTGAGTGCCCATCTTCAACGCCTCTGATTTGGATGCCCACCCTGACCTGCTCTGCCTCTTCAACGGCTGACTACTGGCAGGTACGTCAGCGGCGGACGGCTATATCTCGGAGGGGGACGAGGGGGCACCTAATGGGAGGAGGAGAGCAGCTACGAGCGGGAATGATGCCTGGCCCCGGTGTTGAATTGTGCTGGCGGAGTCGTTGGCAGGCGCTTCGACCTGAACTCTTGTGGTAGAGGTCCAGGATATGCCGTCTTCAGAGAAATAGCAGCAGGGCGTCTTACGCCTTTGAGCGGCGGGGGAAGTAGCTAGCTCATCTGGTTCGTGGCTAGATGCAGGGACCGAGGGGAAAGCCGGACTGCTGCGCGGCTTGTACGAGTCTTGTGCATACTGATGCACGAGACTCAGAGTTCTGTGGAGCTTTGTGCAGACAGGGGCGGTCGCCAGGGTACGTCGTCGTCGTCGGGAAGCTGCACACCATCAGCAGACCGAAGGCTCTGAGGAGCACGAGCGCTTCCTCGATCACCTGCCTCAGTACAAGACACGAACATGCCATTGAACGGATGGCTTCCTCTGCTCTGGCTCCTAAACGAGCCACCCTGAAACTCCAAATCCTCTCAGAATATTTTTCAGGTTCAGGCAAGACCGCGGCACAGGGCAAAACAAATTCGGTCTCTCAACAAAAGCAAAGCGTCCACCGGTATGCAACTACTCCAAAATAAATTCTCTATGTATATTAGAAGGGATAATATTGTTGGGATATTAGGCATTTTTAATAATTAAATCTAGAAGATATATCATCTCGAGGGAGACGAAGACCTTACGAAGTCGGGTGAGGTAGCGATAGCGGTGCATGCCTGGGCACGACTTGTATGGGATGTGGGCATCACATGCGATGGAAGGATCCAGTATTCTAGACCATTAGATGTGGAACATGTGGTACAGATCGGATTTGCTAGAGCAGGTGGGACAATTTTGCAAACAAGACCCCGTTGTCCTCTATATTTCTGTACCTTCCCATTCGCATCAGGTTCTAATCGACCCTAGTTCCCACATCGGCGAAGCCGGCGGCGATGGCGGCTGCTCCAGATGCTGTACCAGTCCATCCCCACCTGCTGCAGACGTGTATGGAGGGACACAGTGAAGCTCCTTTCCTCACCCCTTCTCTTATGGGGCGACAATCGAGTCCTAGCCATCGTGGCTACAGCTCGTCAAGCCAACTTGGTCCGTCCCCAGATCTTGCCGCTGCATCAAGATCCCGATCCACATCAGAGCCGGAAGCGCGATAGGATTTTCAGGTACTTTCACTTCGGATTGCATGTTCTGTAGCATTGTTCCTACAATTAGTGCTGAACTTTTCATATGTCTCATTGCACTTTGCTTTGAACTTTATATGTACTGCTAGTAATATTTTTTTAATCTTGTTTTATTCAGTTACATGGTCCTAACCATTCCTGGTGCTGGTTATGAAATTGAGTCAAGACACAGTTTTGGACAGTAAAGCATATCTTCTGTTCTATGTCATCGTGGTTCTCTACCTTACTCGAGGAAAAGAACACTTTGTTGTTGGGTTATTTGCAAGAATTGGCACAACAAGGTTTGAAAGAGGATGGTGTTTCCATTGAAAGTGCCAAGGATAGTTACAATGGCAGTGGGAGTTGCAGTGGCAGTGACGATGACAGTGATGAACAAGATGGTGCGGAATATTTCTCTAGTGGACCAGCAACGAGAAATGAAGCCGATCCTAGTTTGGTCGGCTTGTTGCAAGGAAATGCAAATGGCAGTATAGATATACCTGATAGGAACGGAGCGAGTTGCAAACTGGATGGAGGACCATCTGGGGAAACAACGAAAACCCACATCCCCTCCCAGATCAAGCCTGTAAAATGGAAATGTCCCTGGGTTTGCATTTGCCATTCAATAAAAATGAAAACGTCAGCCCAGGGATCACACGATGACAAGGAAATGAGCCATGCAGACTCCCAGGGAGGGTCATCCCAAGAAAATAAGGAAAGCTGCAGCTTACTTCTATTGTCATCACTTTAACATGAAGAAGACTGTTGTCCTGAAAACTTAACATTGCATAGTAAGTGTGATCTTCCTTTGCTAACATAAAACCTGAAACTTGCTCACACAAAGCTTCCTGCATCGGTCTACGAGGTTGTACATTGTTACATTGTGCTGGTGGTTGTGGTATCTTAGTAAGCTTATCTTTGTGTCTTCGTGTTTTATAGAAGATGATCGGAAAAGATGATGAGATGCGGGGCCCCTGTGATTAACCTGATGGAGAGGCGCTTGCACGTGTTGCAACTTGCAGATTATGGGCTTGAGACCAGAGCAAGGAAGCAGATGAGGCAACAGTCTGCAGCTGGGACGTCAGCAAAGCGGAAGAAGGGTAGCGGCTTAACCGCAGTCGTGTCTCTAATGTATCATGACATTTTGTTTATCCAGATGTATGTCATCCTGTATAAGACAATTGCTATGCTGAAATTTAGCTATATATGCAAACAATAATATCTTCTTGTGGGCAAAAGCGAGTTGTGTACTGAAGTCACTGATTGTAGTTACAACTTCTGAGAAGTATACGTTCAGTTTACTAGCATGTGAGCTGAACCTAGGAAGCTGAGATGGGCATTTCACATTTCATTTCATTTCATTTTGAACATTCAGATACTGAACCTTGAATGTGCTTAAACACTAAGATGTATGAGAGATTGCTTGATCGCTGTTTTTCATGTACAACTGAATGTATGTAATGCTTCTAAAATCTAAACAGGAACTGCATGTTCCATCTCTGGAAATAAAACAATGAACATTCAGGAAATTGGTGCCCAAGAAGATGTGGTTTATTCAACATATTAAGTGATTAATCTATGTACTCTTTTCTTTCTCTCCACAATTAACTTTTAATTCCATACAAGCTAATAAATCAACGGAGAAATGCATAACTGAATTTAAAACCTGAAGAGTTATAGGAGAATCCATAGGCGAAATAAAAATCACATAAAATGCTAAATTGGTTAATATGTCCATTGAATCAGTTTTTCAGCTCACTACATAGTACAGAGCTGCCAACAACATGAGATGTCCAGGGACGAACAAGCCAATACTAGCTTATATACAGTGATTTAAGGACCTCGAAAAGTCAAACATTTTCATTTTTTCTTCGGACATTTACGACTGTCATGTAGCACAAGTTCCTTGCATGTGCCACAAATGCGTGGCACCCGTACAGTAACACCTAATTTTTTCTTTGGCTGTGCCTTATTTTCCTTGTCTCTATGGCCCTTAATTCTCGAGCATGTGCCCCTCGCGTCGATATTTGTAGGTGTTAGGATATCAACTTGGGTAGGGAAGGAGCTACCAACAAATGATTCTTGTTCTTCTTGTGAAGTACGAGCTACATCAAGTGCAGACTGGAAAATAGTTGATTCCAGATCACACAGACCCGAATTGAGCAAGTCTAGTCCTCCACTTGAGTTTTTCGCATGCCGGATGAGATCTTCTAATTTGTTCCGTGCAACCGAGATCTTTCTTCTTGTATCCATGTCAATACAGTCAATGGGATTATCTTCAAGTGGATTTCCATATCCATCATAAACAATATCTCTACAGAAAAAATACAAGTTAAAATTCAGAACAGGCTTAAATCAATCAATATTCAATATACGAATGGAATTAAAATTACCTTTTGCACATCTTCTCCCATCTTTTGAGTACATAGAAGTTTGGAAGTTCATTTATCTTTGCTCCCCTCAAGACACGTATGACATGGCGGCACACAATGCCCTTGGACTCAAAAAGCATACACGAACATTTGGTTATCATGGTTGTTGTTTGTAAACGAACTTCTCTTACCTTGTTTTTTGGGTGGCTTTGATCACTAACAGACATGATTTTGAGACTCCCCGCATCCTTTGTGTCCTGGACATCGCAATGCTCTCTAGCAGCAAGTACCTCAGACTGAAACAAGTCAAAAACCTCATGAGTGAATATCAAGCTACCTTGTCTTTCTATTTCCCAACATGTCATCAATCTGGGTGTTGTGTGTAAGCTCGTGTGGTCAGCAACCAACTCCTCTTGTCTCTGACAATTCAGGGCTGTGTCAAATCTAAGCCAGAACTCAACAAAAGCAAGCTTGCGTCGAATGAAATTCTTGAAAAATGAGTTTTCACTCTCTGACCTGGAGGTGGTTCTGAGAATACCAGCTAGGGGAATGTCCATGAAGTATGCCGGTACCCATGACCCACGGATATGGTAACATTTTTCAAACCATTTGTTAGTTTCCAAGTCAAATCTTAACATTACATTCTTCCAATTTTCTTCGAATTCTGCAGGTGTTTCAGAATTCCACACACAAAAATTCAACCTCTTGTAGAAATATTCGTTGGTTCTCAATTCAAGCGGGACCTTCTCAGGAACCTTTCGCATAATGTGCCACATGCACAACCGATGCACTGTGTTAGGGAGAATTGCCTCAATAGCATTCCTCATGCTGCCACTCTCATCCGTTATGATAACTCCAGGAGCGATCCCACCCATGGATTTAAGAAATGCCTCGAACAACCATATGTAGTCCTCTGTCGCCTCATTCAGTAAAAATCCACCGCCCAGAAATACACTTTGCATATGATGGTTGATACCAGTGAATGGTGCAAAGATATAGTTGTATTGGTTAGTGCTGTATGTGGAATCAAAGGACAACACGTCATGGAAATGACTGTAATTTTTCCTACTAGTTGCATCTGCCCAAAACAAACGCAATAATGTACCATCTTCATCGACATCATACTCAAAGAAAAAAGCAGCATTGAGTTGCTTCAATCTACCAAACTGGTCCACTAGCATTTGAGCATCGCAGTTCTTGATTTTATTTTTGAACTCTGAATAGTAATTTTGCAAGTCTTTCTTCATGCATCCCACACGGTCAAACCCCCCTGCACCAACATGAAGTAACCTATATGCTTGGGCTGGTCCGATGCTAGCTTTGTGGCAATCAAATAGTGTTACTTTCGCTTTTTCACTTACTTTCCTGTTTGATCTAATCAGGTGTTGCTTTCTA
Source organism: Lolium rigidum (assembly GCF_022539505.1). Lineage (NCBI taxonomy): Eukaryota > Viridiplantae > Streptophyta > Magnoliopsida > Poales > Poaceae > Lolium > Lolium rigidum. Next base: position 103,775,755 of record NC_061514.1, read on the forward strand.
GGGGATACTAGTTCATGATTGTGGTGCTCAATCATTGAAGCTATGTTATATTTGCCTTCAGTATCCCGATTGACGTAAATATGAGCATCACATCCACACCTTGTTACTTTGACCTTGCGTCTTTTATTTGAAGCATTTTTATCCAAGTACTTAACAGTATGAGTACCTTTCGTGGAACGGTATCCCTCCCTTGTGCATAAGAAACGTTTCCAGTGAACTACATTGTTCACCATCCTTTGTGGCCCAAGACGGACACCAAATCCCACGTGGTGTGCATAGTTCTTGTAAAATGTCTCTACAGACGCAATGTCATCAAATCTCATGCCTACTGTTGGTTTCATTGACTCATCGCACACTGGTATATGCAATGAACCCTGGAAAGATGAACAGGTAAACACAACTTTCATAGTTAGGAAGATCGAGCACACATATGCATGTAAACTCTCGGTATCGAACATGCCAAACGATCAATACATTTATATTCATGGTTTTTGGTTAACAGAACTTGTTCAGTTTGAGAAAATATATTTTATGAGATATCATGTGCTCATGCGAAAGGTAAACACATGAAATCCAGTGACCATTATAAAGTGTATTTGAATTGTGCAAAAAAAAAACATACAATCTTCAGTACACTTACATCTTGAGAAAAGCATTGTCTCTTCTTGGGTGTAGAGAATTCACTAAGAGGGAGCATCCTGGAACTAATCTCTGAAAAAGAGTTGGCATCACCTAATTCTGTCATTCCCAAGCTACTGACTGATTCTGCAAAAAATAAATAAAAGATCGAGCTGAAGTACACATGTTTTCCATGAAGAACCAGAAATATTAGCACTATTGACACCAAAACATCACCTGAGATAGTTGGCAAAGTACACGGATTGGCGGGGCATGCAAGGATTGGTGATGGTGAGGTTGCACTAGTCCCCTCCATTTGGAAGAACAGTTCTGTATTCAGATTCATATTAGTAACATGACATTAAAATCGAAATTGAATTTTTCTCTCTTCCTATCATGAGTTCAAAATGTGCCACATGCCAAGAACTGGATCCAGTCTAAAGGTAATGTAGCTCATATTAGAGAAGGTTAGTGAACCACTTGATTGTATTATATGTTATAAAGCATCAAACTCATATGAAGTTAATTTCGCAAAGTGGTAACTAGTAGCAGGGCCTAAAGTAGAGATATGCATTGTGCACAACTCAAGTGCGACGCCAAACACAAACAATAGTTCAGCCTATAATACAATCTGGCACATATCTACGAAGTTGTCCAATGAATTACGTACCACACTCCTGGAATCACAACATCTATTTTCTTTCTATGAAAGTAACAAGATCCCATCCATGCGGCCCACACGTAGCAAAATCAAGCTGCTTCAGAAAGTTCAGGAACCCACAACAAGAGCAGGTTCTACACTATTTATCAGTTGATGTTCATGTCCTCTGAGCCAGTGATGTCTCCATCTGCATGTTGCGAGTTTAATTGTTTAGGTACATTATTCTGAGCAGTATACAAGGAATTCACTGGTACATCATTGCACAAAAACTAATCATGAAGCACTATCAATAACATACCTCGTTTTCTGATGCAGTGTAGATGTAGCTCCTTGAACGTTGTTGGTGTTGTCGTGTGGGCTGAAATAAGAGCAGTGCACTGGATTGAGTTTATGGTGCACATTATTCAGACGTTCAGAACTCAAAGAGCTGACCTTAATTAGGCAGAGATAATGAACTCGATAGATTACAGTAAAAAGCACAACGAAATGTGGATGTATAACGACTAGGCATTTGAAAAAAAAAGTACGTTCGCCACTAACCTGTCCCGTAGTATTATACTTGCGATTTTGTGGCGCCGTCCCAAAAATGTCTTGGCGAGATGTAGCTACAGTCGCTAGGCCTCCATTGTCTCCGCACGAGAGAGGGGAAGAGTGAAGGTATGTCGTCGTCTCTCTCGATACACGGCGGCACAGGATGGGACCGCCGCCGTCGCAGTCGGCTTCGCCTGGAGTGAGGGGGATTTGGGAATTAGGGTTAGAATAGACCTGGTGCGGATGGAAGGATAGAGAACTACAAGACATAATAGAACTGGGTGTTATTTGCAAAAGTGTTCCACCGGGTCTATAATCCGATCTGTGCCACAAGTTTTACATCCAACTGTCCATAACACGTAATCCTTCGATCGCACTTGATGTGCAGATCTCATACAAGTTGCCCCCGTGCATGCCTCTACTGGCACCTACGAGTATCTGACATGCGAGGCACTAGGCGTTAGCCTGACCGTAAGGCGCTTTAAGTACGTTTTCAACGAAAACTCCCAATCCACTGTTTATTTGATTATCGAACATAGTTTCGCAAACAAGTCTACGGAATTACAGTGTGGAGATAGAGCATGCACAAATTTTAAATTACATAGAGGTAGGGTTGACCATCAAGAACATCTTCTTAGGACTAATCATGTTCATCATCAATAGGATAAAACATGACCAAATTCTTTGATGGTGGCACATAGGAGAAGTCTCATTATGAATGGAGTGTTTAAGTTTTTTTCTGGTGCAACGCACAGGTATTTTTTCTATATCTATCTATATTTAGTCTATACCTAATAATAAAGAATAAGATTTATCTGGGCGGAGAAGAACTCAGATTTGTGTGCTTCCAGTTAGGTAGTGTGGAAGAATGCAAAAGTAATATATACGATAAATTAGATGCAGGCCGCTCAATCAAATTAATAGCATGTTTTGATTGCTATTTGATATTTGAACTAAATTTTATTGTTCCACTCGTGCACTAACTTATATTCAGTAGTAAAATTCTTCATGACTTTAAAAGAAATTATACTTAGTAAAGATCAACATGGTGGTGTGCAGAGGGGAAAGTCGGTGACCCGACATAGGGTGGCATGCGATGCATGTCGATGTGTGCTTGGGCTCAACGGTACACTGGAGAATTCGTGGTAGGTAGATAGCACGGAGGCGACGTGCAGATATATAGGAGTGGTGCGCTATGATAATTTCCACGGGGTTGGCAAAGAGGGCGAAGGAAACACACCAATAATTTTCAGGTGGGCACGAGAATTGTTAGGTTTTTGAATAGGGTATTTCAATAGATATATATTTAATAGAAACTATGCCCGTAGCAACGCACGGGTTTTTTGCTAGTTACTAGTTATATACTAATAGCAAAATAAAGGTGTTTTTCGAGGCACCAAGTTAATCCACATCATCTAAATTAGTTGGTCAGTTGGATTAATAATTTACGGCTAGTTATTATATACTAATAGCAAAATAAAGGTGTTTTTCGAGGCACCAAGTTAATCCACATCATCTAAATTAGTTGGTCAGTTGGATTAATAATTTACGGCTAGGATTAAATAGAATTATATAGTTACGTAACGCGGACGAACGTGACAGGTCACCTGTGCTGGTGGTCAATCCTACACGAAGATGACTTAAAGCTGTTCGGTTAACAAAACAAAAACTAGCGTACGCACCGGAAGATTAAATAGATCTGATCTCTAAAAGGCATTCGTGTGTTAATAGGACTCCTGGTGAGTCCGTTTGAAACAAAAGTGATCATGCATGTATGTTAGCCCAAAGCTGACCGACTCAGCCTGTGCAATTCCTTCTCAAATTCGTGCGTAAGGAGCACTGCTCCGAGGTGTTGAGGCAGGGTCGCATCAAGGCCGACGGCGCTCTGCTGCAGTTCCGGCCATGGAGGCCCCTCGAGCATGCCTTTGGCGCATCCATGTCCTACAGGGTGCGGCTCTGCCTGGAGGGAGTCCCGGCCTACGGCCTCACGCCGTACGTCGCCGAGAGGATAATCGCGCGCCGGTGCTCCTTTGAGCGCCTCGAGGACTCGTCGACTCTCCTCACCAACGCTCGCTCGCTCGACTGCTGGGCGTGGACGGCGAACCCAAGCGCCATCCCCAAGGTCGTCTGGCTCACCTTCACCAGCCGCGGTAGCGGCGGGCTGGCGTCGGAGGTGTTCGTCCACGAGGTCCGCCCTACCGGCAGCAAGCGCGGCGCCACGTTCCGGGTGCTGGTCCACCTGGACAAGATGGAGGACTACTCCATGGCGCCGCTGGACTTCTTCGGCTCCAGCAGCGACGCAAGCGCCTTCAGGCCGACACCGGTCACCTTCCTCTGGCATTACCTCACCGTCGACGGCATGCCACCGGTGCCTCTGCAAAATGAGGACGACGAGGAGAAGCTCCGTGCGGCCGCCTTAGCTCGCCGTGACCGGCGCAGCAAGGGCGTCGACGATCATCCGCGACACTACCAGTCTCGCCGGGACGACAAGGACGACGACATGGACCGTGACACGGCCAGAACTCGCGATCGCCGCCGGGCGGGCGAGCGCCGCGACGCTGACGGCGCCATTCGCCGTGAGCGCACCAGGTCTCCTCGCAAGCGTGATGATGGGGCCAGCTACGGCCGCCGTCACGACGCCGGACCTGGGCTGCAGGTCACTGCTGTGCCTCTTAGCTGCGCACCAGTGATGCATGCCCCGGACCTGCAGGCCCTGCTGGCCGAGCATGCCAAGCTGCTTCGTGAGGAGATGAAGGCGTGCCTGGAGGGTGTGGTTCGGCCTCTCCTTGAAGAATCTGAGGCGCTGCGCACATGGAACGACAAGGCCAAGGCTTACCTTGACAAGATGGCTGATCTGGCTGCGACGCCTGCTTCGCCGATGGGTTCGCCTGCCCGGCAGGCCTCCCCGATGCTCGCCGAGAATCCGTTGGAGGACCCTGGCTTCATCAACGACGACATAGACCAAGACGAAGACATGGCCGACCGCATCGCTCTCCTTCAAATCAACAATGGGAACGAAGCCTGGGACGACGGGTTGGGCCGCTCAGACGCTGGGTCTGTGGCGCGGCCTGATGCTCCTGGCCTGATCTCCAACGGTGATGGCACTGATGCAGCTCTGCAAGTCATCATGGCGCCCCGGTCGGTGGATGACGCAGCGACACGCCTCAAGGACTTCATCGACTTCGTTGCAACCCCTGTGCAGCCTCCACTCATGAGCACTCCGCCGACCAAGAAGAAGAAGAAATCTGCCGTGCCGCTGGCATCGCCGAGGCGCAGCGGACGCCTCGCTGGGAAGAAGCAGGCTCGCTCTCTGGCTGAGGGAGCCGACGCCATCCAGGAGCTCATCGCTCGTGTCTGCGGCATCATCGCCCCCTCGGCGCCTTTCGACGACGCGGCAATGGATGCCTACCACAAAGTCTTCCTCAACGCTCTGATGGCCACCTCTGTCATCCATGCCCTGGACGCCCTGGTGAAACAAGTCAAGAAGATTAAGAAGAAGAAAGAAGCAGTCAAGCCTGTTGAGCCTGCAGCTACCGTGCCACTCCTAACTGATGTTTAGTGCCTCTTCAGGTTACATCCCTCATGGGCAGAGGCCCCGTGACGTTTTCATATGTGTTGAAGCTTTACTTTACCTAAGCTGCTGCGTCAGCAAGTCGTTCCACTGTTTGTGCTCCATATACTGTAAGCTAAGACATCGTCGCCTTCCATCGTGCTTCAATTCAAGCTTCTGCATCCGCTTACTTCTGACCGTCTACAACTACAACCAGTGCTACTTCCTGCTTCTCCTCTACGTGGCTTCGGGGTTTTCTTAATGTCGCAGAAAAACGTCAACATCCTAAACTGGAACCCCCACGGACTAAACAGCAGAGTTCGCCGCGACGCAGTACGCGATCTCGTCCGAGACACACATGCCTCCATCGTCTGTTTGCAGGAAACAAAGCTTGACACTGTCGACAATGGCACTATCTCCTCCACCCTCGATCAAAACTTCATCGCAAACTACGCCTTTTTGCCCGCCACCGGCACGTCTGGAGGTATTATCCTCGCGGTGTCGGATGCCTACTTCACCCTCTCGGATGTCCACATCTCCGAGAACACCCTTTCGGCATCGATCACGATGTTAGATGAAGGAACCTCCTGGTTTATCACCTGCGTCTATGGCCCGCAGACTGAAGCCGATAAGCTTCTCTTCATCGACGAACTCAGGGCTCTGCAGACAGTCGCCCACGATGCTTGGCTCCTATTGGGAGATTTCAACCTCATCACTAAGGCCTCGGACAAGAACAACCTTAATATCAACCGCCGTCTCATTGGCAAATTTCGGGCTGCCCGGGACATCCTGGCCCTCAAAGATATTCGGATGGACGGGAGGCGCTTCACTTGGTCCAATGCCCAGGCGGACCCGGTCCTCACCAAGATCGATCACGTTTTCTGCACTGCTGACTGGGACGCCCTATTCCCGGATGCCCATCTCCAAGCCATTACCTCTGCATGTTCCGACCACGCGCCCCTCTTTCTGCAAGGGGCTGTCTCCACTAACAGGAAGCCATCCTTCAAGTTCGAAGAGTTCTGGTTGCGCATGCAAGGGTTCAAGGACACTGTTTCCGAAGCATGGAATAAAACCCTCTTGGCTAATGACCCGATCCGCCGCATCCACATCAAGCTCGCCCGCACGGCCAAAGCCCTTAAATGTTGGCAGAGAAAGAGCATCGGCGACCTTAGAATTCAGTTTCCTACCGCAAAAGAGATCATAATGCGCCTTGACATCGCAGAGGAGGCTAGGCCGCTTTCCGACGAGGAGCGTGCCTTGCATCAGCAGATAAATCGCTCCTACTTGGGACTGCTCTCCATCCAGAAGATTAAACTACGCCAACGCTCTCGCCTCACCTGGATACGGCTTGGCGACGCGAACACAAAAATTTTCCATGTCCGCGCAAATGGGAGAAGAAGGAAAGTCCACATACAGTCCCTTGCCTCTGATAATGGATTGGCGATTGATACGTCTCCGACGTATCGATAATTTCTTATGTTCTATGCCATATTATTGATGATACCTACATGTTTTATGCACACTTTATGTCATATTTGTGCATTTTCTGGAACTAACCTATTAACAAGATGCCGAAGTGCCAGTTCCTGTTTTCTGCTGTTTTTGGTTTCAGAAATCCTAGTAACGAAATATTCTCGGAATTGGATGAAACAAAGACCCAGGGGTCTATTTCGCCACGAACCTTCCAGAAGACCGAAGAGCATACGAAGTGGGGCCACGAGGTGGCGACACCACATGGCGGCGCGGCCAAGGGGGGGCCCGCGCCGCCCTGTGGTGTGGGCCCCTCGTCAGGCCCCCGACTCTGCCCTTCCGCCTACTTAAAGCCTCCGTCGCGAAACCCCTGATGCGAAAAACCACGATACGGAAAACCTTACTGAGACGCCGCCGCCGCCGATCCCATCTCGGGGGATTCTGGAGATCTCCTCCGGCACCCTGCCGGAGAGGGGATTCATCTCCCGGAGGACTCTACACCGCCATGGTCGCCTCCGGAGTGATGAGTGAGTAGTTCACCCCTGGACTATGGGTTCATAGCAGTAGCTAGATGGTTGTCTTCTCCTCATTGTGCTTCATTGTTGGATCTTGTGAGCTGCCTAACATGATCAAGATCATCTATCCGTAATACTCTATGTTGTGTTTGTCGGGATCCGATGGATAGAGAATACCATGTCATGTTAATTATCAAGTTATTACATATGTGTTGTTTATGATCTTGCATGCTCTCCGTTACTAGTAGAGGCTCTGGCCAAGTTTTTGCTTTTAACTCCAAGAGGGAGTATTTATGCTCGATAGTGGGTTCATGCTCGCATTGACACCGGGACGATGACGAGAAAGTTCTAAGGTTGTGTTGTGCTCGTTGCCACTAGGGATAAAACATTGGCGCTATGTCCGAGGATGTAGTTGTTGATTACATTACGCACCATACTTAATGCAATTGTCTGTTGCTTTGCAACTTAATACTGGAGGGGTTCGGACGATAACTCTGAAGGTGGACTTTTTAGGCATAGATGCGGTTGGATGGCGGTCTATGTACTTTGTCGTAATGCCCAATTAAATCTCACTATACTTATCATGTCATGTATGTGCATTGTTATGCCCTCTCTATTTGTCAATTGCCCGACTGTAATTTGTTCACCCAACATACTTTTATCTTATGGGAGAGACACCTCTAGTGAACTGTGGACCCCGGTCCATTCTTTTAATACTGAAATACAAATCTGCTGCAATACTTGTTTTTACTGTTTTCTCTCGCAAACAATCATCTTCCACACAATACGGTTAATCCTTTGTTACAGCAAGCCGGTGAGATTGACAACCTCACTGTTTCGTTGGGGCAAAGTACTTTGGTTGTGTTGTGCGGGTTCCACGTTGGCGCCGGAATCCCCGGTGTTGCGCCGCACTACATCCCGCCGCCATCAACCTTCAACGTGCTTCTTGGCTCCTCCTGGTTCGATAAACCTTGGTTTCTTTCTCGAGGGAAAACTTGCTGCTGTGCGCATCATACCTTCCTCTTGGGGTTGCCCAACGAACGTGTGAAATACACGCCATCAAGCTCTTTTTCTGGCGCCGTTGCCGGGGAGATCAAGACACGCTGCAAGGGAGTCTCCACTTCTCAATCTCTTTACTTTGTTTTTGTCTTGCTTTATTTTACTTACTACTTTGTTTGCTGCATTATATCAAAACACAAAAAAATTAGTTGCTAGTTTTACTTTATTTACTGTCTTGTTTGCTATATCAAAAACACAAAAAAAAATTAGTTTACTTGCATTTACTTTACTTGATTCATCATGTTTCCTTTTAATTTACCACAAAGAACATACCGGTAGGACAAGGGTCTATAATTGGGAGGAACAATATAGAAGAATTTTTCACCCATGTTAGTACCGTTGAAGATTTTGAAGATAGACACTTGGTAGAACTTGCTCCTACTTATGAAATTGCTGCTGCTGCTTTAGTTCGCTTGTTGGAAACTAAATTTGTTAATCTCAATCCTATAATCCAACACATGTTTCTTACACTTGGTGATTTGGAAGAGGGGGAAAAGAAAGATTTTGTTTTAGAAACCCTTCTTAGAGAATTTGGTGGTCTAGCAAGAGAGGCTAGAAAGGTCTTCGCTAAATTCAATATGCTTGGTTCTCATACTAATTTTGTTGGTCTCCTTGAAAAAATGGACATGGATAGAATAAGGTACACTAATAATATTAATGATGGTGGGGAGATCAAAGCACCAATACCATGCAAACTCCTAGCTATGAATGATGCACTAGAAAATAACTATGCTTGGCTTGTTCCTGAAAATTTGTTCGACGAGAGTAGCAAGCCCAAGACTAATGAAAAGGGAGACGCTGAAACTTATGTATCCAATATACTATGCATGGTTGAGAAAACTCCAAACCCCGCTGTAGGTGCACCACCCTTTGATAATACTTGAATTACACTTTCTGCGCCTAGCTGAAAGGCGTTAAAGAAAAGCGCTTATGGGAGACAACCCATGTTTTTACTACAGTATTTTTGTTTTATATTTGTGTCTTGGAAGTTGTTTACTACTGTAGCAACCTCTCCTTATCTTAGTTTTATGTTTTGTTGTGCCAAGTAAAGTCTTTGATAGAAAAGTAAGTACTAGATTTGGATTACTGCGCAGTTCCAGATTTCTTTGCTGTCACGAATCTGGGTCTATCCCCTGTAGGTAGCTCAGAAAATTAAGCCAATTTACGAGCATGATCCTCAGATATGTACGCAAGTTTCATTCAATTTGAGCATTTTCGTTTGAGCAAGTATGGTGGCCTAATAAAATCCATCTTTACGGACTGTTCTGTTTTGACAGATTCTGTCTTTTATTTCGCATTGCCTCTTTTGCTATGTTGGATGAATTTCTTTGATCCATTAATGTCCAGTAGCTTTATGCAATGTCCAGAAGTGTTAAAAATGATTGTGTCACCTCTGAACATGTGAATTTTTATTATGCACTAACCCTCTAATGAGTTGTTTCGAGTTTGGTGAGGATCAAGAGAGGAGTATGATGCAATATGATTAAGGAGAGTGAAAGCTCTAAGCTTGGGGATGCCCCGGTGGTTCACCCCTGCATATTATAAGAAGACTCAACCGTCTAAGCTTGGGGATGCCCAAGGCATCCCCTTCTTCATCGACAACATTATCAGGTTCCTCCCCTGAAACTATATTTTTATTCCGTCACATCTTATGTACTTTGCTTGGAGCGTCGGTTTGTTTTTTGTTTTTGTTTTGTTTGAATAAAATGGATCCTAGCATTCACTTTATGGGAGAGAGACACGCTCCGCTGTAGCATATGGACAAGTATGTCCTTAGGCTCTACTCATAGTATTCATGGCGAAGTTTCTTCTTCGTTAAATTGTTATATGGTTGGAATTGGAAAATGATACATGTAGTAATTCTAAAATGTCTTGGATAATTTGATACTTGGCAATTGTTGTGCTCATGTTTAAGCTCTTGCATCATATACTTTGCACCCATTAATGAAGAAATACTTAAAGCTTGCTAATTTGGTTTGCATATTTGGTTTCTCTAGAGTCTAGATAACATCTAGTATTGAGTTTTGAACAACAAGGAAGACGGTATGGAGTCTTATAATGTTTACCATATGTCTTTTATGTGAGTTTTGCTGTACTTGTTCATCCTTGTGTTTGTTTCAAATAACCTTGCTAGCCTAAACCTTGTATCGAGAGGGAATACTTCTCATGCATCCCAAATACTTGAGCCAACCACTATGCCATTTGTGTCCACCATACCTACCTACTACATGGTATTTATCCGCCATTCCAAAGTAAATTGCTTGAGTGCTACCTTTAAAATTCCATCATTCACCTTTGCAATATATAGCTCATGGGACAAATAGCTTAAAAACTATTGTGGTATTGAATATGTACTTATGCACTTTATCTCTTATTAAGTTGCTTGTTGTGCGATAACCATGCTTCGGGGACGCCATCAACTATTCTTTGTTGAATATCATGTGAGTTGCTATGCATGTCCGTCTTGTCTGAAGTAAGAGAGATCTACCACCTTCATGGTTGGAGCATGCATATTGTTAGAGAAGAACATTGGGCCGCTAACTAAAGCCATGATTCATGGTGTAAGTTTCAGTTTTGGACATATATCCTCAATCTCATATGAGAATAATAATTGTTGCCACATGCTTATGCATTAAAGAGGAGTCCATTATCTCGTTGTCCATGTTGTCCCGGTATGGATGTCTAAGTTGAGAATAATCAAAAGCGAGAAATCCAAAATGCGAGCTTTCTCCTTAGACCTTTGTACAGGCGGCATGGAGGTACCCCATTGTGACACTTGGTTAAAACATGTGCATTGCAAAGATCCGGTAGTCCAAGCTAATTAGGACAAGGTGCGGGCACTATTAGTATACTATGCATGAGACTTGCAACTTGTAAGATATAATTTTCATAACTCATATGCTTTATTACTACCGTTGACAAAATTGTTTCATGTTTTCAAAATAAAAGCTCTAGCACAAATATAGCAATCGATGCTTTCCTCTTTGAAGGACCATTCTTTTACTTTTATGTTGAGTCAGTTCACCTATTTCTCTCCACCTCAAGAAGCAAACACTTGTGTGAACTGTGCATTGATTCCTACATACTTGCATATTGTACTTGTTATATTACTCTGTGTTGACAATTATCCATGAGATATACATGTTACAAGTTGAAAGCAACCGCTGAAACTTAATCTTCCTTTGTGTTGCTTCAATACCTTTACTCCGATTTATTGCTTTATGAGTTAACTCTTATGCAAGACTTATTAATACTTGTCTTGAAGTACTATTCATGAAAAGTCTTTGCTTTATGATTCACTTGTTTACTCATGTCATTACCATTGTTTTGATCGCTGCATCCACTACATATGTTTACAAATAGTATGATCAAGGTTATGATGGCATATCACTTCAGAAATTATCTTTGTTATCGTTTTACCCGCTCGGGACGAGTAGAACTAAGCTTGGGGATGCTTGATACGTCTCCGACGTATCGATAATTTCTTATGTTCTATGCCATATTATTGATGATACCTACATGTTTTATGCACACTTTATGTCATATTTGTGCATTTTCTGGAACTAACCTATTAACAAGATGCCGAAGTGCCGGTTCTCGTTTTCTGCTGTTTTTGGTTTCGAAATCCTAGTAACGAAATATTGTCGGAATTGGACGAAACAAAGACCCAGGGGCCTATTTCGCCACGAACCTTCCAGAAGACCGAAGAGCATACGAAGTGGGGCCACGAGGTGGCGACACCACATGGCGGCGCGGCCAAGGGGGGCCCGCGCCGCCCGTGGTGTGGGCCCCTCGTCGGGCCCCGACTCCGCCCTTCCGCCTACTTAAAGCCTCCGTCGCGAAACCCACGATGCGAAAAACCACGATACGGAAAACCTTACCGAGACGCCGCCGCCGCCGATCCCATCTCGGGGGATTCCGGAGATCTCCTCCGGCACCCTGCCGGAGAGGGGATTCATCTCCCGGAGGACTCTACACCGCCATGGTCGCCTCCGGAGTGATGAGTGAGTAGTTCACCCCTGGACTATGGGTTCATAGCAGTAGCTAGATGGTTGTCTTCTCCTCATTGTGCTTCATTGTTGGATCTTGTGAGCTGCCTAACATGATCAAGATCATCTATCCGTAATACTCTATGTTGTGTTTGTCGGGATCCGATGGATAGAGAATACCATGTCATGTTAATTATCAAGTTATTACATATGTGTTGTTTATGATCTTGCATGCTCTCCGTTACTAGTAGAGGCTCTGGCCAAGTTTTTGCTTTTAACTCCAAGAGGGAGTATTTATGCTCGATAGTGGGTTCATGCTCGCATTGACACCTGGGACGAGTGACAGAAAGTTCTAAGGTTGTGTTGTGCTGTTGCCACTAGGGATAAAACATTGGCGCTATGTCCGAGGATGTAGTTGTTGATTACATTACGCACCATACTTAATGCAATTGTCTGTTGCTTTGCAACTTAATACTGGAGGGGGTTCGGACGATAACCCGAAGGTGGACTTTTTAGGCATAGATGCGGTTGGATGGCGGTCTATGTACTTTGTCGTAATGCCCAATTAAATCTCACTATACTTATCATGTCATGTATGTGCATTGTTATGCCCTCTCTATTTGTCAATTGCCCGATCGTAATTTGTTCACCCAACATACTTTTATCTTATGGGAGAGACACCTCTAGTGAACTGTGGACCCCGGTCCATTCTTTTAATACTGAAATACAAATCTGCTCGCAATACTTGTTTTTACTGTTTTCTCTGCAAACAATCATCTTCCACACAATACGGTTAATCCTTTGTTACAGCAAGCCGGTGAGATTGACAACCTCACTGTTTCGTTGGGGCAAAGTACTTTGGTTGTGTTGTGCAGGTTCCACGTTGGCGCCGGAATCCCTGGTGTTGCGCCGCACTACATCCCGCCGCCATCAACCTTCAACGTGCTTCTTGGCTCCTCCTGGTTCGATAAACCTTGGTTTCTTTCTGAGGGAAAACTTGCTGCTGTGCGCATCATACCTTCCTCTTGGGGTTGCCCAACGAACGTGTGAAATACACGCCATCAGCGATCACTTCCAAAGATAAAGAAGAAGTACTGCTGCATCATTTCAAACATCTTCTCGGCACCAAAGCACCTAGGCCTCTGAGCCTCGCTTGGGAGAGCATCGGATACGTGCCACATGACCTCTCCGATTTGGACGTCGCCTTTACAGCCGATGAGATTAAAGAAGCTGTCTTCTCCCTACCCGCCGTCAAGGCCCCTGGACCGGACGGATACATCGGCGCCTTTTTTAAGTCTTGTTGGGACATCATCAAGAATGACATTATCGCCGCCATCATGCACATGTCCCATCTTCGGGTGGGCTGCGCCAGCCTTGTCAACTCCGCCAACATCATCCTCATCCCCAAGAAAGCTGAGGCCACTTCAGTGGGTGACTACGAGCCGATTAGCCTCATCCATAGTCTTTCAAAGATTTTCTCCAAGCTTCTGGCCAACCGCCTGGCTCCTATGCTCCCGGATATCGTCTCCAAGTGCCAAAGCGCCTTCATCAAGAAAAGAAGCATTCACGACAACTTCTTACATGTTCAAAACCTCATACGGGAACTTCATGCTAACAAGACCCCGAGCCTGTTCCTCAAGCTTGATATCTCCAAGGCCTTTGATTCCGTAGGATGGGCTTACCTTCTTGACGTCATGTCAGCGCTGGGGTTTGGCCAAGCTTGGCGGGACTGGGTGTGTCTTTCCCTTTCCTCGGCCACGTCCAGAGTGTTGCTAAATGGTGAACCTGGCACCCCTTTCTGCCACGCCCGCGGTCTCAGACAGGGGGACCCTCTATCACCCATGCTTTTCATCCTCGCCATCGACCCCCTACAACACATCCTTTCCTCGGCCACTCAATTGGGCATTCTGAGTCCCATACGCTCTAGGACCAACCGCTGCCGCATCTCTCTGTACGCGGACGACGCTGGAATCTTCGTAAACCCCAGCAAGGAGGACCTTCGCGCCATCTCTTCCATTCTAGACTGCTTCGGAAAGGCCAGTGGACTTGTCACCAACATGACCAAGACGGAAATTTTCCCGGTGCGCCGTGGCCGACGTGGACCTTCAGGAAATTCTCAATGACTTTCCCGCGAAGCTTGCCTGCTTCCCTGGCAAATATTTAGGGCTCCCTCTGCATTTTCGCCGTCTTCGGAAGGTGGATCTACAGCCCCTAATCGACAAGATCGCCGGAAAGCTCCCCGGTTGGATCGGCAAGAACCTTGCTAGACCTGGAAGGGTCATCCTTGCGAAGACGGTGCTCATGGCCACTAGCGTTTACCACGCCACTGACATCCCTCTGCCAAAATGGGCTCGTGACAGGATCAACAAAATTGCCAGGACATTCGTCTGGGCCAGTGAAGAGGGCGAACATGCCGCCCAGGGGAAAGCTCTTGTGAATTGGAAAACAATATGCATGCCAAAGAAGCTGGGGGTCTCGGCATTCCGGACATTGAGAGATCTGGACGTGCCCTGTGTTTACGTTGGCCTTGGCTCCAGTGGACTGATCCGGACCGCGCTTGGTCTGGCTCAAAACTTCCATGCGACGACACCGACATGTCCCTCTTCAGAGCAGCCACTAAAATCACCATTGGAAACGGGGAGACGGCCAAATTCTGGCATGACAACTGGTATGCTCGGGGCCCTCTATCCCAATGGGCACCCGACCTCTACAGAATTGCCTCGAGGAAGAACCGTACGGTAGCCAAAGAGCTTAGTGAAAACAACTTGATCCGCTCTGTCGCGTCCCTCAACTCGCCTCAACAGCTGGCGCAATATATCGACGTTTGGGAGGCCGTTCACTCCATCAACCTTGCCCCCGAGTTGCCGGACACCATCGACTGGACGCTTAATGCCGGTTCAACCTACACCGCTAGCTCCGCCTACGAGGCACAATTCCTTGGCTCCCAAGCCCGCTTCGATGCCATGAAGATTTGGTCGGCACACGCGGAGCCCAAATGCAAGTTGTTTGGCTGGCTAGCCCTTCATGGAAAGCTCCTTACCGCCGATATGCTTGCCATCCGAAGATGGCCTCACTACCCTCGTTGCCCATTGTGCCTCAGCGAGCCTGAGACAGCTGACCACCTTTGCAGAAACTGCCCGTTCACGGCGGCTGTCTGGAACCTTGTCAAATCTTGGGATGGCGACTCCTCTGATGACCGACGCCTTGACTTCCAATCCATATCTGACTGGTGGAATGACATGATAAAGGAAAAGCCACAGAAAGAAAAGAAACGCATCAGCGGCCGGTTCTTATATGTGCTCTGGAACGCATGGAAGGAACGAAACCGGCGCATTTTCACTGGACAACGTCTTACCTACCTTGAGGTCGCAAGCATAGCAAACGAGGATATCCTCCAAAGGGATCGTGCTATAAATGGCTTCGGCCCGGCCATCCCGGCCGATCCGGATTAGTTTTCCTTTTTGGTAGCTCGTTCTTCATGGTGGGTTCGGGGCATTTTACCACCTTAATCTAAAAATGCCCTCTCTTGTACAGTTTGGACCTTGTTGTTCCCTCTTGCTTAATGAAAAGGCAGTGCTCCTGCCGGTTGCTCCAAAAAAAGAATATGAAGACCAGAGTACAATATAACCAAAGTGATACAGATATATTATCAGAAACTAGTTGGATGTAGCAGCAACAAAATTTCCAAGGATGTATTTAACAAAGTTGCACGGTGCAAAGAAAAAGACAATCCTTCTATTGTATTGCTAATGCAATGAACAGAAAACAGCATAAATTATATTCACCTCTGCAATTTTTTTAAGAGGGGGGCAGGAACCTAGTGTATTGCTAATGCAATGAACAGAAAACAGCATAAATTATATTCACCTCTGCATAAATTATATTCATGGTACTTAAGTTAATGCAAAAAAATTGCAGTCAGTTGCTATGCAGAACATATGCGCAATATGGAAAATCAACTGTTGTCTAATCGCAACCAGAAAGGCGTACCGTTGGAGGAGGCAGAACACGAGCTTCAACCGATGCAAGTCGCTCATCAATTTTTATGCCAAACTCTTGTACAGCAACAGCCTGCAAAATTGCATCCATGAGTTCGTCTTTCATACAAACATCAAATTATTCAGAGAGCAGATCGATCGAGAATGCCACCTTCACATCGTCTGAAGCAAGAAAAGTAACCTGACACCCACACATGCAATTAAAACTGTGGCTAAAAGCTTTGTTGGTGTGCTGCCTAAGGCGACAAGGGATATGTCACGACCTCTGCTTGATTTGAGCGAGATCGGACGAGAAATCAGAGTGGAGGTGGGGAGAGCAAGCAGGGAGATGAGAAGGAGACGGAGGACGAGAGAGTTTCCTTTCCAGGTTCTATTTCATCGATAGCCTTACAGAGTCTCCGGTTCCAGTATTTAACTCCACATACGCCGTTGAGTCACATGTGACCTCAACACACGAACACACGGCCCAAAGGGCTACATTTGCACTACGTCCACTCGCTAATCACACGATAGTATTTAGCTGTTGCTCTCTAATACTGTCGGTGTGACATTATCCCCTCCTTGAGACGTAGCCCCTTCCCAGACCGCTGCTTTCGGGTAACGCCGACGAAGAACGTCATAATCTTCCCATGTAGCGGCAGAGACTGGAAGCGAAGACCACTGTACTTTCATCTGAACTACTGGAACATCACCTTTCTTCGTCAGGTTGCAGGTCTTTTGCAGCAAGATCTGGAGGGCTTGGCAGCACAGCAAACACAGGAGTATAAGCAGGTGTAAAGGGTTTAAGCTGAGATACATGAAATACCGCATGAATCTTGCTCTCTGGTGGAAGTGTCAGTTTGTACGCCAGCTTGACCACACGCTATTCCACTGGAAATGGTCCAACATATTTGTATGCCAACTTACGACAGGGACGATTGACCACAGACGTCTGAGCATAAGGCTGAAGCTTCAACAACACAGGCTCTCCCACTTGAAACTCTCGCTCAGATCGATGTCGATCAGCCTGCTTCTTGAACCTCTGTTGAGCTCGAGACAGATGTGCTCATAACTTCTCAGTATGAGTAAGCCAATCAATCTCAGATTTTGGTGTTGGTGATTCATCCCACTGCAACATAGCACCAAAATTTGGCTCATGGCCATAGAGAGCCTTGAAGGGAGAACATGTCAGAGATGCATGGTGACTCGAGTTGTACCAAAACTCAGCTGCAGATAACCAACAACGCCATTCCTGAGGAGAATCATGCACCGCACAGCGTAGGTACATCTCCAAACTCTGGTTCACCCGCTCTGTCTGCCCATCCGTCTGTGGATGGTAAGCTGTGGAATACTGAAGTTTAGTGCCAGCAGCATCTAGAATTCCCCTCCACATAGCACTTGTAAAAACCTTGTCACGGTCTGACACTATGGTAAATGGCACCCCATGTAACTTGATAATGTTATCCCAAAACGCACGAGCAACTTGGGCTGCAGTGTAAGGATGTTTCAATGGGACGAAGTGAGCAAATTTCGTCAAGCGATCCACTACCACCATGATCACCTCGAAACCCTCCGACTTGGGCAACTCATCGATAAAATCCATGGTTATATCCTGCCATGGACCATCAGGAACTGGTAGAGGCTGTAGCAACCCAGCTGGTTTAGAATTCTCATGCTTCGCTTGCTGACATATTTGGCATTGATGAACAAAATCCTCCACTGCAGTTCGAAGCCCCTTCCAAGCAAACAGTTTCTTCACCCGCTGGAATGTAGCAGTAATTCCCGAGTGACCACCCACTGCACTGTTGTGCATTGCACTAATCAATTTTGTTTGTAAGGCCGTGTTGGCACCAATCCACAACCTGCCCTTGAGCCTGATCATTCCCTGGTTCAGCGAGTAACCTTCCTCGTCAGGACTGCATACTGCTAGCCGCGTCAACATATTCTGAGCATCGGCGTCAGTAGCATACGAGTTTGCCACTTCTTGCAACCAGCTTGGTTGACTGATAGATAAAGCATTGGTTGTCAACAAGTGCCCGACACGAGACAATGCATCCGTAGCAGCATTGTCCACTCCACGCTTGTATTGGAAGCGAAACTGTAGCCCAACCAACTTGGACATCGCCTTACACTGCAACTCAGTGTCTAGGTGCTGGTCACCCAAATTGCACAGACTTTTGTGATCTGTAATTATCAGAAAAGGTCCTCGCTGCAAGTAACCTCTCCAGCGATCAACATGTTGAAATATTGGGGCCACATTTAGTGCCCATACTAGATTTCAGATTTTCCCTATAAATCTCAAAGCCCACTTAGTGGCAGCCTTGTGAGTTTGAGCCCAAGTTGGTGGTAGCTCACTAGGGAGTGGCAAGAGGTGGGAAGTTTAGTCCCACATGGAAAGTTGGGAGGAAGTTAGACCACCTTATAAGGTGGGTTGTTTCACCACTAGTAAGTGAGTAAGAATAGGAGTGGTACACGCGCGCTCCTCCTCCTCGCTCGTCTCGACTCGACGCGCGCCGCGCTCATGGTGAGTGGATTGAGCCTCGAGCCGAGACTTTCCTTTCTTTTTGCAGTTCAGGAAAACGAACAGAGTCCTAGACGGACGCGTCGCAGTTAGCCGGTTCGGGTCGCTCCCGGATCGTGGGCTATCTGTAACCGACTCGAAACGTTCGTGCGACGTGGGCGTGCCCCACGTTGCCTAGGGTTTCCTGAGCCTATATAAGCTCTTGCCTGGCTACCGCAGAATCATACGACATACACAAGTTAGGGTTTCCACCTCTCTCTGCTTGCACCGCCATCGTAGTCTACTCCATCCCGCCCGCCGGCGTGCACCGGCGAACGGGAGAGAAGGTCTCCGGAACCACTCGCCTTTGCGATCCTGTACGGGAGAGGGCGAATTAGGTTTTTGGGAAGCGCTCTGCGCGACTGCTCAAGCTCTTCATCACGGGTCGTCTTCCGTCCAAGTCGTACGGTGCTGCCTACCGTCGTCTTCAACGCCGTCTACTTCGACCCGTCGTCCCCGTCGTCAACAACGTTGTCATCAACAACGTTACTGCTGCGACGTCATCTGCTACACCGTCACCGCCACCTCCACCAGATCGGTACGTGTGACATATCTCGATCTGTTTAGCGATGGATGTTGTACCGTTTGCACTGCTACTATTCATGTTGATTAATGCATCTAGTATGTTCGAGTTTCACATGTTAGTAGTTGTTGTCGTCATGTTTAATATACTGGAATTAATCATGGAAATTGTGCCTAATTATCCAACAATCCAAAAACTTAATTGTAGGCAACTTCCTGAGTTAACAATGGCTGGTTTTGCTGATGCACTGAGGCCGGATAAGTTTACCGGTGTGCACTTTAAGAGGTGACAGATTAAGGCCACGCTCTGGCTTACTCATCTGAAAGTGTTCGAAGTTAGTAATGGTCTTCCTGAAGGAACTATATCTGACCAAGATCAGAACAAGTTCAAGGAAAACAATACTCTCTTCGTCGGATGCGTACTGAGTATTCTTGCTGATCGTCTATGTGATGTGTATATGCACATAGTAGACGGTAAAGAGCTCTAGGATGCACTGAATGATAAATTTGGTGCAACCGATGCAGGCAGTGAACTGTACATCATGGAGAGCTTCCATGACATCAGGATGGTGAACACCCATTCTGTAGTCGAACAAGCTCATGAGATACAGTGCATTGCGAAAGAGCTTGAACTCCTTAAGTGTGCCTTACCTGACAAGTTTGTGGCTGGATGCATTATTGCTAAGTTGCCCCCTTCATGGAGCAACTTTCCAACAACTCTCAAACACAAGAGACAGGAGATATCAGTTGAAAACCTGATAGCGTCTCTTGATGTTGAGGAGAAAGCTCGGGCTAAGGATACTACTAAGAAAGGAGAGGGTCAGTCTAGCGCCAACATGGTGCAGAAGAAACCCTACAACAAGAACAAAGGGAACAACAAGCCCTCCTTCAATAAGCCTATGAAGACTACAACCTTCAAGAAGAAGAAGATGATAAACAAAGCATATCTGAGCTGCTTTACCTGTGGAGAGACTGGCCACTTTTCTAAGGACTGTCCAGAGAGGGCAGACCGCAAGAAAAGGGCGAGGCAAGTCAACATGGTGACCGCTAGCAATGCTGATGGGTACGGTAATCTCTGTACTGTTCTTTCGGTATTTCAATCTCCATGTTGGTGGATTGATACGGGTGCTAATGTTCATGTGTGTGCTGACATATCCATGTTCACTTCTTACCAGGTCACCCGGGATTCTTCCGTCTTGATGGGGAATGGGTCACATGCTTCGTTCGTGGTGTTGGCACGGTAGATCCGAAGTCCACTTCGGGGAAGATCGTGCAGTCGAGGAACATGCAGCATGTCCCTACTATGAACAAGAATCTCGTTAGCGGCTCCCTTCTATGTAGAGATGGGTTTAAGGTTGTTTTAGAGTCGAATAAAGTAGTTGTTTCCAAGTTTGGACAATTTATTGGTAAAGGCTATGAGTGACATAGGCATCCCAAATGGGCCTGCCGAAGATAGTACCCGGGGTTTACTGAAGGCCCACTACCCGAAGAATAAGAAGATTCAGGAGCCCAAGATATATTAAGGAAAGTTAGAGTTGTAATAGGAAGTGTTATTTGTAATCTGGCGGGATGAGTTAGAAACCGTCCCGGACTCTGTAACTTGTAAAAAACGAAACCCTCGGCTCCGCCTCCTATATAAAGGGGGAGTCGAGGGACGAAGAGATCATCGAATCATTGTTCACAAACCCTAGTTTTCACAATCGTCGAGTACTTTTCGGCTGAAACCTTCGAGATCTACTTGCCCTCTACTTCTAACTAAACCCTAGCCTACAATCCATAGGCATTGACAAGTTGATACCTTGTCAATGAGTGCGGAGGCTTGTTCCACTTTTCGCTTTCTGATTTCAGTAATAAGTCTGTGAACCATATTTGTGGCAATGTTAGTGATGATACCAGTGTTTGGCATTCTCGTTTATGTCACATTAATTTTGGTTTAATGTCTCGGCTATCCAGTTTAAGTTTAATTCCGAATTTCACCTTTGCCAAAGGTTCTAAGTGCCATAGTTGTGTGCAATCAAAGCAACCTCGGAAGCCTCACAAAGCGGCCGAGGAGAGAAACTTGGCACCTCTAGAACTCATACATTCTGATCTATGCGAGATGAATGGTGTGTTGACAAAAGGTGGAAAGAGATATTTCATGACATTGATTGATGATGCGACTAGATTTTGCTATGTTTATTTGTTGCGAACTAAAGATGAAGCTTTAGACTACTTTAAAATTTATAAGGCCGAAGTTGAAAATCAATTAGAGAGAAAGATCAAGCGTCTTAGATCGGATCGTGGTGGTGAATATTTTCCTAAAATCTTTGATGAATTCTGTGAGGAACATGGTATTATTCATGAGAGGACGCCTCCCTATTCGCCCCAATCAAACGGGATTGCCGAGAGGAAAAACCGCACGCTGACTAACTTGGTGAATTCCATGTTAGCCACTGCTGGTTTATCAAAGGCATGGTGGGGGAGGCTTTGTTGACTTCATGTCATGTCCTGAATAGAGTTCCTAACAAGAATAAAGATAAAACCCCTTACGAGGAGTGGTCTGGAAGAAAACCATCACTTTCGTATTTGCGCACATGGGGATGTTTGGCGAAAGTCAATATTCCAATTACTAAGAAGCGCAAACTCGGACCAAAGACAGTGGATTGTATCTTTCTAGGTTATGCTCCGCGGAGTGTAGGCTATAGATTTTTAGTAGTTCAATCTGAAGTACCTGATATGCATGTTGATGCTATTATGGAATCTCGTGATGCAACATTCTTTGAGAATATGTTTCCTATGAAAGATATGCATAGCATTGCTAGAATTTCTACTAAGATAGTTCCTGAATCTAGTACATCAAATGAGTATTTTGAACAATCACATGAGAATGTTACTGAGAAGGATGACAATGAAGCTCCTAAACGGAGCAAGAGACGGAGGATTGAAAAATCCTTTGGTGATGATTTTATTATGTACCTTGTGGATGATACTCCCACGTCCATTGCAGAGGCATATGCATCTCCAGATGCAGATGACTGGAAAGAAGCTGTCCATAATGAGATGGACTCGATTCTTTCTACTGGAACTTGGGAGCTATCAGAACGACCCCATGGATGCAAGCCTGTGGGCTGCAAATGGGTGTTCAAGAAGAAGCTAAGACCTGATGGTACTATTGAGAAGTACAAGGCGCGGTTTGTAGCGAAAGGCTATACACAGAGAGAAGGCGAAGATTACTTCGACACCTATTCACCTATCGCTAGACTTACCACCATTCGAGTACTACTGTCCATGGCTGCCTCCTATGGTCTTATCGTTCATCAAATGGACGTAAAGACAACTTTTCTTAATGGAGAGTTGGAAGAGGAAATCTATATGGATCAGCCTGATGGGTTTGTAGTAAAAGGTGAAGAAAGAAAGGTGTGCAAGTTGCTGAAATCTTTATAGGCCTGAGACAAGCACCTAAGCAATGGCATGAGAAGTTTGACAGAACTTTAACTTCTGTAGGCTTTGTTGTTAATGAGGCTGACAAGTGTGTTTACTATCGCCATGGTGGGGGCGAAGGTGTTATACTATGTTTGTACGTGGATGATATTCTGATCTTTGGTACAAGCATGAAAGTAATACACGAGGTCAAGTCTTTCTTATCAAAGTGCTTTGATATGAAGGATCTGGGAGAAGCTGATGTGATTCTGAATATCAAGCTTATTAAGGATGAGAGTGGGATTACTCTAACGCAATCCCATTATGTTGAGAAGATCTTGAGCCGGTTCGGCTATATTGATAGCAAGTCTTCTCCAACATCTTATGATTCCAGTGTGACATTACGCAAGAACCGGAGGATTGCCATAGATCAATTGAGATATTCTCAGATTGTGGGCTCACTCATGTACTTAGCGAGCGCGACTAGACCCGATATCTCTTTTGCTGTTAGCAAGTTGAGTAGGTTCATGTCAAATCCGGGTACTGATCATTGGCATGCACTTGATAGGGCCATGCGCTACATTTGTGGTACAATTAGTTATGGGATTCACTATTCAGGACACCCAGCTGTGGTTGAAGGATATAGTGATTCAAATTGGATCTCTGATGTAGCTGATCTCTACGCCACTAGTGGGTATGTATTTACCTTTGGAGGTGGCGCAGTGTCATGGAGATCTTGCAAGCAAACCATATTGACGAGGTCAACTATGGAAGCAGAACTTATCGCTTTAGACACAACCACTGTTGAATTAGAATGGTTGCGTGAGCTCTTGATGGACTTGCATGTGGTTGAAAAACCTGTTCCGGCAATCCTTTTGAATTGTGACAATCAAACTGTAATTGTCAAAGTGAACAATTCTAAGGATAATGCGAAGTCATCAAGACAAGTCAAGAGACGTTTGAAGTCTGTCAGGAAATTGCGAAACTCCGGAGTAATAACTGTTACATATATTCAAACAGACAAAAACCTGCCAGATCCCTTTACAAAGGGACTATCACGTAATGGGATAGAAAGTGCATCGAGGGAGATGGGTTTGAGACCCGTTGATGTTACACCATAGTGGTAACCCAACCTTTGTGATCGGAGATCCCGTGAATTAGGACCTGGGAAGAACAAACTAGAGGTTTAATTGAGGAGAGTATTATGTAACCCTCTCTATGTGAAGATGCACAACTCTCAATTGTTGTAAGGCAGGTTGGCAACAAGCCTTAATGTGTTTATGTTGGCTATTATAGCAAAGATGCTGTCCTACAGAGCATTCTTGAAATAACACACATATATGAGTTCGATTGTTAAACGTCGCAATCTATGAGATTTGGGTGATCTCTAGTAAACTCATGAAGAGACCACGAAGTATGACGCATATGCTTCATCCGCGGGGTAGGCTACTGGCAGCCATGTACTGGTTATGACTTTGAGTGAAACCCTGTTCACGCAAAACTTGCAATTCAAGGCTTAGTCCATTGTTCAAGTGTGAATGGATGTAGCTTAAGGTTCTAGGCGGAAGTTCAACTTAACAGTCTCCGTTGAAACACTGGTATATAAACAAGCAGCGAGTATTGGTAAATCTCTAAATGGGTATTTGAAATCTGGTGGGGGATTGTTGAAATATTGGGCCACATTTAGTGGCTCATACTAAATTTCAGATTTTCCCTATAAATCTCAAAGCCCACTTAGTGACAGCCTTGTGAGTTTGAGCCCAAATTGGTGGTAGCTCACTAGGGAGTGGCAAGAGGTGAAAAGTTTAGTCCCACATGGAAAGTTGGGAGGAAGTTAGACCACCTTATAAGGTGGGTTGTTCCACCACTAGTAAGTGAGTAAGAATAGGAGTGGTACACGCGCTCCTCCTCCTCCTCGCTCGTCTCGACTCGACTCGACTCGACAAGTCACGACGCGCGCCGCGCTCGTGGTGAGTGGATTGAACCTCGAGCAGAGACTTTAGCCGGTTCGGGTCGCTCCCGGATCATGGGCTATCTGTAACCGACTCGAAACGTTCGTGCGACGTGGGCGTGCCCCACGTTGCCTAGGGTTTCCCGAGCCTATATAAGCTCTTGCCTGGCTACTGCAGAATCATACGACATACACGAGTTAGGGTTTCCACCTCTCTCTGCTTGCGCCGCCATCGTAGTCTACTCCATCCCGCCCGCCGGCGTGCACCAGCGAACGGGGGAGCAGGTCTCCGGAACCACTCGCCTTTGCGATCCTGTACGGGAGAGGGCGAATTAGGTTTTTGGGAAGCGCTCTGCGCGACTGCTCAAGCTCTTCATCACGGGTCGTCTTCCGTCCAAGTCGGGCGGTGCTGCCTACCGTCATCT
This sequence comes from Lolium rigidum, assembly GCF_022539505.1. NCBI lineage: Eukaryota > Viridiplantae > Streptophyta > Magnoliopsida > Poales > Poaceae > Lolium > Lolium rigidum. Next base: position 103,800,982 of record NC_061514.1, read on the forward strand.
TCAACGCCGTCTACTTCGACCCGTCGTCAACAATGTTGTCATCAACAACGTTACTGCTGCGACGTCATCTGCTACACCGTCACCGCCACCTCCACCAGATCGGTACGTGCGACATATCTCGATCTGTTTAGCGATGGATGTTGTACCGTTTGCACTGCTACTATTCATGTTGATTAATGCATCTAGTATGTTCGAGTTTCACATGTTAGTAGTTGCTGTCGTCATGTTTAATATACTGGAATTAATCATGGAAATTGTGCCTAATTATCCAACACAACAACCATCATTACCGCTAAGAATTCCTTCTCATATGTGGATAATTTCTGATTGCGCACTCCTAGGGCCTTGCTGAAATAAGTAATTGGATGATTATCTTGAGTAAGCACTGCGCCGATACCTGAATCGCATGCGTCAGTTTTGATCGCGAAGGGCTTGTCAAAATTCGGTAGCGCCAACACTGGCGTGTTGATCATTGCTGTCTTTAGTTGCTCAAAGGCTGCGTGTGTTGTTTCATTCCAAATGAACCCCTTCTTGGTCAACAACTGAGTAAGTGGCTTGGCAATGATTCCATATCGCGGCACAAACTTGCGGTAATAGCCGGTTAGGCCAAGGAAACCGCGAAGCTCTGTGGCATTTGTGGGAACTGGCCATGCATGCATGGCGCTTGTCTTTTCGGTGTCTGTAGCGACTCCTGCTTGCGAAATTACATGGCCCAAGTATTCAATCTTGTCCTGAGCGAACGAGCACTTCGAAGCTTTGGCATACAGCTTGTTTTGGCGTAGGAGAGAGAGCACGAGGAACAGGTGTTCTTGATGATCCTGTAGATTTGCACTGTAGACCAAAATGTCATCAAGAAAGACAATGACGAATTTACGAATGTATGCTGCGAAGATCGTGTTCATCAGACACTGGAAAGTCGCAGGCGCGTTCGTCAGCCCGAACGGCATGACACGGAAATGGAAGTGCCCGTGATGCGTTTTACACGCGGTTTTTTCTTCATCCTCCTCCCGCATGTGAATCTGATGATAACCGGCTCGCAAATCCAACTTGGAAAAGAAGGATGCGCCAGCCAGCTCATCAAGTAATTCGTCGACTATGGGAAGAGGGAATTTATTCTTCACCGTTGCCAAATTCAGACGCCGCAGAATCGCCAACTTCCATCCTTCTTCTTGACGAGTAACACAGGAGCTGCATATGGGCTCATACTATGGACGATGACACCGGACTTGAGCATGTCAGTCACTTGTCGCTCAATCTCATCCTTCTGCAAGGGTGAGTAACGGTATGGTTTTGCATTTGGTGGTTTAGCGCCTTCTTCCAAAGTAATGGCGTGGTCATACTGCCTGTGTGGCGGCAGTCCAATTGGTTCTGCGAAGACATCATCATATTCCAAAAGAACTGCTTGCACTTCTGGATAAACAGTGTCCAATTCAGCAATCTTTGGTCCTGGCCAGGGGCGGAGCCAGGAATTGGACATAGGGGGGGCGAGCTGAGGCGCAATTTTTTTTATCGTATCTTATTGAGACATAGTAAATGGATCCAGTTGATTTTTTAGTACTTTCATGTCAAGATATGTCTATTTGTCTAATATTTGGGGCCAATCAACCATTGATTATAATAATTTTTTCTTCGTAATTTGAACTGGTGAAGGAAAGAATAATTTTTATTATTGCTATAAGCACATGTTTACTAACCATGTACTACTAAAATCTAATGTCAAGTTAAAGAAGTGATTATCTTCTGACGCGTTACCCTTATGATGCATTGCCTTAGAAGATATATACTAATTTACTAGAAGACTACTACTGTACTGTAATCCAAATTGACAAAGCTAGCTGTAGCCTGGGTATACCGGCTGGCGTACCTTTAAAACTTGAGTGGTTGATCAGCGACAATGCGATGGTCGACGAACTGGACGGCACAGGTCCGTGGATATGCAGGATCAACAAAAGCGCTAGAACGGTGACAACATCTTGCGCCCATGTGATTATCTGAATGGCCTTCTAGCGTGCCGACAGTTGGCAAGCTGGAACAGCAAGGCTGCCATCGGCGCGCCGCCATAGCAATTGGGTTTTTAGGGTAGGGCGTAGGAAGTTTTCATCTAGATCGAGCGATCTGACGTGAGCCCAGGCCGTGCGTGAGTCAAACGAACGGACGACGGAGTCACGGTTTCGATCTAGGCTTCCTGGTGCCAAGCGATCGACGAAGAACATGTCCAGATGGGCTAGTTTTGTGCCTTCTGGGCTCTGCTGCGTTTACAGTATTGACTAATATTGATTTTGGGCCTAAACACTGATTATGTGCGGCCATTAGTACTAGTAGTGTACGCATAAATTGTTGAGGGGGCCGATCGTTGGGGGGGGGGGGGGTCTAGCTCCGCCCCTGGTCCTGGCACATGCTCGAGTGAAGCAAGAGCCCAAATCTCATTGTTATCATACAGCTGCTGCAACATAGCTACATCCATCAGTATTGGAGCCGGAACTGTGGCAGCTGTGATCCCTTGGAGAGTAATCCATTCTCCTTCATGATCAAAACAAATACGTTTCTCCTTCCACCCACAATCCATGGGGCTATGCTCATCCAACCAATCCATCCCTAGAACTCCATCATACGAGTCTAGATCCAACACTCGCAGATCAGTTTTCAGTGTATGTCCCTGACTGTGCCATTCCATTTGCTTGACCATACTATCACAGGTAATGTTCTGGCCATTAGCAACTTTGACAGAAACTGCAGGTATGGAAATTGTTTGAAGCTTCACACGGCGCACAAATTCTGCACTCACAAAACTATGGGAGCTGCCGGAGTCCACTAACAGCAACAAAGCCTAATTATGAGCACGAGCTGGTAGACGAATGCATGCAGGGGATTCAGTGCCAGCTGTAGCTTGAGAAGAAAGCATACATAATACCGCAGGTTGCTCAGCAGGTTGCTGTACATGATCATCCAGTAACTCCAATGCCCTAATTGCCTCCTCATTCATCAATTCACCGAATTCTCCCACTTGGATTGTCAGTAACTGAGCTCCTTGCCGTTTACACTGATGATCACGTGAGTAGCGATCTCCACATTTAAAACGCTGGTTATTCGCTCGTCTGAACTCCCGAAGTTGTCGCTCCCTTGCAAAATCATCTGGAGGTGCTCTTGGTCGTGATGCTGCTTGTGCCACGACTGGCAGTGGACGCCCTGCTGGAGCTGGGCGATGGCGAGGTCGAGTGGCCTCCAATTCCTCTTCCTGAATACGAGCGAAAACGGTCGCTCGAGTGATGCTCGTGGGTGCCTGTATACGCACCACTGCCCTCAACTCATCCTTGAATCCCAAAATAAACTGTGTGACAAAAAACTGAGTGCTGAGCGAGGGATCCAAAGCTAGAATCTGGTACTGTAAACTTCAAACTGCAAGCGATATTCTGCGACTGTGCCCAACTGACGAAGCTGCAGAAGCTTGTGCATCTGATCCTCAAACTCGTCAGGGCCAAACTCTTCAATCACAGCTTGACAGAAGCGATTCCAATTAACCTGAACATGGAGCTGGCGATAGGCTTGCAACCATAAGGCGGCATTACCCTCGACATAGAGAGAAGCCGTGGTTACCCAGTTTTGTGGTCTGACATTGTACATATCAAAATATGCCACACACCGATCCAACCACAGAGTAGGCAGGGATCCATTGAACCTTGGGAAGTCATGTTTAGGCGGCTTGACATACCCTCCAGCGTGGTCCCGCTCGTGGTGTGTCTCCGGGTCGGTATTTGGACGAACATGTGGTGCGCGCGCTGGCGGCTGTTGCAGCAAGTGCTCCGGCATCTCCGGAATCAGCGGGGGTCCATCATTGGCGAGACGCGGCGTCGTGTTGCCCGTGCCTGGCCTGCAAACCGTCGTAGCGGGTGCCACCCGTGTGTGGTCGATGTGCACCGCAGCAGGCGAGTGCGAGGTCGAACCACCGCGACGCACCTCATCCACCTCCGCAGCAGTCATATCGACCTGCTTACGGACGCCGAGCAGCTCCTGGGAGACCTTCGTGTTAAAGGAGGTCTGTTCGTCGTAGCGCTTGTCGCCGAGCGCCGCCTGGTCGTCGAGGCGCTGCAGGATGCGCGCCAACATCGACTGCACACTCCGATCGCTCTCCTCCAAGGCCATGAGGATGCACCTGGTCTACGCCGATTGTTTCGCCGGCGCCGTCGTGGCTCGCTCCGAGCAGATCCAACCCGACTAAGGATTTCGTGCGATTCCCCCGAAGCGGATTCGCACCTTTTGTCAGGAATTACAGATCAAATGCCAAGAGGATGAGAGCGCACAAAACGGAAGCGAAAAAATTCTGGCAGAACCGCTGGCTCTTGATACCAAATTGTCACGACCTCCGCTTGATTTGAGCGAGATCGGACGAGAAATCAGAGTGGAGGTGGGGAGAGCAAGCAGGGAGATGAGAAGGAGACGGAGGACGAGAGAGTTTCCTTTTCCAGGTTCTATTTCATCGATAGCCTTACAGAGTCTCCGGTTCCAGTAGTTAACTCCACGTACGCCGTTGAGTCACATGTGACCTCAACACACGAACACACGGCCCAAAGGGCTACATTTACACTACGTCCACTCGCTAGTCACACGATAGTACTAGATCATGAATGCGCGCGTTGCCGCGCCCGTCCAATCTGGACAACAGACCGAATACAACAATACTATCAACGAAATCCAAACATTATAGAGATTGTTACACAGCTGCACATGTTACAACTGTTCCAGATTCCAGACAGCAATTAATATGAGCTGAGACTAAGACTTTTCTCATTTGAAGAGTAAAATTTAGTTGGCATATTTTTTTACCTAGAAACGAAATCCCTATCAGTATATTCACGTACCAATGCAATCAAGATGCCAACTGTCCTTGGACCTGCTTGTCTCCACTGCCAAGTCCTAAGAAATTTAAACCAGCGGCGCAGTCAAGCAAACAATCTTGCAAAAAATGGAACATGATTTGCAAAAGACACCGTACCATCAGCTCATCAGCCAAGTTGAATGTTGTTGAGAAACTCTCTTGTAATGCTTATGAAAGGTGTTGGCCTGAATTAGAAGCTAGGAAGAAGCAAAAAAAAAAAATTTGAAGTTCCTGCATACTGACACAACTAAGTTTAATATCCTTCAAGTAGGCAAAGAAAAATAAAACAGAGGAGCATGCATGGTAAGGAGATGCAGGAAGCTCTTATGCTCTACCATGCCTGGCTCTCCAACAAAGCTCTTGCGTCGAAGTAGTTCAACAAAAATGTGCATAAGCTCTTATGTCCAGTACTCCAGACTCCCAGGTATGTGTATTAGCACTTATCAGATGTTCTTAAGATCACTATAGTTTTCTCATGGGGCTAAAGTGATGGAGAAAAGATAGATGAAAAGGAACAGAAGTGCCAATGATTACTCAGAGCACATGAAAGTACAATCCAGGAACAATGTTGACCGAATTAGTAGATGACAATAAAGAAAAATAAAGCTTATGAATTAATATTTAAAAAGTAGATGACACTGAAATCAACCGGATACTTACAATAGCCAATCTGGGATCCTAGAGAAGAGAAACAGAGAAGGTCTCATACAAGGATGTCATTATAGAAATGTCAAAATTCCAATGTCACTTCAACGAAAGGGAGTTTTGCATCACGGTACCCTCAAAGAGGAAGTAGGGGACTTGGTTTTGATTCAGTTATTAACTTTTGATGAAGCAGCCTTGGAAGATTAGAAGCCTCAGAAATTAAATACTAAAACTTTCAGATAATTTACTAAGTACTTTCTATATTAAATCCCCACTAAAATGCATCTTCAAACTTCTTTAGGGGGATATAAAACTTCTGGCAGATATATTCGACATCAGGAGCACTGAAATTAAGCTAGTACTATGCTGGTCTAAATTGAAGCTCATAATATCCACTGATAATATATAACAAACATGGAATTTGTTGTGGCGCGGAAAATCTATTTATGTTGTGTACCAGATGTATACCGACATGTTCAAGCAGTAAATTTGAAGTACCTAGTAGAAATTAACGGTAGAGATAATACATCATTGTACAAACAACCGCACTCAAAAGTAACATACGCTGGAAGAACCAAAGGTTTCAAGTGCACAAATTACCCTGCAGAAATAAAAGCCAGTAGATATAAACAGAAAGTCGGGTACTGATTTCGGAAGAAAGAAAATATATGTTGGAACAACAATCATGATAGTATACAATGAATTGTTCCATAGAGATGTTATGTGACTGACATCCACTAAAACAAATTAACGGTGCTGTCGGAGTTGGCAGCATCTTTGGCTGCTGATTATCCTCCTCTCTTGGCCGCTTGGGATGCTCCACACACGATCTGAGCCGGACAGATCAGTTGAAGGCGATACAAGAAGACGGAAGGAAGAGTTTTAGCATATGTGAGCAAGTGTACCTGTGTACCTGTCCAACAGCCATTGTGGGAAATGAAATTACAGACGGTGTGAGGAATCCCTGAATAACTTCCTGACACCAACAAGGACGACAATCCCTGCAGGAAGTAACAGTATGTCAATTGGCTACCTAATGTTTGCGTAAATAAAAAAAACACCAAAAATTAGGCTGGCAGGAAAGTAAAATACCAACCCTAGGCAACAAGCTTCTCTGATGAACAATGGCAGATTGAAGAGGACATGGAAAAAGTCAAAAAGGTAGGCAAAGTGTATTCTCGCTCCACCTATTTATCAAGGACACGAGATATCTGTCACTAACGCTCATATTAATCATCATAATGAGAGGAAGGAGGCGGGTCACCATAATCAGAGTAAAAATCAACCGAAAATATCAACATGATTACGGCGCCGGCAGTTTCATTTTCCAGTCCGTGGTTAAGACGCCGCCCAAGGAGAGAACCTCTTCAGGTCATGGACCGGGTCCACTGAGGAATAGAGTATGCAATCGCCGCACATACGAAACTCATGAAAAAAGATGACCAACAGGGGTTCGTAAAATCGTACTCGTTGACAGATTTTTCGATCCGTATGCGATCGGCCCGGCGGCGGCGGATAAATGCCCAACATCCTACACGCAAAGCCCACTTAACAGTTTTAAAGGCCCAAACAACCAGCTGCATGCTAACTCAATGCTGGGAGTAGCAGCCCATCAAGGAACGAGCACTTTGAAGCGATCGATCGAGTGAAAGCGCCGTGAACGACCATTCGGTCTCCACCGTTAGATGGCTGGATCGGATGGCCCAGGACGTATAAGCGCTGTAGAGGCTCCTAACTAGGTGAGTTTTACTGTTTACTAATTTAGCTGTACTGTCGGTGTGACAGGATATGGTAACAATTGCAGTTGCAACTAGTGGCATGAACAGGGATGGCCCATAGGGCGGGGCAAGGGGGCGCTCGCCCCTGGCCTTCAGGAGCGAGGGCCCTGACCCATGATTATTTTACATACTTAATATATTTATACTTGTACTTAGGCTATAGAGTGATTCTCAAAAAAAAACTTATAGGCTATAGTTTACCGTGCCGCAAATAATTCTTAAAAAAAAAATACCCTAAGCTACAATTTACCATGCCTCTTACCAAACTTTTATTTTAGTATTTCCGCTTTAGGATTTACCATTTAGAATAATTTTATAAAATAAGCAAGGTCCAAGCTGCAGCTTACCGTGCCTCCACTCCAACTTCTTTTATCAAAAAATATTTAAATATTTTTCCGAAGATACGATTTCTCTCTAGCCTTCCCAAATGTCCAGAACAACGCCGACCATCGTATTTTTTTGTAATTAATCTTAAAGACACACACACATATATATATATATATATATATATATATATATATATATATATATATATATATATATATATATAT
>NC_061514.1:103808928-103872850 GCF_022539505.1 Lolium rigidum
TGGTCAAGACTGTTCCATTCACACCACTTAGTTTGCAGTCCAGTAACTTTTATCCAAGCTTTTTGAGGACTTCTACAGGCTCAGGATCATCAATCCAAGCTTCAACCTTGACCCAGATCCCTTTCTTCTTAAGGCCAAACCTTGGATATCCAATAACTTCCTCTACTTTCAGATGAGGAGGGAATTTGACCAGATACACATATGATTTCCCCAGTTCCCTAATCTGCCAGGGCCAATTGGTCTTGTAGATCTAGGAAAATTCATAATACAACTCCTCTCTAGAAAGATCGCCTCCTTCTATCATCACAATCCCACAGTTCTTGGTAGATCCAACTGGGTTGATCACAATTTCAGGCATCTCCACATGATAAAACCCTAAGCCTGGTGCACCACTCACATCATAATTTTCCATCTGATGAGGCCTCATCCTTACAGGACAATCATCCACCAGATGATTAGTGACCTTACAGATAAAGCACATGGGTGTTTTCACACAAGAGGCTTGATGGTGTCCTGGCTCCCCACAACACATACAAATGGAGCTGGTATAGCTCATCTGAGGAGCTGTTGCAGAGACAGTAGAAGGAGACTGATTTTGTTGGGTTGTCACTAGCTTTTTCTTCCCTTTGGTTAAATTCTTAGACTAGCCAGCCATATCCCCTCCCATGTTTTTTGTTGTTGTTGTTGTTGTTGTTGCACTTGCTGTTGCTGGGGTTGCTGTTGGAACCCAGACTGCTGAGAAGCAAGCCACTGATTTGACTGCAAGACATAAGCATGATTTGGAGGAAATTGTGGGTAAGCCCCATTGAAAGCCCAAGGTGGAGGCATATGATTTGGAACAAAGCCAAATTACTACTGAGGAAAACCAAAAGCACCTGGTTGGCCAAATTCCATCTGCATCTGAGGCTGCTGCTGAAATTGTGACTGCATCTGTCCGAACTCCTGCCACTGCTCTTGATTGTTTCCATTCCCTCCTCTACCTCTCCCCTTGTAACCTCCACGACCGGCCATGATATTTTGTGTATTTACAGGGCAAAATTCTACTCCCAGGCAGCTCTCCCCTGAGTTCTCCTCCGCCGCCACCCAAGAGGCCAAAAGAGGAACCCTAAAGGAGCAGGGCTTGCTTTTTATACTAGGCTTGCAAGGTGGAGGGCATGTGGGATGCCATGGAATATGCCACAGCTGTTGGAAAAAGCTTTCCACCTCATATATGCAATCTCCACCACACACATGGTGCACCTCACTGATCTCTAGACCCCTCCACAGCGCTAATCTTGATGCTTTGAGCTTCATCTGTCACATCCTTCTAGAAGCTTGGGAAACTACAACCATTGGAGGTGACTGAACTGGCAGGAGCTCACCTGCAGGAGCTGGTTGGGAACTTTCGGTTAGTTCCCCGACGGGAACTGCCTCAGATGGTGCACGATCTCCTCCAGGTACCTGGTGTCGTAGCTAAATTGGATCAACCCATTAACCGACTGAATCTCGTCGTAATTCAGACCACGCGCACTCTCGATTGGTTGCCAAAGCCTGGGCACACTGGAATGAGCAGCTTCCTGAGCGAGCTCAAACGGAGTTCTCACTTTCCTGGGCCTCCCCTTCTTCTGCTTCACCGCACTGCTGCCTTGATCTGAGTCCGATTGCAATTCCTGCCATAGAGGATCCTCCTCCGATGAACTCGACAGCGCCATCAGCTTGGACAACTTGACGAATTTCCTCGGACCAGGCTTCATCACCTACGCCTCTGCGCGAGGCTCTGCCACAACTTTGGTGCCCGTCGAAGCGCGGGCTGTTAATGACGATGGAGCCGACGCGAAACTTGCCCGCTGCCGGAGCTGGAGATGAATCTGGGGCGGCCCTCTCGGCGACCGCAGCCCAAACCTTCCCCAATCTCCAATGCCATCCGCTGCAGAACTCTGCTGCCCCGGATGCTCCGCCGCCCCTAGCCCTGCTCCTGCTCCAGCCTCCTCGAACATCCCTTCTCCTTGCTCCGCCTCTCCGCCATCCGACAACACCGTCGCCAGAGTTAACCGCCGGCTCGCCGCAGATCAAGGTGTGAGAAGCTTACTGGGGAATGCGAGTGGTGATGCGGTGCACAGGGGAGGAGGCGAGTGTCCAGGGCTCCATCCACGTGACGCGTGTGGCCTCCACGCTGGCGGTCGTGGCCCGCCATGGAGGGGATCGAGAAGGTCCCGCCATGAATAGGGCGCTCAGGTCGGAATCGCCAGAGCGAGCGACATCTTGCCCCCAGCCACCCACAGTTGGTATCATCCGGTCTTGCTGCGCCGCCACCACAATTTTTTCGACAAAGAGATCGCAAAGATATTAATTGCACCTAACATCTACGCCAACAAGATGTCCAAGAACATAAGAAATGTACACAACTAAGAAAAAAATAAAAAAGAGACAAATAGAAATCAATGATCACGTCCGGGTCATATTGAAATACTCGCAACAATAGCTATCTAACCACCACCGAAGACAACATCAAATAGTACAAAAGAGATTTTTCAAAAGCAATATTTTAAAGGAGGAAACCATGCACAACCATTATCGCCGCCTGATCGAAGATCTTGGATTTTTACCCAGAAGAAAATCCAATTTCATAAAAAAAATCTTGGGTTTTCATGATGGAAATAGCGCTTGGTACTAGAAAAGCACCACCAATAACGTAGCCACCCCTTTTACCAAGACCGCTACTACAAGTCACAAAACACCCAACACATAGGAAGAACCTTTGCAGCAAGTCTTCATCTCAACCAATACACATCTGTCATTGCAAACCTCGCGTCCACCATAACTTTGTCTGCCTTTATTAATATCATGAAAATCTATATTTAGACATGTTTCATGGCACCAACAAGTAAGCGAAGCATCACACCACGCCCTCATGAAGCGTCACGCACAACAAGATCCATTCCGATCTAGATACGGAATGGCGTCATGCGCCAATCAACAAAAATCTCCGAGAGTAAGACTAACACTCGTTGGCGTCCAGATCGGGAAGGCCAGCATGAAACGGATCATGGACATGGCAAAATTTAAGCCGCCCCAAATATGCATGTCCACCACAAGACATGGACACGGCAAAATTTAAGCCGTCCTTTTCAGCAAACAGGTAATGTTTACCCAAGAACAGGAAATTTATTTCCACGGAACATTTTATTTGCATATAGGCAAACAACATTCGGGTCATCTCGTCAGTGCTTAATGGTTGCCAGACAACTATGACAGTCTGTTATTTCACCATATCCGGGAAAGGTTTCGGACATCAACTTATGGTTAATTCCAGACAGAAGACTCGGCCTGGGCAAAGTACTCAGTTCGTTTCATCAGTTCTGCAACAAACTCGCAACTGAATGGGGTCTACATTCTAGAGGCTGCAGACATCTAGGCACCTACCTACACACTGCACTAGCCTATGCATGAGTCACTCAAATTATTTCTGACAGCTGACATGTTCTCACGGTTCGTTCCTCGCGTGCCCACCGAAAGCGCCTGCGTTCTGCACATGGGATGTCATGGCAATTCCTTTCATCTTCAGGTCTCCCGGAAATGGCAAAGCTTCCTGGCGTAGCTGATGCTGATGCTGCTGCCGGACGGTGCCAAGGTGCTGCTGTTGCAAATGCATTTGAGGTTGCTGGTGCTGGGAGCGGATTTGGAGCTGCTGAAGCTGCTGAGCAGCCACAAGAGATTGCATCTGGCTACGCTGGTAGCTTTCTGAATCCACTCCGTAGGAGGACATGCCAAATTTTCCCATTTTCCCGCTGTTGTTGGTGTTAACCTGTCCTGTTGCGATCTTCAGCTGCTGAACCTCATCCCTCAGTCTGTCGTTCAGTGCTACAAGGAAACAAGGAACAGGTTACACACTTGCAGTATTAGAGATGGTAGGGAAACAAAGTTAGCATAGCCTAAAGGCTAACGCAAGTTAACTCTGCCGTTTAGAATTGGAAAGAGACCCAAAAATAGCTGTTAAATCTCTAGATGATCAAAAAAAATGAGGACAAAATCCAAGAGAATACCAAACTCAACCTTTCCTGTGTCAGAGTAAGTAGGCATGTATAATTTAGAACATCGTTGAGTAATTTGCAACTATGGAAGTAGATGACATCAAATGAGTGTTGTATGAAGTAAATATCTTTGAATTTGCAAGGCAAAGAAACCCTTACCATCCTGCAGCCTGACCTGCTGCTCCATTGTTTGCACCCGCAGCTTCAAGTCACCATTCTCATTTGTTAAGCCAGTGGTATCTCTCTGTATCATACAAATAATAGACTCTTCAGTTATTGACAACCTAAAATAATTAATTTAAAAACTACAAAATATGCAGTACAGTGACATTATGTATCTGTAGAATATCAATAGTATGAAATACATTGTCTATACACAACTGGTAATAATATGTCAGATGTAAACAACATGCATAGGAATAGGGGCTCCACCATATCTAAAAGCTCACTAGTTAGACGCTCCCATTGCATGCCAGGGGGTAGGTCCGTTGCAAGAATGGCCTTTGTCAAGGAGATCTTCTAGTTCCAAATAAACTACTTCCTTCGGTGTCCAAGCATATATTGAAATACCAAGTAACCCACAAATTTAGTATAACTATATGCAAATGTAAAGGTATTTTACAAGATCAAATTGGCAAAACATAAAACAACTGAACAAATACTACCTCTATTCTGTAAAGTAAGACGAATAAATTTTTTATGAAGTCAAACAATGTAGAGTTTGACCAACATTATAGGAAAATCTATTGAGAACTATGGTAGTATCTAGGTATAACATGAAAATGTATCTCAGGATGTATCTAATGACATTGATTTGGCATGGTAGATGTTGACGGCTTTTTCCCAAAACTTGGTCAAAGTTTACATCGTTTGACTTTTGAAATAAAAATATACTAGTACACCTTATTTTACGGAACGGAGGTAGTAGACAGTAACAACAGTTGGAGATTCTAATATAACGCCTAAATATAACAGGATGCATTGAAATGCCATTTACTATCGGTATCGACCATTGGAGAGACTATAGCAACTGTTAGCAAACCAACTTAATACCCAGATTTAAACCATCTAATGCATATCAATTTGCAAGAATTTAAGTTAAAGTAAATCTCAGTAACAAACCTGCAACATGGACAATTGAGCTGATAGTGTAGTTGCTTCTGTTTGAAGACACTGTACTTTTCTCTCGAGCTCCGCGATGTAGCGCATCTTTCTTTCTTTTGACCTAGCGGCTGACTGGCGGTTGGCCATAATCCTAAAAAGTTTCGAAAAAATAAAAGGTAAATCAAATTAACCTAAGTAGCGAGCACCAATCCCAAAAGGCACACACAATTCATAAGACCATAACACCACACAAGTAGAACGACATAATTTGAATCATATCAAAATACCAAACAAAGATCCACCAAGATTGTTCTAGCAAAGAATAACACTGCGTAGTTGCTCTCATAATATGAGTAGCCAAGATTATATGTTTTGTACTAAATTACCGGTAGAGCAAAAGGCAATTACTAAATTACAGTCGTGAAACGCTGATCTTACATGGCCTCCCTCCAGGGAAGGTAACGCCAGTGGCGGAGCTCGGCCATTATGGCAAACATCACATGTACCATTATGCCATCCTAATGTTCTGATTAAAACCAGCGCCATTTTTATATACATCAACCTATAGTATAAATCTACTCAAGGAACATGTATGAGCGATGGTTGGCTCTTTTCATTTGAACCGAAAAGGTCACTTGCTATGTCGGCCTTTACTTAGCACTAATTATCCATCATTGTCTATTTGTCTCAGAACAAAACAATTAATTTGAGAGCCCGCGTAATGGGTAGTATTGATTATTCTATGAGCCAATAATAGGCTGTGTATGTGCTAGAAACATCGATAATATACTTTGCAATTTTTTTACCCCGCCTATTGTTACCATACTTTAGGCATGGCCATACCAAAAATTTAGTTCATCCTCCGCCACTAGGTAACGCAAAAAGTTCAAATATAAAATCTCTACTGACAATGAATCACATCTAGTGACATAAAGAGATACTTTGAATTAACTAGTGAGCCAATTGTAAGGACTGGTTAGTTATTATTGCCGGAAAATTAAGTACCCACTTACATCACCGATTCACCACCACTACCATATTTTAATATGCACATCACACCCTAGAGGTAAGATTAAGAAGAACACAAAGGTGTAATACATTTTTGTTTTTGGCACCACTATATGCTGTACTAAGCTAATACACTATTATAGCTGTACTGAAACGCCTCTCAAGATTTAGCCTGTTATCCAAAATACGGAGTACATGAACTCCTCAGTATCAGGTTCCGTTTTTGTACCAGCAATGCCTAAAAGAATTCTTAAAAAAAATGCCTAAAAGAGCAGACAGATCTCATATGATTACTGTTTGCTAAAAATGATATGATTCCAGATCCCACGACTTGTCCCTTTTCAGTTTTCACACACCGGTACCCGTGTGGCTCCTTTTGGAAGAAGCAACTTTCCCTGAAATCGGTTTTGCACAAGACGCCGTGGAAGCTGTCCCTGTCAACCGCCGCAATCTACGTCGTATTCGGGAAAATCCCTAACGATGCCGAGAATAGCAACGAAGCGAAGGAGGTCGGTTGATTGACTTGTGGTTTCGGCAGGCAGGCGGGCTCACCTCTTGGCGCGCTTGGGGTCAACGAGCGCGAGCTCGGCGAGCTTGGCGTCGGAGATGGCCTTCTTGGCGTCGGCGGCGGCCCTCCCGCCCAGCGCGGCGGCGGCGGAGGCGGATGCGAAGGAGGTGGAGCCGTCCATGGACATGCTGTGCTGGTGGCGCGGGCGCGCGGGCATCGGCGGCGGGGGCGGGTACGGCGCGGCGGGGTCCGCGGGCTCGCCGAGCCTGCCGCCGGCCTCGAGGAACATCTGGAACATGCGGCTGCCCGCGCCGCCGCCGCCGCCGCCGGGCCCCTCGTCGTCGTCCTCGTACTCGTCCTCGTCGTCGTCGCCGGCGACGACGCCGAGGTCGGCGGCGTCGAAGGCGAGGTCGTCGGGGAGGGCGGCGGCCCCGAGGAGGATCTCCGACTGCGCGCGGCGGTGCCTGGGCGCGCGGCGCGGCGGGGAGTCCTCCGGCGTGGGCGGCGCAACGTCCGATCCCGCGGCGGCGGAGGTGGAGGCGGAGGCGGGCGGGGCGTCCATGGTGGGGATCTGGGAGGGGAATGCGGGGCCGTGCGCCGGCGAGGGGAGGGAGGAGGAGCTTAGGAGGAGGAGGAAGAAGACATGCTCGCCCGGAGCTTTGACCCACCCATTGACTCCGCAGAGGGAAAAAGGAAAAGGAAATGTGGCGCAGCAGCGGCCAATGCGGCGGCGTGCCGCGTTCCATTGTCGTCATGGCTCCGCCACTGCTCCCTACTAGGCTGGACCCAAACCCAAACCCTGTTGGGCTGGCTTCGGAAACTCCGAACCCATGGTTCTGGACTCTCTTTCGGCTTGCGTCGCGGTACAGCAACAATCCGTCAGTTGAACTTTTTTTTTTCATGTAATTTTACATGCAATTGCTGCAAGATGACATGCCCTGTCAGATTTTTATCTTACGTTCCAACGAACTGAGAACAACATTCTACAGCAAGTGGACAACACAAAACATTGAATAAACACGACAATGCGCACAGATTGTGAACCGGAGGAGGCTTTTCTTCACAAGGCCGGCACCGAATGGCTTCTGTCGCTGCTTAATAGAGGCTCACAAGCTCAGATCATTTTTCTTCTTTGGCGGGTTTGGCATCATCACTGTAATAATACTGTCCATGGAGACGGTAAGGCGTCGGTGGCGGCGTCTATTCCTTATCTGAGGAATTATTTTGAAAGTTTTACAAGTGCACAACATGCAATATCAGATCCGAAAGGGAAGATAAGATGCCAGTGTCAAGTGCCGGACCTAATGTTTCTGTCGACGCCTAGTCGATGGATAGTTCCAGAAGTTGGCTCTCTGAAGGCCAACGCTGACGCTGGTTGGGATGCAGCTACTAAGAAGGGAGGTATTGGTATCATTATCCGTGATCACAAAGGTTGTACGATACAATCAGCGTGGCCGTTTCTCCCTAGATGTTTAAGTGCGGAAGAGGCAGAAGCAATTGCATGTGTACAAGGCTTCAACCTCCTTGTTCAACTACAATGTACCTCCGCGATGCTGGAAACGTACTGCTCAAGAGTTGTAGAGGTGATGAATAGCAAGATGCGGGATCGCTCGGCAAGCTGGTTTGTGTACTCGGAGGGACAAGAGCTTCTGAACCTTCACCAGAATCTCTCGATTATTAAAGTAGGTCGTCTGTGTAATAGGGTAGCACACGGCCTAGCTCTTCTAGGCAAAAGTGGGGTCTCTGGTTCTATGTTAGGCTTAGCTCCTGTGAGTGTGGCAAGTTTGATCATGGAGGAGAGTAGTGTTATCGGGGTAATACCCTCTAGGACGTAGCTTCCCTTATCTCTGATGTAACCATTCTATGACACTGGTCGCAGCAAGTTTTTGACGCACTCTTTTCCTTACCAGGGTACCTAAGGGGACTGAAAGGTTTTTAATGAGGCGGCTTGCTTGCGTAATATATTATGGTTTATCTTCAAAAAAAAAAGATTGTGAACCAACATCCAGAAGAAGAAAAAAAGATCGACGGAACCTGAATAAGCAAAATGCACCCTTGTTCTAACATTCTCTTGAGCAATCAGAGGAGAAGGATCTGAAGTTGAGATTCCTTTGTGAGGCACAATGTTTTGTTTCGATCCATCGGTTCGTATTTCACTGCCCAAAAGAAAACTGTGCACAACCACTAAGGCTTAAGGCCTACTCCCGTTCCATCATATTAGAGCATCTCCAACAACAGGCGCGCTATGTAGGCCGTGCGCTATATAAACTGCCGTTCGGGCGCAAAATTGCTCCTCCAGCAGGCGCGCAAACGGCGAGGCGCTGTAATTTTTTTTGGGCGCGGGCCGGTTTGCGCAATCGTGAGCGCTATACTTTGTGCGCCGGCTACAGCGCGCGTCATCGCTCGACGCACGCGCGAAGAAACCCTGCGGCTGAAACTTCCCCGCGCCTCGCCGCCCGACCGCCCAATCCCTCGACTCCGCGCGGCCGCCGGCGCAATCCCGGCGATGGACGGGCCCTCCGGCACCCTACCAACCCCTCCCTACTCCGTTCCACCCGCCGCCGCTGCCGCCGCCTCCGCCGCGCCGCCAACCCATGCGCCAAACCCTAGCGGTGGCGCCGGCGCCGGCAACACAGCCGTCGTTGCCCGTGCGCTCTTCGTCTCACCGCGCGCGACGCTGCACACAGCCGCCGACGCCGGCAACACAATCACCGTTGCCCGTGCGCTCTTTGTCCCGCCACGCGCGACACTGCACACAGCCGCCGCCGCCCGGATGGCCGTCGGGCAGGCCGCCGGCAAGGCGCGGGCGCCGCCGAAGAGGAAGGCGCTGTCGTCCAAACGCCCATATGGAGCCGTGGGCACCGTCTCCGTCGAGCCGCCGAAGAAAGTGAAGGTGCCCGCGACCCGCCGCCCGCAGCCTCCGCCGCCTACTCCACCGACGAACCAGACTTCCGTCCGGCAACCCCGTGGGCGCACATACGGTGTACGATGAAATGCTGGAGAGGTAAAAACACTTATTTTCATCCAAATTTTAGTTTAGATGCATACATAGCCGCAGAATAATGAATTTCATTGCAATGTAGAGTCGATGACGAGTCTTTCTGGAGGCAATGAATGTTGGATCTTCGTTTATGCATGATGAAGCCGTTGAGGGATGGGAGGAATATGATGATATCGATGAGGAAGGAGAAGGGTTGATTGAACCTCTCCATCCCGGTCGGTCGGCGAACCACACCATAGCGGAGGACAAGTTGCTTTGCAAGACATGGTTGACAATTGGAATGGATCCAACAACGGTACCGATCAAACAAGAGACACATATTGGATGAGGATGAAGGAGTACTTTGACGCCCACAACACAAGTGTGAACGAGCGAACCATGCGCTCACTTCGGTCTCGTTGGTCCGGCATCAACACCGATTGCCAAAAATGGGTGGGCGTGCAAGCCAACGTTGATCTTCTTAACCCAAGTGGCAGAAATGAGAATGATAAGGTAAGCAATTCTTCTAGTATGTTGACCTTATGGCTCATATGTGAAGGATACGGTTCTAGTTCATATAGCTCATCTATTGTCTTTTGCTTGCTTTGTAGAACTCTTTTGCTCAAGGATTGTTTAGGGATGTGGGAAAGAAGAACAAGAAAGGCAACAAGATTCTTGGCAAGCCATTCACCTTGCATCATTGCTATGAAGTGCTAGGGAATGAACAAAAGTGGAAGACCCGCGGGAAGTTGGATGCGGCAACTATGGCGGCCAATGCAACCGATGATGCAACAATCATCGATGATGATGATTCGAGTGACGAAGGCAAGAAGAGAAGCTCCACTCCTCACTCGGTCAACAATGAGCGGAGGAATGTGCTTGGTAGGAAGACCGCCAAAGATATGAAGGGAAAGAAAGCCGGAGATGATGACATTGCCATTGCTATGGAAAGGATTGCAAATGCAAGGTTGCAAGCAAATGAAGATATGAAGATGGAAAGAAACATGGAGAAAGAGGTTATGGATGCTATGGAAACTCGGAGAGCCGCTTTGGAGGAGAGGCTTGCCGCCAACGAGGAGAAGAAGTTGGCTTTGGAGAAGAAGAGGCAAGCCAACGAAGAGCATCTACGCCTAGTGGAGGAGGAGAAGGTCGGTTAATAATTGAGTTGCGGTCTCACCTTTTGGCGCGCCTGGGGTCAACGAGGGCGAGCTTGGCGTCGGAGATGGCCTTCTTGGCATCGGCGGCGGCCCTCCCGCCCAGCGCGGCGGCGGAGGAGGCGGAGGCGAAGGAGGTGGAGCCGTCCATGGACATGATGTGCTGGTGGCGCGGGCGCGCAGGCGGCGGGGGCGGGTAGGGCGCGGCGGAGTCCATGGTGGGCTCGCCGAGCCTGCCGCCGGCCTCGAGGAACATCTGGAACATGCGGCTGCCCGCGTTACCGCCGCCGGGCCCCTCCTCGTAGTCCTCGTACTCGTCCTCTTCGTCGTCGTCGTCGGTGGCGGCGGCGACGACGCCAAGGTCAGCGGCGTCGAAGGCAAGGTCGTCGGGAAGGGCGGTGGCCCCGAGGAGGATCTCCGACTGCGCGCGGCGGTGCCTGGACGTGCGGCGCGGCGGCGAGTCCTCCGAGCGTGGGCGGCGCGACGTCCGATCCCGCGGCGGAGGTGGACGCGGAGACGGGGGCGGGTAGGGTGGCCATGGTGGGGGATCTGGGAGGGGAATGCGGGGCCGAGTCCACCTCCGCCGGCGAGGGGAGAGAGGAGGAGCAGGCGGGGGAGGGGTGTAGCTTAGGATTAGGAGGAGGAAGACATGCTCGCCCGGACCCATGCATTGACTCTGCAGAGGGAAAGGAAAAGGAAAAGGATAGATGGGGCAGCAGCGCCCAATGCGGCGGCGTGCTGCATTCCATTGTCGTGCCACTGCTCCCTACTAGGCTGGACCGGACCCAACCCCAAACGGGCTGGCTTCGGAACCTCCGATCCCATGGTTCTGGACTCTCTTTTGGAGGGCCTTGCGTTGCGGACTTGCGGTACAGCGACAATCCGTCAGTTGACATTTTTTATTTTCATGCAACGGGAAATTTTACACGAAATTGCTGCAAGATGACATGACTTGTTGGATTTTATCTTAGGTTCCGACGAACTGAGAACAACATTCTACAGCAAGTGACCAATGCAATGCATTGAATAAAACACGACAAAGCGCAAAAATTGAACAAACTTTGATTGATACACACAATTTTTTTTGACTTCCTTTATGTTCTACCAGAAATTTTGGGATATCCTTAAAAAGGACTTAATAGATATGTTCAATGCTCGGTTTAGGGATGATCTAGATTTATATCGACTAAACTTTGCCATGATAACCCTCATTCCAAAAGAAAATGAGGCTAGATCTATGAAGAAGGTTAGGCCCGTTAGCTTATTAAATTGTTCCTTTAAGATTTTTACAAAAGTCTTAACTAATAGATTAGCAAAAATCACCACCAATCTGCCTTTATTAGGGGGAGGTTTATCTTAGAAAATGTTGTCACTGCACATGATCGAGGTTATTCATGAGGTGCATAGAAATAAGGATAAGGGTTTAGTGTTGAAGCTTGATTATGAAAAAGCTTATGACAAGGTTAATTTTGAATTTCTCTATGAAGTACTGGAGCTTAGAGGATTCAACCATATTTTCATTCGTTTTATTAAACAGATTACCCAAGGGGGATCTATAGGGGTGAAAGTAAATGATATAGAGGGTGATTTCTTTTTAACAGGAAAAGGATTAAGATAGGGGGGCTCATTGCCCCTCTCTTATTCAATTGTGTTGTTGATGTTTTCTCTAGAATGCTAGTAAAAGGAACTGAAATAAATTTAATTAGTGGTCTCTATCCTAATTTTCTTCCAGGAGGTGTTGACAGCTTACAATATGTTGATGATACTTTATTGTTTCTTAAAAATTATTCCAAAGTTGCTTTGAACTTGAGGTGGATCCTTACCTGTTTTGAGCAAATTTCTGGCATGAGGATAAACTTTAATAAAAGTGAACATATTCCCATTAATATGGATGCGGTGGAAACTGAACCTTTCCTTGACATATTCCAATGTGTGATGGGTAAATTCCCTGTTAAATACTTAGGAATTCCTCTGCACTATGATAGACTTAGGAGGGAAGATTTACAACCTCTTATAGAAAACATTCTCAAAAGGATCACTGGGTGGAGAGGGGAACTTTTATCCTCTGCTGCCAAAAGAATTCTTATACAAGCATGCTTAGCTTGTATTCCTATTTATTTGCTTTCCTTTTTCAAATTTCCAAAACGGGCTTTACATTTAATAGATACACAGACGGCTAATTTTATGTGGAATGATGAGGTGGGCAATCATAAGATTCACCTAGCTAATTGGCCTTCCATCTGCATGAAAAATGATTTTGGAGGTTTGGGGATTCCAAACTTACAAGATTTAAATATCTGTTTGATTGGTTCTTGGATTAAAAGATATATCTAGAGTGAGGGGGCACTTTGGAGGAAAGTTTTAGATGCTAAATATAATACCAAAAAAAAAACCCAAATATACTGTCATGCAATGACCTCCAACCTTCCACTTTCTGGAAGGGGGTTATGTGGGCATCAAAAGCAGTAAAATTTGGATATAAATGGCAAGTTGGTAGTGGTAAATCCATAAAATTTTGGGAGGACATATGGTTTGGAAATTCTCCTTTAGCTACTCAATTTTGGAAATTATATTTTGTTTCTAATCAACAAAATAAAACCATTTTTTAATTTGGGATGGCCATGAGATTAGGGGAAATTTTAGGACTTTCACTGATGATATGATGAATCAATGGCATGAATTGTTAGAGGTGGCTAGATCCATTTCATTCTCCCAAGAAGAAGATCAACTCATTTGGCAATATAATTTTTCTGGAGTTTATTCATCTAGCTCTCTATATACTATAATCAACTTTAGAGGGATTACCCATGTTTATCTTCATGCTGTGTGGAAACTCAAAATTCCACCTAGGGTCCAAATCTTTCTCCGACTCTTCTCCCAGAACAAGATTATGACCAAGGATAATCTGAGAGCTAGAGGGATACTAAAACCTATGAAATGTGAGATGTGTACTGAATTTGAAACTGTGCATCATCTCATGTTTGAATGTATTGTTGCTAGAGCCCTTTGGGATCTGTTTGAAGAGGTTTTTGATGTGCATGTGTCCAACTTCGAATCCATTGCAACTAAATGGCTTTGTAACAAGAAAATCATGCATTTCAATGTAGTTTCCTTTGTTGTCTTATGGGGTTTATGGCTGAATAGAAATAATCTTGTGTTTAACAAGATTACTTGGATTAATCTGAAACAGGTGTGGCGACTGGTTTACTTCCTCCTTCGGGATTGGAAGAATATATTGTAAACTCTGACGAGAAGAATGCCTCCGAGAGTCGTCTAGTGTTGGGGGCAAATTCAAAAAGCACATGATCCTTTCCGAGTTGTAGCTAAGCAGTGAAATGTCATTTATCTTCGTGCTTATGTACTGCTGTTGTGACCTTGTTTTGCTGGTATTTTGGGAGTAGCTAGGATGGTAGCTACTTTCCCAGCAAAATGAATAAGTCACAACCAGTTTGGGAGTTTTTCTTTTCCAGTTTTTAGCAAAATTTTAATTTTCCTTCCCCGTAAAAGACTTTTGCTTCTTTTTAATGAAACTAGCACCGTGGCCCTCGCAAATGCGAGGGCAATATCCGAATATGTCTAAAATCCCCATTTGCGCAAGATATCTTTAATATATTTCATTTTGGGGTAATAATGAATGTAAAAATAAAAAAAGAGTGTATCAATGTATGTGCCTTGTTTATGTTGTGATATTAGATTAGTAAGCACAATTAATTATAGATCACCGGTAGATTACAATATTTTCTACTACATCAATCCTGGTATTCTTGATATTTTGAAATGTTTGAATTCAAGTTTTTAGATGTTCATAAAACTGTTTCCATGTAGCGCAAGCTAAAATATCCATTCTCGACAACCAATCAAAACATATATTATTCCACCCGTCTCGGTTTAACGAGTGCGCACGTAGTTTAAGACATTATTTTGGTTAATAAAATATAAAATGTATGTCAAAAAAATTATATTATTGGAAAGTTTTTTTGCATACGAATTAATGATATAGATTTTTTATAAATAAAATTTATATTTTATTGACCAAATCAATAGTCAAAGTCCGTCTTAAACTGCGTGTGTGCTCGTTAAACTGAGACGGGGTGTAGTACCACTGTCGATATATTCTATCTATATTTAGAAAAATCTAGTCTCTTCCCTACCTATGCGCATAAAATCCGTGCTTTCTCATGGTAGCAGTTTGCATGTCGGGAGTGAACGTTCTAGCTATTTCTAGCTAGCTTTTTTTTGAACAAATTTCTAGCTAGCTAGTTTAGGCTTTCTTGAAACGGACACAGTTACGTTCTAGTTAGCTAGTCTAGGATTTTCTTTTAAACGGACATATGTGAGAGTCCTATAGCGATACGTCTTGACACTTTTGTTAAATTTTTGTTTTTTTTTTCCACATGTACCTGCGCATTGTTGTTAATTTCCTTCTATATTTGATGAGATCGTGTCAAACAAAATTGTACTATTATGTAACTATTAATCTCTATTAAATCTTAGTTATAGCTTAATTAGGTCTAGATCTAGGGTATGTGGTTTTTTTTACAGTCCCTAGGCTCTTTTGGAGATAAGTCTGGTAGTTTTGGTTTCAGTCTTGCTTTCCACATCCCATGAAATACGTGAGTCCGGCCAGTTTTTTTTTTCCTTTTGGTTCCTGCCAGGTTTCTTCCAACTTTCTTTACACACGTCTATATATTTACTCTTATAGTTACGTGTCAAGTACTCATATATACATATTTATGGTTTTACGTAACACTTATTATCTTTTAATCTCACCCGTTAAATTTAGGATCAACAACGTATATATTTTAAGCCTATGTGGATAAACATGGTTGCATTATTTTGCATCCGTATTTTGTTTTTAGTATATAATAGATAGATAGATGCCAGGTTTTCATTCTTAATTTGAAAAAAGAAAAATTCTAGCCAACGAGTCCCATGTGATAGGTCTGCATACACACAACTCCATTCTCTCAAAAGAGAGACACCCCACTTATCTCATTACCCGATATACATCTCTATCTCTTGCTCATTTCCTTGTTCAACACCGGCCTTGGTTCGATCTGTTCTTGCGTTTCTTGCTTTCATGTTCCATCTCGTTCTTGATCCGTTGAATCTCCTCTTCTTCTTCTTTCACAAGTTTTTTTTATGTTACCCGATATATATCTCTATCTCTTGCTCATTTCCTTGTTCAACACCGGCCTTCAGGGACGGAGACAAGGGGGGACGAGGGGGGGGCTAGGCCCCCCCAAGGTTGAGATTTTGTGAAGAATAGTAGGCACTTAAACTGATTTTTCATGGTGATTTATCCATGTCTGCCCCCCTCATGAAGTTCACAACACAGTTCGCCCCCCTCATGTTTCGATCCTGGCTCCGTCCCTGCCGGCCTTGGTTCGATCTGTTCTTGCATTTCTTGCTTTCACGTTCCATCTGTTCTTGATCCGTTGAATCTCCTCTTCTTCTTCTTCTTTCACAAGTTTTTTTATGCTCACATTTAGGCACAATGCCGCTACGAAAAACTTTTATTACAACTGGGTTGGAGGGGTTTTGGCAGCAACTGCTGCGATCATGGCAGGAGATTCTACCGAGATCAAGCCCTTTGCGCTTTGCGCAATAGCACTCGGGGTGACGATTATCAAGAGTGCCACAGCAACCTTTGTTTTTCTAATAAACTCTGGCTCTGTGTGAAGGAGATATGCCCTAGAGGCAATAATAAAGTGGTTATTATTTATATCTTTATGTTTATGATAAATGTTTATATATCATGCTAGAATTGTATTAACCGAAACATTAGTACATGTGTGATATGTAGACAACAAGAAGTCCCTAGTATGCCTCTTAAACTAGCTTGTTGATTAATGGATGATTAGTTTCATAATCATGAACATTGGATGTTATTAATAACAAGGTTATATCATTATATGAATGATGTAATGGACACACCCAATTAAGCGTAGCATAAGATCTCGTCATTAAGTTATTTGCTATAAGCTTTCGATTCATAGTTACCTAGTCCTTATGACCATGAGATCATGTAAATCACTTATACCGGAAAGGTACTTTGATTACACCAAACACCACTTGCGTAAATGGGTGGCTATAAAGGTGGGATTAAGTATCCGGAAAGTATGAGTTGAGGCATATGGATCAATAGTGGGATTTGTCCATCCCGATGACGGATAGATATACTCTGGGCCCTCTCGGTGGAATGTCGTCTAATGTCTTGCAAGCATATGAATGAGTTCATAAGAGACCACATACCACGGTACGAGTAAAGAGTACTTGTCGGGAGACGAGGTTGAACAAGGTATAGAGTGATACCGAAGATCAAACCTCGGACAAGTAAAATATCGCGAGACAAAGGGAATTGGTAATGTATGTGAATGGTTCATTCGATCACTAAAGTCATCGTTGAATATGTGGGAGCCATTATGGATCTCCGGATCCCGCTATTGGTTATTGGTCGAGTGAGTACTCAACCATGTCCGCATAGTTCTCGAACCGTAGGGTGACACACTTAAAGTTGGATGTTGAAATGGTAGTTCTTGAATATGGAATGAAGTTGGAATATTTGTTCGGAGTCCCGGATGTGATCCCGGACATCACGAGGAGTTCCGGAATGGTCCGGAGAATAAGATTCATATATAGGATGTCATTTTATGTGAATAAAATGTCGCGGAAGGTTCTATGGTAGGTTCTAGAAGGTTCTAGAAAAGTCCGGAAGAAACCACCAAGGAAGGTGGAGTCCACAAGGGACTCCACCTCCATGGCCGGCCAGCCCTAGTGGGGGTGGAGTCCCAAGTGGACTCCACCATAGGGGGCCGGCCACCCCCACATGGGAGGTGGGAATCCCACTTTTGGGTGGGAGTCCTAGTTGGGCTAGGTTTGCCCCCTCCTATGGAAGGTTTTGGTTTCGGGTCTTATTCGAAGACTTGGACACCAACACTTGGGATCCACCTATATAATGAGGGGCCAAGGGAGGGGGCCGGCTACCCCAAGACCACAAGCTGGCCGCCCCCCATAGAGTGGCCGGCCACCCCCTCCCAAACCCTAGCTTTGCTCCTCCACTTCATATTGCCCGGTTTGCTTAGCGAAGCTCCACCGGACTTCTACACCGCCACCGACACCACGCCGTCGTGCTCGTCGGATTCAAGAGGAGCTACTACTTCCGCTGCCCGCTGGAACGGGAGGTGGACGTCGTCTTCATCAACAACCGAACGTGTGACCGAGTACGGAGGTGCTGCCCGTTCGTGGCGCCGGAACCGATCGTGATCAAGATCTTCTACGCGCTTTTGCAAGCGGCAAGTGAACGTCTACCGCAGCAACAAGAGCCTCATCTTGTAGGCTTTGGAATCTCTTCAAGGGTGAGACTCGATACCCCCTCGTTGCTACCGTCTTCTAGATTGCATCTTGGCTTGGATTGCGTGTTCGCGGTAGGAAAATTTTTGTTTTCTATGCAACGTTATCCTACGGTGGTATCGAGCCGTGTCTATGCATAGATGGTTGCACGAGTAGAACACAATGGTTTGTGGGCGTTGATGCTCTTGTTATCTTTAGTTGAGTACTTTGCATCTTTATGGCATAGTGGGATGAAGCGGCTCGGACTAACTTTACATGACCGCGTTCATGAGACTTGTTCCTCGTTCGACATGCAACTTGTATTGCATAAGAGGCTTTGCGGGTGTCTGTCTCTCCTACTATAGTAAAGATTCAATTTACTCTTCTATTGACAACATTAGTATCAACGTTGTGGTTCATGTTCGTAGGTAGATTAGATCTATATCGAAAAACCCTAAACCACGTAAAATATGCAAACCAAATTAGAGAGCGTCTAACTTGTTTTTGCGGGGTTTGGTGATGTGATATGGCCATAATGTGATGATGAATATGTATGAGATGATCATTATTGTATTGTGGCAACCGGCAGGAGCCTTATGGTTGTCTTTAAATTTCATGTTGAGTAGTATTTCAAAGTAGTTGTAATAGTTGCTACATGGAGGACAATCATGAAGACGGCGCCATTGACCTTGGTGCTTCGCCGACGATGATGGAGATCATGCCCGAAGATGATGGAGATCATGTCCGTGCTTTGGAGATGAAGATCAAAGGCGCAAAGACAAAAGGGCCATATCATATCACATATGAACTGCATGTGATGTTAATCCTTTTATGCATCTTATTTTGCTTAGATCGCGACGGTAGCATTATAAGATGATCCCTCACTAAAATCTCAAGATAATAAAGTGTTCATCCTTAGTAGCACCGTTATCAAGTCTTGTCGTTTCGAAGCATCTCGTGATGATCGGGTGTGATAGATTCAATAAGTACATACAACGGGTGCAAGACAGTTTTGCACATGCGAGATACTAAGGTGGCCTTGACGAGCCTAGCATGTACGGACATGGTCTCGGAACACATGATACCGAAAGGTAGAGCATGAATCATATGGTTGATATGATGAACACTTTGAGTGTTCGCCAATGAAATCACACCTTTTCTCGTGATGATCGGGTTTAGGTGCGGTGGATTTGGTTCGTGTGATCACTAAGACAATGCGAGGGATATTGTTTTGAGTGGGAGTTCATCTAGATTTTTAATTATGTAGAATTAAAATTTGAACTCAATTTGTCATAAACTTAGTCTAAACTATTGCAAATATATGTTGTAGAGATGGCGTCCCCAATCAATTTTAACCGAGTTCCTAGAGAAAGAAAAGCTTAAGAGCAACGGTAGCAACTTCACCGACTGGTTCCGTCATGTGAGGATCTTCCTCTCGGCGGAAATCCGCAAAATGTGCTTGATGCACCGCTAGGTGACCCTCCTGCGAAACTGAAACCGATGAAGTAAAAGCTGTTTACGCGACTCGGAAAACTCGGTACTCTCAAGTTCGGTGTGCCATCTTATGCGATCCGGAATCCGATCTTCAAAAACGTTTTGAGCACCACGATCCTCATGAGTTGATGAAAGAGTTGAAGACTATTTTTGAGACTCATGCGGCCGTGGAATGCTATGAAGCATCGAAACAATTTTTCAGCTGTATGATGGAAGAAGGCAGCTCCGTTAGTGAGCACATGCTCGCCATGACCGGGCATGCGAAGAAACTCGGTGACTTGGGAATAGTGATTCCTAATAGGCGGGGATTAATCGTGTCCTTCAATCACTGCCACCAAGTTACAAGAACTTTGTGATGAACTACAATATGCGGAACATGAACAAGGAGTTACCTGAACTCTTTGGCATGCTAAAAGCTCGCTGAGATTGAGATCAAGAAAGAGCACCAAGTGTTGATGGTCAACAAGACCACCGGTTTCAAGAAACAGGGCAAGTCTAAGGGAAAATTCAAGAAGGGTGGCAAGAAAGCTGCCACGCCTCTCGTGAAACCTAAGAACGGCCCTAAGCCCGATGCTCGAGTGCTATTATCGCAAGGAGAAGGGACACTCGGAAGCGTAATTGCTCCAAGTATCCGGCTGATCCGAAGAGCGGCCTTGTCAAGAAGAAGAAAGAAGGTATATATGATATACATGTTATAGATGTTCATTTCACTGGTTCTCGTTCTAGTACACGGGTATTTGATACCTGGTTCGGTTGCTCATATTTGTAACTCGAAACGGGAACTAAAGAATAAACGACAAGCTGCCGAAGGATGAAGTGACGATGCGCGTTGGAAACGGATCCAAGGTCAATGTGATCGCGGTCGGCACACTTCCTCTACATCTACCTTCGGGATTAGTTTTAAGCCTAAATAATTGTTATTATGTACCTGCGTTGAGCATGAACATTATATCTGGATCTTGTTTAATGCAAGACGGTTATTCATTCAAGTCTGAGAATAATGGTTGTTCTATTTTTATGAATAATATCTTTTATGGTCGAGCACCACAAAAGAATGGCTTATTTACGTTAGATCTCGATAGTAGTGATACGCATATACATAACATTGATGCTAAGCGAATTAAATTGAATGATAATTCTACTTATATGTGGCACTGTCGTCTTGGTCATATTGGAGTGAAACGCATGAAGAAACTCCATACTGATGGATTACTAGAATCACTTGACTTTGAGTCACTTGATAGATGCGAAGCATGTCGATGGGAAAAATGACTAAGACTCCATTTTACGGTATGATGGAGCGAGCTACCGACTTATTGGAAATCATACATACCGATGTGTGCGGACCAATGAGCGTAGCATCGCGCGGTGGTTATCGTTATGTTCTAACCTTCACGGATGATCCGAGTAGATATGGGTATATCTATTTCATGAAACATAAATCCGAAACTTTCGAGAAGTTTAAGGAATTCCAAAGTGAAGTAGAAAATCAACGTAACAAGAAGATTAAATTTCTACGATCTGATCGTGGAGGTGAATATCTGAGTTATGAGTTTGGCATGCATTTAAAGAAATGCGGAATACTTTCACAATTGACACCGCCGGGAACACCACAACGAAACGGTGTGTCCGAACGTCGTAATCGAACTCTCTTAGATATGGTTCGTTCTATGATGTCTCTTACTGATTTGCCGTTATCTTTTTGGAGTTATGCATTAGAGACAGCCGCATTCACTTTAAATAGAGCACCATCAAAATCCGTAGAAACGACACCGTATGAATTATGGTTTAATAAGAAACCTAAGCTGTCGTTCTCGAAAGTTTGGGGTTGCGAAGCCTATGTAAAAAAGTTACAACCGGACAAGCTAGAACCCAAAGCGGAGAAATGCGTCTTCATAGGATACCCTAAGGAAACTATAGGGTACACTTTCTATCACGGATCCGAAGGCAAAATCTTTGTTGCTAAGAACGGAACCTTTCTTGAGAAAGAATTTCTCACTAAAGAAGTGACTTGGAAGAAAAGTAGAACTCGATGAGATTGATGAATCTATACTCGTTGATCGGAGTAGCGCAGATGCCGGAAGTTGTACCTGTACCGCCTACACCGGCAACGAGAGGAAGCAAATGATAATGATCATGAAACTTCGAACGAGGAAACTACTGAACCTCGCGGATCGACAAGGGAACGTACCACTCCTGATTGGTTTGATCCTTGTCTAAATGTCATGATTGTGGATAACAATGATGAGGACCCTGCGACGTATGAAGAAGCGATGATGAGCCCGAGATTCCAACAAATGGCAAGAAGCCATGAAATCCGAAATGGGATCCATGTATGATAACAAAGTATGGACTTTGGTAGACTTACACGAGAGCCGAAAGGCTGTCGAGAATAAATGGATCTTCAAGAGAAAAACAGATGCTTGATGGTAATATTACTTGTCTATAAAGCTCGACTTGTCGCAAAGGGTTTCCGACAAATTCAAGGAGTTGACTACGATGAGACTTTCTCACCGGTAGCGAAGCTAAAATCTGTGAGGATTTTGTTAGCAATAGCTGCATTTTTCGATTATGAGATTTGGCGGATGGATGTCAAAACGGCATTCCTTAATGGAGACATTGAGGAAGAGTTGTATATGGTACAACCCAAAGGTTTTGTCGATCCTAAAAATGCTGACAAAGTATGCAAACTTCAGCGTTCAATCTATGGACTGAAGCAAGCATCAAGAAGTTGGAACCGACGCTTTGATAAGGTGATCAAAGACTTCGGGTTTATACAGTGTCATGGAGAGGCCTGTATTTACAAAAAAGTGAGTGGGAGCTCTGTAGCATTCCTGATATTATATGTAGATGACATATTATTGATCGGGAATGATATAGAACTATTAAGCAGTGTTAAGGGTTATTTGAATAATAGTTTTTCAATGAAAGACCTTGGTGAAGCATCATATATATTAGGCATCAAGATTTATAGAGATAGATCAAGACGCCTAATAGGGCTATCACAGAGTACATATCTGGACAAGATTCTAAAGAAATTTAGAATGGACGAAAGTAAGAAAGGGTTCTTACCTATGTTACCAAGCAAGGTATTGAGTAAGACTCAAGGACCGGCTACGGCGAGAAGAAAGAGAAAGGATGAATAATATCCCCTATGCCTCGGCGATAGGATCTATCATGTATGCCATGCTATGTACTAGACCGGATATAGCACATGCTTGTTAGTTTGACTAGCGAGATATCAAAGTGATCCGGGAATGGAACACTGGACAGCGGTCAAGAATATCCCGAAGTACTTGAAAAGAACTAAGGATATGTTTCTTTGTTATGGAGGTGACCAAGAGCTCGTTATAAACGGTTACACCGATGCAAGTTGGAACACCGATCCCGATGACTCTAAGTCACAATCTGGGTACGTGTTTATATTGAATGGTGTCTGCAGATAGGCTGGGCAAGCTCGAAGCGGTGCACGGTGGCGAAGTCTTCAACAGAATCGAGTACATAGCGGCTTCGGAGGCTTCATCGAAGCGGTATGGATGAAGAGGTTCATTGTAGAGCTCGGTGTGGTTCCTAGTGCATTGGACCCATTAATCATTTATCGTGATAACATGGGTGCCATCGCCAATGCACAAGAACCAAGGTCACACAAGAGGCTGAAGCATATCAAGCTGCGTTACCACTCGATTCGCGAGTACATCGAAGATGGAGAAGTAAAGATTTGCAAAGTACACACCGATCCGAATGTAGCAGATCCGTTGACTAAAGCTCTCCCTAGGGCAAAGCATGACCAACACCCGAATGCCATGGGTGTTAGGTATATTACTATGTAATCTAGATTATTGACTCTAGTGCAAGTGGGAGGTCGAAGGAGATATGCCCTAGAGGCAATAATAAAGTGGTTATTATTTATATCTTTATGTTTATGATAAATGTTTATATATCATGCTAGAATTGTATTAACCGAAACATTAGTACATGTGTGATATGTAGACAACAAGAAGTCCCTAGTATGCCTCTTAAACTAGCTTGTTGATTAATGGATGATTAGTTTCATAATCATGAACATTGGATGTTATTAATAACAAGGTTATATCATTATATGAATGATGTAATGGACACACCCAATTAAGCGTAGCATAAGATCTCGTCATTAAGTTATTTGCTATAAGCTTTCGATTCATAGTTACCTAGTCCTTATGACCATGAGATCATGTAAATCACTTATACCGGAAAGGTACTTTGATTACACCAAACACCACTGCGTAAATGGGTGGCTATAAAGGTGGGATTAAGTATCCGGAAAGTATGAGTTGAGGCATATGGATCAATAGTGGGATTTGTCCATCCCGATGACGGATAGATATACTCCGGGCCCTCTCGGTGGAATGTCGTCTAATGTCTTGCAAGCATATGAATGAGTTCATAAGAGACCACATACCACGGTACGAGTAAAGAGTACTTGTCGGGAGACGAGGTTGAACAAGGTATAGAGTGATACCGAAGATCAAACCTCGGACAAGTAAAATATCGCGAGACAAAGGGAATTGGTAATGTATGTGAATGGTTCATTCGATCACTAAAGTCATCGTTGAATATGTGGGAGCCATTATGGATCTCCAGATCCCGCTATTGGTTATTGGTCAGAGTGAGTACTCAACCATGTCCGCATAGTTCTCGAACCGTAGGGTGACACACTTAAAGTTGGATGTTGAAATGGTAGTTCTTGAATATGGAATGAAGTTGGAATATTTGTTCGGAGTCCCGGATGTGATCCCGGACATCACGAGGAGTTCCGGAATGGTCCGGAGAATAAGATTCATATATAGGATGTCATTTTATGTGAATAAAATGTCGCGGAAGGTTCTATGGTAGGTTCTAGAAGGTTCTAGAAAAGTCCGGAAGAAACCACCAAGGAAGGTGGAGTCCACAAGGGACTCCACCTCCATGGCCGGCCAGCCCTAGTGGGGGTGGAGTCCCAAGTGGACTCCACCATAGGGGGCCGGCCACCCCCACATGGGAGGTGGGAATCCCACTTTTGGGTGGGAGTCCTAGTTGGGCTAGGTTTGCCCCTCCTATGGAAGGTTTTGGTTTCGGGTCTTATTCGAAGACTTGGACACCAACACTTGGGATCCACCTATATAATGAGGGGCCAAGGGAGGGGGCCGGCTACCCCAAGACCACAAGCTGGCCGCCCCCCATAGAGTGGCCGGCCACCCCCTCCCAAACCCTAGCTTTGCTCCTCCACTTCATATTGCCCGGTTTGCTTAGCGAAGCTCCACCGGACTTCTACACCGCCACCGACACCACGCCGTCGTGCTGTCGGATTCAAGAGGAGCTACTACTTCCGCTGCCCGCTGGAACGGGAGGTGGACGTCGTCTTCATCAACAACCGAACGTGTGACCGAGTACGGAGGTGCTGCCCGTTCGTGGCGCCGGAACCGATCGTGATCAAGATCTTCTACGCGCTTTTGCAAGCGGCAAGTGAACGTCTACCGCAGCAACAAGAGCCTCATCTTGTAGGCTTTGGAATCTCTTCAAGGGTGAGACTCGATACCCCCTCGTTGCTACCGTCTTCTAGATTGCATCTTGGCTTGGATTGCGTGTTCGCGGTAGGAAAATTTTTGTTTTCTATGCAACGTTATCCTACACTGTGCCCACGCAGTACTTGAAAGAATGGTCCGTTGGGATCGCGGCCTGTGTCGCCGGTGGCCTCCCCGTGTTATTCATGGGGGGTTTTGGATTCATGCCCAGGGCCGGTCCATGGATTTCGGATGTGTCGCCGGTGGCCTCCCCGTGTTATTCATGGGGGGTTTGGGATTCATGCCCAGGGCCGGTCCATGGATTTCGGAGGCCCTAGGGCGAAACGATATCAAGGGCCCCCTTGTTCACAGTAGTGAAGTTATCGTTGGGCAGGGGGCCATTGCCCCCTACTCTAGATTTTTTTAAAAAGATATTTATTGATGCTAAATTTGTATATACTTATTAAGCATGATTGGTGGTCTGCCTCTTAAGAATCTCCATCACACACGAAAGACTTAAAAATATTAGTATTGAGAAAGAAAAATACTAATGCAATAACAAACTAAATAATATTTACGTTTGAAAGATCCATGGTCTTCGAAATGTTGAAGAAGACGTTTGAAAATATTTATTTCTATTGATCAAGCAAACTATGCCATGATTCTTATTTCTACCAACATCGACGCGGATTTGCTACCATGGTGGCTAGCTATGCACCCACCATATGAAGATTCCTATGTCTATCAATGGAATGAGCTAACGGAAATATGAGTGGGCGTCTACAGCCGTTAGCTTGCTGGTCGGAATGGTAGTTGTATTCTAACCTGTAGAATCTGAGCGTGAAATGCAACTTGAACTGTAGTAAAAAATAATATACGTTTGATAATACATATGATTTCTACATTTGCAATTGCAACATGCATTGTAGTACAGACGAAATTCCGTTCAAAATTACAATAGTACAGCACCTTTTAAAGACGTTAGATGCTAGCTGGTAACATGCATTGTAGTACAGATGAAATTCTTCAAAATTACAGATTGTGCAGCGTTGGTATTGGCATATGCATATGGTTTGTAATTTAATCTGCATAGCTCATGCTAAAGATGGAAACGCCTGCCATTGCTCCTCAAACAGGATTCAAAGCACCATGCGAAGTGTAGCAACCTCGATAGCAAACAAGATTCAAGCGACCATATGCAGACCATAACAAGTGTTGTTCTCGTCTCCAATTTTGATATGCTAAAATTACTGTATTTTAGGTAGAATTGCTTAGTTATTTGCAGTGCCCTATCTGTTGAACGGACAATGTATTACCGTCGGAACTGTGTTTGAAACAATCATGCTGAACCTGGCGTTCGTTTTGTCATGCTGAATCTGCCTGCTCCCTTCAGTTGTGCTGCCCATATTACAACTCGCCATTTCTCAAGAAGAATCATCGGATTAACTATGTGAAAAGGGGCATACAGGATGGATAGAGGTGGAGATGGGATTTCTTTTCACAGTTGCTTTGCCGCTGATTTGAGCCTTTGGCCATTTGATCTGTTGATAGCTGAAACAAAGAAATGGACACAGTAGAACAAGTACTGTTGAAAATACGTCTAAATCGTCCCTTTGACCCGACGTTCATTTGAGACTGAGTCAAATGAAAGTAGCAGGATTAACAACTCAAAGGCGAAACTGCATCTGAAATTGCTCACCAAGCTGGATCGACAAACAAAATAGATAAAATAGTGATCCATACATATGGACCATGCAAATTGCAACTGAAAAAGACATTTTACTGAACGTTTCACCTGCCAGCGACATAGGCAAAACAGTGATTCATGCATATGAAACATGCAAATTGCAATCGTATTTATGCTGCAATCTCTATATACCCTGCAAAAAAATAGCTGAAATAGCGATTTTTTTATAAAGCAGCATGCCCGCTGGACCTTGCCTCCCTGCATCCTGGAACTACAGAGCTGTGGAGAGGGCTCTAAGAGAAGCATTTGGCAGGAAAAAAGTGCATTTTTTTTTTGAAGTAGGAACACAAAATATTGAGCAGCAAGCCGCCTCATTAAAAACCTTCCAGCCCCCTTAGGTACCATGGTAAGGAAAAGAGTGCGTAAGAAACTTGCTGCTCCGAGATTACATAGTGTTCATACAGTCTACGGCAATCAGGTCCTGAACGCAGTCAGGAGCTGAATCACGACTAATGTCTGACAGACCAGACTTGCCTAATTGAGCTAGAACATGAGCTACTCCATTGTTAACACGATCCACCTTGGCCACAGTAATATCATGGTATATTTTAAGCATCTCCCGTGCCTCCAAGATCGCTGCCCAGCTCGCAGACTGCTCCTCCTTATCACTTGTTATTGCATGCACAACTCGAAGACAATCAGACTCCAA
The DNA here is from genome assembly GCF_022539505.1 of Lolium rigidum. Classification (NCBI taxonomy): domain Eukaryota; kingdom Viridiplantae; phylum Streptophyta; class Magnoliopsida; order Poales; family Poaceae; genus Lolium; species Lolium rigidum. Next base: position 103,836,434 of record NC_061514.1, read on the forward strand.
AGTAGCAGGCCACCGTCGAAGTAGGATCAAGTGACGCAGCCCTTCAAGACAGGCAATAACCTCGGCCTCCTCAGCGCTTCCACAAAACGGAAGGAACTTCCATTCAGCAAGGAGAGTATGACCCAGATGATCACGAATAATAATTCCCACCCCCGCATTCTTCGTAGTAGAATCCCAGCCAGCATCGACATTAGCCTTGACTGACCCCAACATTGGCGCCACCCATGAAGTTAAATGTGCTTTGTCACTGCCACCTGATCTTATCGTCGTGAAAGAATTATGATAACTGACAAGGTATGGAACAGAGGCAGAAATAGAGGCTTTCCCATCACCATGAACAACATTGTTTCTGTGATGCCAGACGCGCCAAAGAAGGAAGATAATCTTTGGCCGAGTGTCGCGAGACGCATTATGCAGAAGATGAAACAGCCACTCACCTTCCTTAGCTAGGAATTGCTCCTCCGTGGGCAATGTCCATTGAGATCTTAACTCATCCCGAAGAGCACGAGCGAGGGTACATCGGACCAGGGCATGGTGTACATCCTCCTCCTCTCGTCCGCAAATAGAGCAGATGGGATTAATAGAGGAAATTCTATGGTGAAGTCCCGCCAGGACACCAAGAGAATCAGTAGCAGCACGCCAAGCAAAAACACGAAGTTTCTGCGGTACATTGGCCTTCCAGACAACCTCCCACACCGTTCGATCTCCAGTTGGTTCAAAACTAGATTGCCCTCGGCTAAGATTCTGGAGAGAAGCTTGCATGCCGATGCGATACGCCGATCTCACACTAAACAAGCCATTGCTCTCACCGCTCCATGCCAGAAAATCATCAGACGCCCGTCCAGCGAGTTTGATTCCCAAAATAGTGTTTGCATCATGCGGCCAACAACACTCACGCACGGCTTCCACATCCCAGTTTCGCGAATCCGCTCTGATCAACTCTGAGACCCACTTACGCCTAGAAGAACCTTTCCGACCATCAGGTTTCAGAGACGCCGGTCTTGGGAGCCAGTTATCTCGGAAAATCTTCACCTTCGAGCCATCTCCGATTCTCCAAATTATTCCCTTTTTGAGCAGCTCCAAGCCATACACAATGCCCCGCCAGGTCTGTGATTGATTCTGAATAAACGCCGTATCAATGAGATTACCAGAGGGATAATAACGGGCCTTCAGGAGACGCGCACAAAGACTGTCAGGAAAATGCAAAAGGCGCCAAGCTTGGCGGGCTAGGAGAGCTTGGTTAAACACACGGAGATTCCTGAAACCAATGCCACCCTGAGCTTTCGGTCGAGTGACCTTATCCCAGGACATCCAGTGCATACGCTTTTTGTTTTGCTCGTCTCCCCACCAAAAATTACGTATGATTTGTTCCAGCTCATCCAAAAGGCCCATAGGGAATTTGTACACACCCATAGCATATGTTGAGACGGATTGAAGAATCGATTTAATCAAGATTTCTTTTGCACCCGAAGACATGTACTTTTCACACCAGTCACTAGCATGCTTCGAAAACTTGCCTTTGCTTGATTTAAATTTCCCTTTTTTCATTCTTCCTTCAGGGACCGGGAGCCCTAAATACTTCTCCTCAAAGCAGACATTGTCATATTGCAGAATATTTTTTATCTCCACTTGTGTTTCCCCCATACAGCGATCACCAAACATAATTGAGCATTTACCCAAACTAACTTGCTGACCTGTCCCTTGTTCATACCGGTTCATAATCGATTTCACCACTGCTGCTTGATCAATAGAAGCTTCAAAGAATAATAAGCTGTCATCCGCAAATAATAAATGTGATATACCAGGGGCCCTCCGACAGATATGAAGCTCTCGAAGAGAATTATTCTCAATCTCCTTACGAATAAGACAAGATAGACCATCAGCAATAAATAAGAAAAGGTACGGCGATAGGGGATCACCTTGGCGAATCCCACGAGATGGGGAGAAGGAGTCCAACATTTGACCGTTAAAGCGAATTGAGTATCGTACGGTGGTAACACACGCCATCACCCACCGTATCCATTGACTATGAAAGCCCAGTTTCGCTAAAACCCCTTCCAAAAACCTCCAATCTACACGGTCATACGCCTTCGCCATATCCAATTTGTAGGCACAAAATTCCGACAAGTTTCTGATCCTGTTTGAATGGAGTGGATACACTCGAATGCCATTAGGGCATTATCTGTGATGAGCCTTCCAGGAATAAATGCACTCTGAGTAGGGGATATAATATCCTGGAGAAGAGGTCTCAGACGATTCACAAGGCACTTAGAGACCACTTTGAATATAACATTGCACAAACTAATTGGTCTAAAGTCTTTTAGAACCTCAGGATCATTCTTCTTCGGAATTAACACAATCACCGTATCATTAACGCCTTCAGGCATGATACCACACGGCTATCCATAGAGTCTGTAATAATGCTCGGGTCAATGCTCTCTTCCTTTGTGAAAAGGGACTGGAAAAAGCCAGTAGCCATGCTTGCCATCTCCTCACCATCCATAGTCCAGGAACCATCATCTCGCTTCATACGGCGGACTTTATTTTTCTTTCGACGCCAGGAAGCACGTCGATGAAAGTATTTTGTGTTACGGTCCCCCTCGCGAAGCCAGGCAATACGAGATCTCTGCATCCACATTATTTCCTCTCTATAAAGGAGCTTGTCCATCTCTTTTTCAAGTCCAATTCTCATAGCAGTACTCGCATCATCCATACAATGCCTCAAACTCTCTAGTTCAGATCTTTTCTTGTCAATCTCCTTAGGAACTGACTTGAAGTGAGTCTTCTTCCAGTTATACAGATTATCCATCACCAATCTAAGGGAGTTGACAACGTCGCCCAGATCCTGCCCTGGCACACGCCTCGACCACGCCTCCTCAACAGCAGCAGGGAGAGATGGTTCCCTCTCCCAGACCACCTCATAGCGCTTAATAGGAGCGCTTGGTCGGCAGTCGCCACCCCGCTCAACTGATAGGAGTAAAGGACAGTGATCCGATCTAGTGGAAACGATGTGACGAAGCCTATAATCTGAAAAAAACGAAGACCATGACGGTGAAGCAACAGCTCTATCCAGGCGGACCTTAACATTGCGTTCACCCCGCTGCTTATTATCAAAGGTCCAAGGAGCGCCCACGAAGCCAATATCATGGAGATCACAGTGTGAAAGAACTTCCCTAAAATCCATCATCAATCGTTCAGACCTGGCTGTGCTTGAGAAATGCTCCTCTTGCCACATTGCTTCGTTGAAATCACCCAACATCAGCCATGGTTTATCAGAGCGATCTCTAATTTGACGAAGCTTCGTCCACATCAGGTGACGATCACAAGCTTTTGGCTCCCCGTAAACAAAAGTGGCACGCCACATATGATCATAGGGGCCACCACTAATATGAACATCAATATGATGATCACTGAAGGACAAAAGATCAACCGTAATATCATCGGTCCAGTAAAGAGCTAATCCACCTCCTTTACCATCACCTTTAACTTGGAAACAATCCTTCATCCCAATTCTGAAACGCAGATTCTCAACTCTCTCCTTGCTTTGTCTAGTCTCACATATATAGACTAGACAGGGCTTGTATGTCTGCACAAGGCAGACTAATTCCTGAACAGTCGCCGGTCGCCCCAAACCACGACTATTCCAGCCTAATGTCGTCATTGGGCCCGGCGGTCCTCCTCTGAGGAGGCCGCCGATGTTGCCAGTATGTTTGAGGTTTCTCTAGTCTTCCTTAATTTTGAACGATCACGCGGATCCAAATATGGCGGAGGTAGCGGTGGGTCTGTACCTCCATTGTTTGTGCCAACACCTTCCAAAGGTGGGTTCTCCAAAATATCACACGTCTGAACTTCCAGCGATGCATCCATGCTAGTCTTGCCAGACGTATCAGTAACGTCTTTTGCACCTTCAGATCCCTCAATTCCTGTCTCCGAAGGTGATGTTTTCATTGGGCTAAGTCCTGTGTCACCCAGATCAGATTCTTTATCAAGCGAAGCATCCTCTGATGTCCTTTTCCTGAATACACCAGATGGAAACCCTCCACTACGTCCAGCAAAACCTCCCCTTGCAGGAGTCCTTGGTGTGAAGCCCCGAGCCTCTGGAGTAGGCTGGTTAGCACGACGAGTGGCCAACATCCATGAACCAAACTGAAGTTGTTTGTCCTCCCAAACTCCATCACCACACTCCTCATGGTCATGACCCAGGAACCCACACCTTTTGCAAAAGAACGGGACTTTCTCATACTTGACCATCAATCTTTTCTTCCCCTCCGGCAGGGTAAGAGACACTACCCTCATTAGAGCTTTCTCAATATTGATCCGCACTCGAATACGGACATAATTGCCTTCAAAAAACAGTTTTGGAGCAAGCTGCACTTCTTTCACCTGTCCAATCTTACGAGCAAGATCATCTACCACATCAACCTTCCGGTATAATTCTGGTATACCGTGGATTTGGGCCCAGACGTGCATCCCAGTGAACACAAAATCCTCAGGCGCGCTCAGACCATCGTAATCTTCAATGAGGAGGCCGAAACCTCTGAAGATCCATGGACCCTGCTGCACCACCTTCTTCCAGTCACCCAGGCAATACATCTGGAAAATAAACAAGTTCTCACCAGCTTCTCGGCAATTTGGTTCTCGCGACAAGTTCCAGATGTTCTTCATCTTCTCGAACAACGCATCCGTGCTGAAATTACGGTTCGTCAGGACCTTTCCGATCGCTAGCCAGCGGGCAGCATCGTGGTAAACCTTCGATTTCTCGACGTCAATCACCACATCATCGAGTTCATCCTCATTGAGTTCCAGATGGGCTAGCATATCATCAATTCCCGCATCAGTTTCAGTCGCCGAGCTAGACGCCGCAGCCATCTCTCTTCCGTCAAAACACGAAGTCCAGGCACAGTTCCACGTCGGGAGAAGGGAGAGCCAAGCGCAAACACGAAAGATGCAGGGGAAACAGGCGGGGCAAAGACAGGGAAAGAAAGGAGAGATCGGGGCGGACACAACACCAGTACCAAACGAATCTCACGGGGACGACGAGAGCGCCGCCGCCGGAGCAAGGAAACCCTAAGCGAGAGGGTCAGTTTCTTTGAATGAAAAAAAAAAAAATCAAATTGAACAAGTGTTCCTTTGGGCCAAGCATTGGACAAGTGTTCCTTTGTGCCCCCGCTGCCGTTGAACTGTACGACGGGCAGGGAGTAGAGCGCCTCTGATTGCCCACCAACCGCCCCCGCCGGCAGAGCCCCTGCCCGTTCCAACCGGCCAGGAAAAACAGCACTCGTAAACTACAAGACTGACTGATACTGATATGTTTAATACAATACAAAATGCACATCTAACTGTAAGACAATAATTTAGGGAATCTACTAAAATCATGTAAACAGAAATGAGGACATCACTTGCTTTCGGTTTGACCGATCTGAATCATCAAATCAATGTACACAACAAACCCCACAATTTAACAGGGAAAATTCTCAAAGAAAATGCAAAGTGCAGACAAAAAAATAAGGATAGAGAGTGTATCAGCATCACTTTCAGCGTAGCAAACTGATGGATTGTTGAAATCCAGTGTCAAAACTTACTGCCCAGTCATGCAGCACGTAGTGGCAGTTGCCGCTTTGTTTCTTCCATGGCAAAACTTTGTTCAGATCTAGGAGCATAATAACTTAGCAGATCGACCAAAACATTGTTGCTCGGTGTTTGGTAACTGCTCTGCACCATCGGTTGCTAATGCTGGTCGACAGTAATGCTCCTAGCCAGCAGCCATAGCTTCATGAGCATCCGCTTTGGGTTCGCAGCCATCCTTACCCTGCTTGGCCTTGTAGGCTTGTACAGGGTGCTGGCCGCTTTGAGGAGCATGAGGAGGAATGCACACTAGACAGCATCCTTGTCCACCAGAAGAAGGCTCACGATCTTCTCCAGCCTGAACAGCTGCATGGTCGTGATCAGCTCCACTTTGTCGTTGGTGCAAGAGTGGCGTCACCGAACGGCCACTCCGCGGAGAGCCCGTCCTTGGCGACGTTGGGCAGCCAGCAGCGTTCGTACGCTTAAGCGCGTCACCGACGATCTTCTTGGGGACGGCGCCCATCGACTTGACGGCCACCCTATTGCGCCAGAAAATGTGGACGCCGAGCTCGGACACATTCTGTGCACACTACAGTGACGCTGCGCCGACCTCAACTTGGCGGGCATGGCGGCGGCATTAGGTGTGGAGATGAGGACGGCAACGGCATGCACGCGGCGGGGGGTGAGGCCGATCTCCTCGCAACGGAGCACGGTGAGTTTTGTTCTTCCAAAGGTGGAGGAAACGAGAGAGGAGTCGAGCTCGTCCCGAGCTTTCCGCGGTGGGCGGCTGCACACCAGAGCAGGACGAGGTTGTGCATGCTGATGGTGTTGTAAAAGAACTTGGCGCATGCCTTGAAGGCCCCTGCGCTGCCGAGAAACCTCGAGCTCGACAATATCGCCATCGCTGCTGCAGCCAGAAATGGATAAGACCGTCGAACCTGCATATCATATGAACCTTAAAACTGACCATGCAAAGTGCATGCCATATAAACAACCATTCAAAAGGGGCCAGCATCTAACCTCGACCCCCCAGTGAAATTTGCCTGATGTAATCTGTTCAAAGAATTTGATTTGTTGGAATCCTTGGTCAATAGAGTAGGATATCATACTACATGGGTGCAACCATTAAGCAGAGAAAGCGTGAGTGAGCCATGGATAAGATTTGATGGTGGAATTGGTCTAGCTGCTATTGTAATAAGAAATGTCGATGTAACGGAGTAATGGATGACAATATAAATACACTCACGCTTTCTGATGCTATTTTTGCAGTTCGTAATCTTTTTTTTTCTGAATTTATTTCTGCACAAATTTTCATGGATTCGGAGAGGTTCACGACCATCGGCTCGGGATGCAGGTCGCCGCAAGCTTGTGTTGCAGGGGCGCGTGGCCGGCGGCAGCCGCAAGACGCTAGGCTGTCTACTGATCCAACGATCTAATCAACTCTGATTCTCTGAAGATCCAATTGAGAGCTTGCGGATGCATACAACTCTGGATTTTCTTTGTTCTTTTTTCCCCAATCCTTTGCATGATCTAAATGATGCAGATTCCCGTTGATTTTGGTGCCATGCACACAGGAAGATAGTCCACGCGTTCTTCTCTTTATCTTTTTTGATTATGAATTTGCTTCATCGCTTGAGGGGAATCAGTTCCATGTTTGTTTTTCTGTACTCCTACTTTTCGATCCAGATTTCATTTGCTAGTTTGTTGGAATTTCTAGTGTAATTGCATCCCGTGTGCTGGAAGTATATCTCAATTCAGAGGTACAAATGGGCTGCTTTTCCATTGGAATTTCTAGCGCAAGTTCATCTTTGTTTAGAACGCCAATCTGATGTCCAATGAAAGTGCATTCTTATAAGCCGAAACCAATGCCAACTTCATTGTACTACTTTCAGTTTTACAATGTAAGTAGTATATGTTCGCTCAGCACATGGACCAAACCATCCGACAGCACATGAACCAAACTTCATTTCTTGTCTTTTAAACTAGGCGCCGCAAGGCGACGAGCAGAGGCGGCTGCAAGGCGACGAGCAGAGGCGACCGTGCAGCTATAGCAGCTGGGCAACGAACCGGCGGTGGCGCGCGGAAGAAAATACACGGTGTCCTTCCCCGTGTCCACCTCCGGCATTCTTCTGGTCCCAGATTTTTTATTTCAGATTTGTTCATAGACATGTATTTTTGGATGGATTTCAGATCAAAGTGCAAAAGAAGTGTTCGCACATTTGTGCATGGCGTGTATCCGATTCAGATCTCATGTTCATGTAAATGAAGTGTAAAAAATTATGAGGGAAAAGTTCTGGTATAACATCAAAATGTTGCAAGTTTTGTAGGAAATACTGTAAGTTTTGTAGGAAATACTGCAAGTTTATCTGTTGTTTTGAACGCCAATCTGATGTCTAATGAAAGTGCATTTTTACTAGCTGAAGCGAAAGCCAACTTCACTGTACAACCAATCTGATGTCAAATGAAAGTACACTTTTACAAGCCCAAACTAATGCCAACTTCATCGTACTACATTTCAGTCTGCACATGAGCGGAAACAGCATAGGAAACGACAACTGGCCAGCATTCGAAATGACCATGCCATGGAACCAACATCCAGAATGACTAACGGAGCTTGGCTGACGGCCGTTTTGTTGCACAGATCACGGCGCACGATCCAACGACCACAACAGGGTGCATAGCTAGCCACCATGGTAGCAAATCCGCTATATATATATAGTAAGCATTCAAGTTGATGAACAAGGTCTAGACATATTCAAAACAGAAAAAGCATGTATCTACCCCTAACCCTTAACTATGTCTTATGAAGTCAAGCATGAAGAGAAGTGGTTTTGGGTTTCAAACATGGAATTTCTAAAACATCCCAAAATCTCAATTTAAGAGTGAATAAGAAGGATACAAGCTTACCTTTTCATTTTCAAGATTTATGCTTGTTTAAATCTTGGTCAAACATAGGATTTGACCAACACACACATAGTCTTCTTATGTCATATATAAGCATTCAAGTTGATAAACAAGCATGTGTAGACATATTCAAACCCGACAAATCATGTATCTACCCCTAACCCTAAACTCTGTCTTATTAAGTCAACCATGCATGAAGAGAAGTGGTTTTGGGTTTCAAACATTGAGATTTCAAGAACCCCCCAAAAGCTTCATTTTAATTAGAATGACTAAGAAGGATCCATGCTTGCCTTTTCATTTTCATGTGTTTTAAACTTGCTTAAATCTTGGTCAAATCTAGGATTTGACCAAGATTCAAATGGGCATAAACATTTAGAAAAAAGTCAAAAAATGAAAACCAAAGCACATAGCCTAGCTTCTTATATGTCATATATATATAGTAAGCATTCAAGTTGATGAACAAGGTCTAGACATATTCAAAACAGAAAAGCATGTATCTACCCCCTAACCCTTGATTATGTCTTATGAAGTCAAGCATATGAAGAGAAGTGGTTTTGGTTTTCAAACATGGAAATTTCAAAAACTTCCCAAAAGCTTAATTTTAGAGTGAGTAAGAAGGATCCAAGCTTACCTTTTCATTTTGAGGATTTATGCTTGTTTAAATCTTGGTCAAACATAGGATTTGAACAAGATTCAAATGGGCATAAACATTCAGAAAAAATTAAAAAATAAAAAGCCAACGCACATATAGTCTTCTGATGTCATATAGTAAGCATTCAAGTTGATAAACAAGCATGTCTAGACATATTCAAACCCGACAAATCATGTATCTACCCCCTAAAACCCTAAACTAGTTTTGTCTTATGAAGTCAAGCATGAAGAGAAATGGTTTTGGGTTTCAAACATGGAAATTTCAAGAACCCCCCCAAAGCTTCATTTTAGAGTGACTAAGAAGGATCCAGGCTTACCTTTTCATTTTCATGTTTAAAATTGTTTAAATCTTGGTCAAACCTAGGATTTGACCAAGACTCAAATGGGCATAAAAATTCAAAAGAAATCAAAAACCAAAGCACATAGCCTTCTTATGTCATATATAGTAAGCAACATTCAACTTGATGAACATGGCCGGTCTAGACATATAGTAAGTAATATGTATCTAAAAATGATTTTTTGGGATTTATAGGACGAAGTTATAACACACCTACATTTCAAATTGGAATTACTTTCAATAAATCAGCATAAAGTCATTTAAATGTGTGAAACTAGCTAGAAAGCACTAAAAACGTAAAGAGTTGGGAATTTTCACTAATATGTGGCTAATTTATCTTAAAAATGTAGAGGCGCCATTTTGAGCAGTATCTTATGTACCCCATTCACAAAATAAACCTATTTTGTCATCTAGAAAATGAAAAATAAGTTTTTATATACCAAAAAGTTGAAAAGTCTAGTCAGCAACATTGTTGGGAATGGCAAGATGCACCACCATGCCCAATTTGGGCACATTATAACAAACTATGCCACAAATATGGCCATAACTATGCCATTTGTTGGCTTGAAACCCATGAATCTTCATACACGATAGTCCGTTTTGTGAAGTCATTTTGTTTTTTACTACCCTATCACAGGTTTCTTATTTTCCCTGTCAACTAGTACACCTATACGCACTCAATGCGGAAGGGTTTCATTTTTGAGGTTTTCTTCATTTTCATTTTATTTATTTCAAAACCAGGTAAAAATGGTCGACATGATTATCCATGCAAAGGGGTCGAATATTTGTAGGCACCACATGTGTTTGCCCGTCCAGTGAAACTTGGAGGAAGAGGGATCACACGAAAGGAGACGAAGGGAGAGAAGTGAGGGGGGCCCTCTTATTTATGATGTCTGACCTTTTTCAGGGTTTGTCAGTGCGCAGGAGGTGCGAGCGAGCGAGCGAGCCCGATAATGAGAGAGATGTTTTTTTTTCCTTTTTTGAGAGAGAGAGGGACAACCGAAGGATCCTGAAGGACTCGGACTTCAATACGCACCGAACATAGTTTACAACAAGACACTGAAATAAACAGGAAATTTCATCTAAATCCCTAACTTTTACATGGAAGACCCCACGGCGAAAGCAAGAAATGCGATTGGGTCCTTAACAGCCACCGCCCGGATTGATCCTCGTCGCAGCTCGGGGACGAACCACTTAGCGCGACCAAATCGCCATGGCTACAGTGCGTGCACACCATGGCCTCCGAGCTGAGCTAGAAACGCAATGCCAAAACCGGCAGACAGCGGAGGTGGATAACTGGAGAGAGAGAGAGGGGGAGTTTTGATGCGTCTTCTCTTGACAAAGAAGATGGGAGTTTGCCTAGCTACCGACCGCACACGACTTGTGCTCACTGAAGTGTGGGACCTCACGCATGGGAACCACACGTAAGTGAGAGACCTGTTGGTGTAATAACTCGGGTGATCATTATACTCTATTAGTACAAAGTTTCCTATGGGTTCAAGGGTAGGAAAGCCAAGTTAACTCATTTACATGACATTATCACCTTGAATGCTTACTATATGACATTTGGGTTTCAAACATGGAAATTTCAAGAACCCCCCCCCCCCAAAGCTTCATTTTGGAGTGACTAAGAAGGATACAAGCTTACCTTTTCATTTTCATGTGTTAAACTTGTTTAAATCTTGGTCAAACCTATCTAGGATTTGACCAATAGATTCAAATGGGCATAAAAATTAAAAAAATTTAAAAACCAAAGCGCATGGTCTTCTTATGTCATATAGTAAGGCATTCAAGTTGATAAACAAGGTCTAGACATATTTAAACCAGACAAATCGTGTATCTACCCCCTAACCATAAACTCTGTCATGTAAAGTCAAGCATGAGAGAAGTGGTTTTGGGTTTCAAACATTGAAATTTCGAAAACCTCCCAAAAGCTTCATTTTAGAGTGACTATGAAGGATCCAAGCTTACCCTTTTCATTTTCATGTTTTAAACTTGTTCAAACTTGGTCAAACTTAGGATTTGACCAAGATTCAAATGGGCGTAAAAATACTTAGAAAAATCATGTATGTATCTACCCCTAACCCTAAACTCTATCTTACGAAGCCAAGCATGAAGAGAAGTGGTTTTGGGTTTCAAACATGGAAATTTCAAAAACCTCCCAAAAGCTTCATTTTAGAGTGACTAAGAAGGATCCAGTCCGGGCTTACATTTATTTTCATATTTTAAACTTGTTCAAATCTTGGCCAAACCTAGGATTTGACCAAGATCAAATGGTCATAAAAATTAAGAAAAAATCAAAACATGAAAACCAAAGCATATAGTATTCTTATGTCATATAGTAAGCATTCAAGTTGATAAACAAGGTCTAAACATATTCAAACCAGACAAATCATGTATCTACCCCTAACCCTAATAAACTCTATATATCTTACGAAGTCAAGCATGAAGAGAAGTGGTTTTGGGTTTCAAACATGGAAATTTCAAAAACCTCCTAAAAGCTTCAATTTAGAGTGACTAAGAAGGATGCATGCTTACCTTTTCATTTTCATGTTTTAAACTTGTTTAATTAAATCTTGGTTAAACCTAGGATTTGACCAAGATCAAATGGGCATATATAAAAATTCAGTAAAAATGGAAAAAATGAAAACGAAAGCACATAGTATTCTTATGTCATATAGTAAGCATTCAAGTTGATAAACAAGTGTAACGGCCCCGGGTAGTACCCCTAATAGATAATTGTTTGTTCTTTGTCTTTAATGCATCATCATGGCATATGCATCATATCATCCACAAGATTTTGTCAAATAAAATTATTATATTTTTTTAATAAAAACTATTTTGAGTTTCCCCCTCTCATATGGTTTATTTAATAAACTTTCCTTCTTTGTTTCTTTTCACAAACCCTAACATCAACGCAAGTAAAAATATTATTTTAATTATTTTGTTTCTCTTATCTTCCTCTCTGTTTGAATTCAGATGAATTTAAACCTCGGTTGAAAAGCAGTTTTCAAATCAGCAAAGAAAAGAAAAAGGATTTTAAAAATAAAACCTTCCCCTCTCTTTGGGCTCCTCTCCCTCCCTGGCCCGGCCTTCCTTCTCTCCTTTCTCTCCAATGCGGCCCAGCCCACCTTGGCCCGTACCCCTTCGAGGAGAAAGGTCTTCCCCTCACTTGTCGTCTTCTCCTTCACGATAATGGTGTGGGTGGAGTCTGTGGTCTCCCCTCCACCTAGCACCCCACCTCAACCACTCCCTCCTTTATCTTTCGGGCTGGAAACCCTAGCTTCCACCAACCCTCCTCTCCTTCCCCTCTCGCGCCGCCATCTACCTTTCATCTCGAGATTTCTTCTTCTCTGTAAGCAACGAAGGAGAAACCCCACAGCACCTCTCCACCTCGCCATGGCTCCGCCGCTGTAGACCATCCCCCGCCGTTCCGAGGGCACCGAAAGATGCGCCTCGTCTTCCTCTCCATCCTCCCCAAAGGAATCGACCGGGGGTTCGCTACTTCACCGGCAAATTCGCCGTTTCTTCTTCAACTCCGGCGACCGAATTCTTCAATTCCGGCCGCCCTCGTCCTCCTCCGGCCAAACTGAGCACACCTCTGGCTTCCCCAAGGCAAGGCGCACCCTCGACGCCCTTGCCCTCGTCCCGGCTCGCCTTGAATCGACGCTTTCATGCTCGTCTGTTTCTGTCCGCCATGTCCAGGGAGCTCCGCCTCTCCTTGTTCAAGTTGTCACGCGCCAAGCTTTTGTCACCATGTGAAGCAACGTCATCGTGGTAACCCCCTTGATCCGTAACTCAGCAGACCTGAGTTCAAATCCCCACAGCTGCCATATAATTCCAACCTTATTCTTGTTTTTTCTTCAGATCTGGCGCTGAGATATCCTTCAATTTCGGTGGAGCCTTCCCGTATTCAACATCACCAGCCTAGCCCATTTGGTTCGTTTCTTGATCCCTCAAGTTGCAGGTCCTGAGATCAAATCCCAGGTGGAGGTGATTTTAACTCACCTTTTTACCTCTCAGATCCGCCGATGGGCCTTGGCCCAGGTTCCTTCCCAGGCGCTACTCCTCTATCCGTCGCCAGCAGCATGCCGGTTCTGGCCCAGACAACGCAGGTTCAGCCCAGTTCGTCCCCAGCCACTGTTTTGTTTTTCAGGAAATGTGTTGGCTTTGTTAAAATCATATCTTACAAACCATAACTCCAAATAAAATGTTTTATATATGAAAGTGTTGACTGCCAAAACCCACCGGCGGGCAGCGGCCTTGTCAACACTGTAGAGCCGGGGGGAGCCTAGAGCTGCGGCTGGCTGAGACCCCTCCGAGCGACGGCCCGCAATGCTCTTCGGTCACACGCGGCGTTGCGAAGTGCAGGGCGTGCCACCGACCTATACCCAGTCGGAAGGTGATGAGATTGCCTCGCTTAGTTTCTCGCGGGGCATACATGTAGACGTTAAATACGAGCCTCGATCGGCTCTCGAGGTTATCCTGTGAATCGGCTCAAAGAGCCGATCCACTCCATGATCCGTACGGGGTGTACGAATACTTGGTGGTCCTGCTTGATCAAGATGAAGCTAATGAGATCTACGACGATTTAGGGTTTTCACCACATAATCGGATCATCCTACTCCGGGTTGGGCCGGATGGCCACGCACGGTGCTCGTAAGCCGATCCTAAACAAGGCCAAAAAACCAACATGAAGTTGATCCTAGGAACATCCCGTTTAGGACTTGCGAACGCCACCCTACGTGCCACAGGATCCTCCCCTTTGTAAGGCCAAACTATTGCAGATATTAAACTAATCCTTGTAGAACAAGGAGCAATCGTAACGGACCGGATCTACTAAATAATGATCAAGCGGGGTGCCGCCCCACACTCGAGATAGGCGTGAGGACGGCTAGATATGCAAGGGTCGCACTACGTAAGCATGCTTAAACGAAGAACAATGCTAACCCTAACACATCTAATGATAACTACGTTGCTCGCCATCAAAAGCGCTTCGATGCGAGCAACGCATGAACAACGTGGGGCTTGTCTGCCTAGATCGCAAGATGCGATCTAGGCAGACATGTCGCTACTACGATAGAAACCCTCGAGACGAAGGAGTTGGCGATGCGCCGAGATTGGTTTGTTTTGGGGTTGAACGTGAGTTGTTGTTTATTCCATAAACCCTAGGTACATATTTATAGTCAGGGGACTTTCAATGCGGGCGTGCACCAAACCGTGCACGAATAAGATTCTATCTCTAAACTAAGATACGATCTAATATGTTACGGATACACGGGCAATTAAGCCCAACTTGGTAAAAAGGCCGATCCACATACTTCTCCTATATATATTTCTTCACGCCCATCTTCGATCGCGGCCCACCTCGACTTGGTCAAATTCCGGTGATAACACATGCCCTCTGGTTTTGGAAATGATATTTCCAAAATCATTATGTTTTCCTTTCGTCGGGTCATGTCATGGCAGAGCAGGAACCATTGCAGCATTTTTCGTCGGGTCATGTCATGGCAGAGCGGAACCATTGCTCCGCACAATTTGACCGTTGTCTTTGAGTATCGCCTCCTCGAAAACTGCTTGTGGCATTGAATTTTTTCACCGTGGCCCCCTTTTTACTTAACCGCTCCGAGCGGTTCGCC
Source organism: Lolium rigidum (assembly GCF_022539505.1). Lineage (NCBI taxonomy): Eukaryota > Viridiplantae > Streptophyta > Magnoliopsida > Poales > Poaceae > Lolium > Lolium rigidum. Next base: position 103,851,530 of record NC_061514.1, read on the forward strand.
ATTTCACCATCCTGCTCTCCGTTCCGGCCATCGGCACCAAAAAACCCCCAAACTCCCACAGCCCATGTCTTCCTCCTCTTCTTCCTCCTCGTCGGTCTTCCACGACTCCTCCTCCGAGCTTTCCTACGGGTCCTCCTCCTCCCGCGAGACGCCACCGGACATCCGCGCCCCAGAAGCATGGGACCTGGAAGACCATGCCTCCTCTGTCTGGTCCGAAGACAACCAGTCCCTGACCAGCGGGGACGAAAGTCTTCAGTTCCTCGCCGTCGGGAAGCTGGAGTCGGAGAGCGAGGACGACCGGTTCCCCGGGACGGCCGCCCCGCCCTCCGAAGAAGAGGAAGAGGAAGACGATGACGACGACGACGACTCCCTCGAGGGTTACCCGCCGCCGAAGCGCCTCCGCATGTGGCGGGACGACGACAGTAGTGACGATGAAGACGAAGACGAAGCTCCCGTAGAGGGTTACGGAGCAGGCGACGAGGAACCCATCGGCAGTAGTGCCGATGAGAGTTCTGAGGACGACGACGAAGGAAGCGACGGCCCGTAGATTAAGATCTACTAGTATAGGCCTAGCAATAGTAGATTGGTCAATAGACCCTTCTTTTGTTCTCCTTGATCTTCTCCAACGACCAAAGCCTGAGTTCTGTTGCGTCCTCAATAGTGTCGCTCATCAAAGCTGCATACTCTTCAGCTGTCAGATCATTCTGAAACGTGACGCGTCTTGATCCAGCCGTAATTTCCCAAGGCAATACGGCCTCCCGTCCATAGACAAGCCGGTACGGCGAGGTCTTTATAGCTCCATGGCACGACATGCGGTAGGCCCATAACGCTTCCGATAGCTTCTCGTGCCAATCCCGAGGGTTCTCGTCAATTTTCCTCTTGATCGCCTTGATCGGGCTTTGATTGGACGCCTCACCGTCCGTTAGCTTCGAGCATAGTATGGGGATGATCGGATCGCTTTAATCCCTACGTCATCACGGAACTTCCCGAATTCTTAGAAATGAAGACCGAACCTCCATCGGTCGTGTGATAGTGCAGGGAATTCCAAACCTATGAATGACGTGTTCTTTCACAAACTTGATCACGTCCTCTCGATGTTACTTTTTTCATAGGGACGGCCTCCACCCACTTGGTGAAGTAATCTGCGATAACCAAAATCCATTCATGTTTTTTACCCGATGTCGGATGGATTTTGCCGATCATATCCATGCCCCACCCCGAAACGGCCAAGGCTTGATGATGGGGTTCATCGCCGATGCCGGCACCATCCGAATTTTTCCAAACATCCGACATGCTTGGCACCCCCGTAATACTTGAAGCAATCTTCAAGCATAGTGGGCCAATAAAACCCCGATCGCCCGATCAACCACTTCATCTTATGAGCCGACTGATGTGTTCCACAGCGCCTTCATGCACCTACATGTAAGAGCCGATTTGACTCGACTCGGCCCTAGGCACTTGAGTAACAATCCTTCTAATGTCCTCGCAGAACATTTCGTCTCCTATAAGGACGTACTTCATGGCTCACAGATCTCACCCGTTTAGGTGCCCCCGAGCCGAATCTTTCAAATAATCGAAGATCTCGGCTCTCCAATCATTCTCGTTCCAGAATTGTATTCGAACTTCGTCTCCGTCTGCTATATCTATGTAGCTCGACGCCATTTGTGCGAGATTGTTGGCATCGGTATTCCGGGACCTCGGGATCCAATTGAAGTTAATGTACCGGAACTCGTGTCATCAACTCACGGCATTCCACCCAATATGGGAACAGCGATTCACTTTCGCAACTATACTCCTCCGTGAGCCGGTTAATTACCAACTTTGAGTCCCCGAAGAGCTCTACAGACTTCAGCTCCAGCCTTCCAACAATAATTCCATTCCTTTACGTATTGCCTCATATTCCGCTACGTTATTGGTGCAAGGGGTAGATAATCCTGATGGAGAAGGAGTATTCGCCCCGAGGTGATACGAGTAGAATGCCGATGCCGCATCCATCGTCACAAACCGATCCATCGAAGAACATAGCCCATGCACGAATGGATAGTGCTCGCTATATTGGTGCTCGATCCGTTCGGCGATGAGATCGGCTAACGCTGGCCCTTAAGCGCCTTCGCAGGCTGGTACACGGAGATCAAATTCCGACAGCGCAAGCATCCATTTACCGAGTCGGCCTTTCAAAACGAGGGGCCGACAACATGTGTTTGACGACGTCCGATTTACAAATGACGATGATCTCCGCCGTCGAAGGATGTGATGGAGCTTGGTGCGGTGAAGAATAAACAGAGGCGAAGTTTCTCGACCTCGGGGTATCTTGTCTCCGCGTCCGGCATCCTCCTCGCCGAGGTAGAAAACGACTCTCTCAACGCCGTCGTAGAGTTGTACCACTACTGAAGCGATGGACGTATCGGCCTATCGACGAGTAGATGTAGAATGGCTCGTCTTCTTTGGGGCGGAACTAGCACGGGCGGCGTTGTCGGATATCGCTTAATTTCGTCAAACGCCCACGTTCGTTCCGCCCCGGTGAAACTCGTCGTCGAGACTTGGTCTTCACCGGCGCCATGAACGGCTCGATTCGTCCCGACTGATTAGAGATGAACCGCCGGACGAAATTGATCTTGCCGATGAGGCGTTGAAGCTCCTTTTTCGTGGTCGGCGGCGCGCATGGTACGCACCGCCTCCGACTTTTCGAGGCCGATCTCAATTCCTCGTTCATGAACCGGAAAACCCAGGAATTGACCGGCAGTCACGCCAAAGGCACACTTCTTCGGGTTCATCCTCAGCCCGAATTTCCGAGTCCGTTCTAGGACGCGCCGTAGATCGTCCAAGTGCCCCTTCATGGATACCGATTTGACCACCACGTCGTCGATATAGATCTCCACCAACTTGCCGATCGGATCATGAAATATATAGTTCATGGCTCGCCGGGTACGTTGCACCGGCATTTTTCAACCCGAAGGTCATGACCACATATTCGAACAAGCCTACGCACTGGTACTGACGAATGCGGTCTTGTGTATGTCTTCCGGAGCCATGAAAATCTGATTATAACCGGCGTTACCATCCATGAAGCTCAACACCTTGTGGCCGGCGGCGGCGTTTATCAATGTTTCCGCCACGGGCATCGGATATTCGTCCTTTGGGGTAGCCACGTTAAGATCTCGGAAATCGATGGCCACGCGCCATCGGCCGTCTTTCTTCTCCACGGAACTATCCGGAGATCCACTCGACGACACCGCATGGCCCTGATGAATCCGGCGGCCAACATTTTCTCAATCTCCTTCTTGACTTCCTCCGGAATCTCGGCCCTCATCCGACGTGCTCGTTGCTTGGAAAGGCCGAAATCCTTTCTTCGGGAAGTCGATGCTCAATGATGCTCCTGTCCAAACCGGGCATCTCTGTATAATCCCATGCAAAGCAATCCGGGTATTCCTTCAACAGGGCTATCATCTGTCCCCTGAGCTGCGGATCTAACTTCTTGCTGATAAAGGTAGGTCGAGGCTTATCCCCGGGACCGATGTCAACTTCCTCCGAGCTCATCGGTCGATGTGAACCCGTACCCTGACTTCCGTCACCCCGTAAGGTCGACTCCGCATACTCGGGAGAGCGGGCGATACGGATACGACGGGCCGATTACTAGCGTCGGCTTCTACCTTGATCATCACCGGGATGTTTTGGCGGTGTCGGGGCCGATCACATGGAGCGGCTTCTTCCTTATCTTCATCAAGAGGGTGCCCCCGGCTCTATCATGTTGATGTTGAATGGATGTCCCGGTTGGCACCTCCGGGGGTGAGTACCGTTAACCCTGTCAACGGCACGCGCAGGTGAATTACGCGTTCCTAGTCTTGCTGATGTGCGCGTCAACGGCAAGCGGGACTGGGGTGACACTTTCCCTTGGTAGGTCCTGAGAGCTGACTCCAACAAAGAGTACGGATTCTTCATGACCTGCCTAATCATCCGAACGGCGACATGCTCCAGAGTATTCACCAGGCTCTCAGAATGGAGGCGCAACGAGTGAGCCACCATGCCACCAATCTCGTGGCGTACGGCCCTGGTACGTTCTTCTGACGGGACAGATAGGTCCACTTCGTCGAGTGCGCCTTCCGGTGAGAAAATCCTTCCGCGTGACGCCATGCGGATGGGTCTCGTGATACAAGCCGATGAGGTCGGCTTCGAGGGTAGCCTTGATCTCGTTGTATTGTTTCTTGAGGTTGTCGAGCGGTTCCTCGTAGGTGAGCGGCGTGCCGTCCGCCATCTCGGATGTAGATGGCGATGTGGTTGATGTAGACGATTGTCCCGCCGGGCGTGCCGAATGTGTTGATCGCCAAAACCCACCGGCGGGCGGCGGCCTTGTCAACACCGTAGAGCCGGGGGAGCCTAGAGCTGCGGCGGCCGAGACCCCTCCGAGCGACGGCCCGCAATGCTCTTCTCGGTCACACGCGGCGTTGCGAAGTGCAAGGGCGTGCCACACTGACCTATACTCGGTCGGGAAGGTGATGAGATTGCCTCGCTTAGTTTCTGCAGGCATACATGTAGACGTTAAATACGAGCCTCGATCGGCTCTCGAGTTATCTCGTGAATCGGCTCAAAGAGCCGATCCACCCATGATCCGTACGGGGTGTACGAATACTTGGTGGTCTCGCTTGATCAAGATGAAGCTAATGAGATCTACGACGATTTAGGGTTTTCACCACATAATCGGATCATCCTACTCCGAGTTGGGCCGGATGGCCACGCACGGTGCTCGTAAGCCGATCCTAAACAAGGCCAAAAAACCAACATGAAGTTGATCCTAGGAACATCCCGTTTAGGACTTGCGAACGCCACCCTACGTGCCACGGATCCTCCCCCTTTGTAAGGCCAAACTATTGCGAGATATTAAACTAATCCTTGTAGAACAAGGAGCAATCGTAACGGACCGGATCTACTAAATAATGATCAAGCGGGGCCGCCCCCACACTCGAGATAGGCGTGAGGACGGCTAGATATGCAAGGGTCGCACTACGTAAGCATGCTTAAACGAAGAACAATGCTAACCCTAACACATCTAATGATAACTACGTTGCTCGCCATCAAAAGCGCTTCGATACGAGCAACGCATGAACAACGTGGGGCTTGTCTTGCCTAGATCGCAAGATGCGATCTAGGCAGCATGTCGCTTACCTGATAGAAACCCTCGAGACGAAGGAGTTGGCGATGCGCCGAGATTGGTTTGTTTTGGGGTTGAACGTGAGTTGTTGTTTATTCCATAAACCCTAGGTACATATTTATAGTCCAGGGGACTTTCCAATGCGGGCGTGCACCAAACCGTGCACGAATAAGATTCTATCTCTAAACTAAGATACGATCTAATATGTTACAGATACACGGGCAATTAAGCCCAACTTGGTAAAAAGGCCGATCCACATACTTCTCCTATATATATTTCTTCACGCCCATCTTCGATCGCGGCCCACCTCTGACTTGGTCAAATTCTGGTGATAACAGAAAGTTGATCATAAAAAAGCAAGGATCATGAATATTCCATCCATTCATCTGTTTGCATCTCGCATCATGTCGATCCGTGATAGTTTGTGCATTTCGCCCTACATATATGCGGAGTATTTCGGACATCCACCTAAGGTTTTCCCGCTCCGTTTAAATTTGAAGTAGCTCACCCATGCCATGTTATCCCATGTTAAACAACACTTAATTTTGCCGGTAGAAATGCAACTCCAACCTAATTGTTTGTCCGGGGTTCCGACTCCGATTAAATTGGATAAGTGCATCGCATCATCTATGCCATGTCATGCATATCATCATGAACATGCTGGATCTTCTTTATCCGTAGTAGTAAGACTTGCATGCGTTGTGTGTTCCAGCATTTGCTTCTTCCCGGATAGGATCACGAAGTGGTGTGGTGAGATACGACAAGTTCTCCGGATGTTCCTCGGCAAGCTTAACAGGCAAGCATTTCCCCTATACTCCTGTCCCTGCAGGAGTCGCTCACCTATTTTATTTTGCCCCCTCCCTCATGCTATCCTTAAGTTGCGTTCTTGTCACGTGTCCTTCCACGTGTTACCTCAAGCAGCCCATATTGCCACCACCACCTCCTACGGCTATTGTTTGGTTATCGGGTCTGCCTTGCGAGTCGTAGTGCATGCTAGTGCTTATATTTTGTTACCGTTATTGATATCTTATCGGGTTATATGCTGGGAATAATCATGGTTACTTTAGTTGTTGATAATTGTTTAGCGGAGGCATCGGTGGGTCAGCTGCTCGTTTTGTGACGGCTCACTTGTGTTTCCTAAATATCTTAGGACCCCGAGTTCTTGTTATCTGTTCCGAGACTGAGCGCTCTAACCACACGTGGGTATGCTTACCGGGTCTCCCCTCGACCACTGCCGGAATCTACAGCCTTGTCCAGTGGCCACAATTAGTTTGGATGTTTGTTTGTTTCTCCCGGGCGTGCAAGCATGTTTCTTTGTGGTCAGATGATATGATGTTACTTTTGGGGAAGCCATGTTGCCTTGTAACCCCGTTGTCTCTTGCACGTTCGTAGGTTGCGGAGCCGCTGCGAAGTGGTCATCCCGCTGGGCACTGATCACCTAGTACGCTGACGCAATAGCTGAGTCCGCTTCGGAGCACGGCCGGACTTCGATACGGGTTTAACTTAGTTAGGTGGCTTCCTGGACATTGTTGTCGTGAAGGAGAGTGCGTGTCGTGATATCCACCTGTCGTAAGTGGGTTGAGCGTGCGTGTGGGCACATTTGGGCACCCCTGCAGGGTTACAATCTTATCGATAAGTCGCGTCCGCGGTTATGGACGACTTGGAGCTGTATGACTCGACCATATACAACTTACACCTGTTGTTTCAATACTAATAACTTGCATAGTAAGATAGAACAAAACTTAAATAATAATTGGTTAAAACTTGTCAATTGTGTGAGTGCCTTTGTAAGTACTTCCTTGCGAGGGGGGAACACATCGGATGTGTTATGTTTGCAGAGTTTAGAACTGTTAGTTTGTGCGCTCTCTCACCTTCTCTGATTAGACGAATGTTGTAGAGTGTCTCTATAGGTTTTTAGTGCTTGCGCGCTGCCGCTTAACCCCACCATATTGCCTATGATGTTCCTCTTGCGTCCTCTAAGTCCCCTGCGTGCCTCAAGTACAAAGGACGACGGTTGACGAATGCTTATACGTCTTGAAGTCTTGTTAAGTACGAACCCGTACTTATTGCTCGCTTCTACGGGATATAACCGGGCAGGTATGAAGATATGTTCGATGAAGACGACGCTAGCAAGGTTACCCTTCCGGCTTGGCACAGCGCAGGGTTATGGACGCCATCGTTTATCTTCAGGACTCTTAGTCCAATTTGTATCTTGTCCGTACTCGGACGTATTCGATCTTCTGTATGATTTGGATCTTTGTATTGTATATTTGTGTCTTGACTCGTTGGAGTCGTTGTTGTAATATATGTTTCTTGTGGGCTCTATTGTAATCCTGTTGTAATGTTACCGCTCGTGTTAATTCCTCTGGCATCACGTGTGTGATTCGTCGCGCACGTCGTGTCGGAGGGCGTCTCTGAATCGATATCGTGCGGATTTTGGCGGGTTCGCTGGGATCCTCATGGTACCGGTTCCGGGGCGTCACAACAAGGTCTAAACATTTTCAAACCAGACAAACATGTATCTACCCTAAACCTAAACTCTATCTTATGAAGTCGATCAAGCATGAAGAGAAGTGGTTTTGGGTTTCAAACATGGAAATTTCAAAAACCTCCCAAAAGCTTCATTTTAGAGTGACTAAGAAGGATCCATGCTTACCTTTTCATTTTCATGTTTTAAACTTGTTCAAATCTTGGTAAAACTTAGGATTTGACCAAGATTCAAATGGGCATAAAAATACTTAGAAAAATCATGTACGTATCTAGCCCTAACCCTAAACTCTATCTTACGAAGTCAAGCATGAAGAGGAAGTGGTTTTGGGTTTCAAACATGGAAATTTGAAGAACCCCCAAAAGCTTCATTTTAGATTGACTAAAGGATCCAGGTCGGGATTACCTTTTATTTTCATGTTTTAAACTTCTTCAAATCTTGGTCAAACCGTACCTAGGATTTGACCAAGATTCAAATGAGCATAAACATTCAAAAAAAAATGAAAAACGAAAGCACATAGAGCCTTCTTATGTCATATAGTAAGCACGCAAGTTGATAAACAAGGTCTAGACATATTCAAACCAGAAAAATCATGTATCTACCCCTAACCCTAAGCTTTGTCTTATGAAGTCAAGCACGAAGAGAAGTTGTTTTGGATTTCAAACATGGAAATTTCAAAAACCTTCCCAAAAGCTTCATTTTTGAGTGACTAAGAAGGATGCAGGCTTACCTTTTTACTTTCATGTTATAAACTTGTTTAAATCTTTGTTAGACCTAGGATTTGACCAAGATCAAATGGGCATAAAAATTCAGAAAAAATCAAAAATAATGAAAACCAAAGCACATATTATTCTCATGTCATATAGTAAGCATTCAAGTTGATAAACAAGGTCTAACCATATTCAAACAAGACAAATCATGTATCTACCCCCTAACCCTAAACTCTGTCTTATGAAGTCAAGCATGAAGAGAAGTGGTTTTGTGTTTCAAACATGGAAATTTCAAAAACCTCCCAAAAGCTTCATTTTAGAGTGACTAAGAAGGATCCAGGCTTATCTTTTCATTGTCATGTTTTAAACTTAATCAAATCTTGGTCAAACTTACGATTCGACCAAGATTCAAATAGGCATAAAAATTGGGAGGAATGTTACATGAATTACAATTCAAGAAAAATTAAGGTAACTTAAATACTTGGATGCCCCAAAGATGTGTGGAAGCCCAAAACAATGGCAAAACATGTGTGCACGCATCATCCAATTCAAGTATAACACATACCAGGCACCAATAGTTTGACCTAAATTTGAAATCAAAGAGAAGGTGGTTAGAAAAAATCGAAATTGGAAAAGCAAAGCATGAAATCATGAATTTGTGATGCACTATAGCTATGAAAAGTATAAAAAAATGCATACCAAAATGATTTTTTAGAGGAATACTAGTTCAACTTATTTAATTTTATATTAGTAGCCAAAAATCGATTTTTCTACTTTTTTATTATTACTATGCAGCACACGTGTGTTTGCCCGTCGAGTGAAACTCGGAGGAAGAGGGGTCACTCGGAAGGAGAGAAGAAGAGATAGAATTATGGTGTCTCCCCTTTTTCGGGTGATGATGTTGACTGTTGTGCAGGTTTTGCCAGTGAGCAGGAGGTGCGAGCGAGCGAGCGAGTCGAGCGAGGACGAGAATGAGAGAGATTTTTTTTGTGAGAGGGACAACCGAAGGATCCTGAAGGACCCAGAGACTTCCAGTACGCATCCTGATGCGTCTTCTCTTGACAAAGAAGATGGCTTTGAGTTTGCGTACCTACCGCACTTGACTTGAGATCACTGAAGTGTGGGACCTCACGCATGGGCACCACACGTAAGTGACAGACCTATTGGTGTAAAAACTCGGTTGATTATTATTATACTACTACATTTGTACAAAGTTTCCTATGGATTCAAGGGTACGAAAGCCAAGTTAACTCATTTCCATGACATTATTTTTTCCATGAAGCCAAGTTAACTCATCTATCAATTGGTACACTTTGGAGTGACTAAGAAGGATCCAGGCTTAATTTTTCATTTTCATGTTTTAAACATGTTTAAATCGTGGTCAAACCTATGATTTGACCAAGATTCAAATGGGCATAAAAATTCAAAAAAAGAAAAAAAAGAAAAACAAAAGCACGTCGTCTTCTTATGTCATATTGTAAGCATTGAAGGTGATAAACAAGGTCTGACATATTCAAACCACAAAAATCATGTATCTACCCCCTAACCCTAAACTCTGTCTTATGAAGTCAAGCACGATGAGAAGTTGTTTTTGGTTTCAAACATGGACATTTCAAAAACCATCCCAAAAGCTTCATTTTGGAGTGACTTAAGAAGGATCCAGGCATACCCTTTTCATTTTCATGTTTTAAACTTGTTCAAATCTTGGTCAAACTTAGGATTTGACCAAGATTCAAATGGGCGTAAAAATACTTAGAAAAAACATGTACGTATCTACCACTAATTAACCCTAAACTCTATCTTACGAAGTCAAGCATGAAGGGAAGTGGTTTTGGGTTTCAAACATGGTGTTGACTGTTGTGCAGGTTTTGTCAGTGAGCAGGAGGTGCGAGTGAGCGAGCGAGTCGAGCGAGGCCGAGAATGAGAGAGATTTTTTTTGTGAGAGGGACAACCGAAGGATCTTGAAGGACCCAGAGACTTCCAATACGCATCCTGATGCGTCGTCTCTTGACACAGAAGATGGCTTGGAGTTTGCGTACCTACTGCACTTGACTTGTGCTCACTGAAGAGTGGGACCTCACGCATGGGCACCACACGTAAGTGACAGACCTGTTGGTGTAAAAACTCGGTTGATTATTATACTACATTAGTACAAAGTTTCCTATGGACTCAAGGGTACGAAAGCCAAGTTAACTCATTTACATGACATTATTTTTTTTCCATGAATCCAAGTTAACTCATATATCAATAGGTACATTCTGGTTATATTCGAAATTTTACTTGAAACTTGTTGTTCATGCCATTTTACTACTCGCCTAACACTTTTTCCGCGCGTGAAGGGAGGGGGTGGGCATGATGCTACCCTGAATCTTTGTGACCCCCAAAAACTAGCAAATACGAGAGAGGCATCCAAAGAAACACACTCGTCCCCTACCCCCACCCACACCCCCCAATTTGAAATCCAGCCAAAGGTGGATCAAAAAAGGCAATCGAAAAGCATGGATTGTTCATTTCACATTTGTGATGTACAATAATACATAGGTAAGATTCCAAGCATGACCTTTGTTAGAATAACCTTTAACGTGTTCTCTCACCTTTAGATTCAAATGGGCATAAACATTCAGAAAAAATCAAAAAAATAAAAAACCAAAGCACATAGTCTTCTTATGTCATATAGTAAGAATTGAAGTTGATAAACAAGGTCTAGACATATTCAAACCAGAAAAGCTCCCAAAAGCTTCATTTTAGAGTGACCAAGAAGGATACATGCTTACCTTTTCATTTTCATGTTTTAAACTTGTTTAAATCCTGGTCAAAACTAGGATTTGACCAAGATTCAAATGGGTATAAAAAAATAAAAAACGCACATAGCCTTTTTATGTCATATTATAATGCATGAGCATTCAAGTTGATAAACATGGTCTAGACATATTCAAACTAGAAAAATCATGTATCTACCCTGGCCCTAACCTTAAACTCCGTATTATGGAGTCAAGCATGAAGAGAAGTGGTTTTGGGTTTCAAACATGGAAATTTCAAATTGATGAACAAGGTCTAGACATATTCAAAACAGAAAAAGCATGTATCTACCCTCTAACCATAAAGTCGGTCGATCTTATGAAGTCGATCTAGCATGAAGAGAAGTCCTATTGGTTTCAAACATGGAAATTTCAAGAACCTCCCAAAAGCTTCATTTTAGAGTGACTAAAAAAGATCCATGCATGTTGCCTTTTCATTTTCATGTTTTAAAATTGTTTAAATCTTGGTCAAACCTGGCTAGTATTTGACAAAGATTCAAATGGGCATAAAATTCAAAAAAAACAGAAAAATGAAAAACCAAAGCACATAGCCTTCTTATGTCATATATAGTAAGCATTCAAGTTGATCAACAAGGTCTAGACATATTCAAAACAGAAAAAAGCATGTATCTACCCCTAACCCTTAACTCTGTCTTATGAAGTCAAGCATGAAGAGAAGTGGTTTTGGGTTTCAAACATTGAGATTTCAAGAACCCCCAAAAGCTTCATTTTAGAATGACTAAGAAGGATCCAGGCTTGCCTTTTCATTTTCATGTGTTTAAACTAGCTTAAATCTTGGTCAAACCTAGGACTTGACCAAGATTCAAATGGGCATAAACATTCAGAAAAAAATCAAAAAATGGAAACCAAAGCACATAGCCTAGCTTCTTATATGTCATATATATATAATAAGCATTCAAGTTGATGAACAAGGTCTAGATATAATGAAAACAGAAAAGCATGTATCTACCCCCTAACCCTTGACTATGTCTTATGAAGTCAAGCATATGAAGAGAAGTGGTTTTGGATTTCAAACATGGAAATTTCAGAAACTTCCCAAAAGCTTAATTTTAGAGTGAGTAAGAAGGATCCAAGCTTACCTTTTCATTTTGAGGATTTATGCTTGTTTAAATCTTGGTCAAACATAGGATTTGAACAAGATTCAAATGGGCATAAACATTCAGAAAAAATTAAAAAATAAAAAGCCAACGTACATATAGTCTTCTTATGTCATATAGTAAGCATTCAAGTTGATAAACAAGCATGTCTAGACATATTCAAACCCGAAAAATCATGTATCTACCCCCTAAAACCCTAAACTAGCTTTGTCTTATGAAGTCAAGCATGAAGAGAAATGGTTTTGGGTTTCAAACATGGAAATTTCAAGAACCCCCCCAAAGCTTCATTTTAGAGTGACTAAGAAGGATCCAGGCTTACCTTTTCATTTTCATGTTTAAACTTTTTTAAATCTTGGTCAAACCTAGGATTTGACCAAGACTCAAATGGGCATAAAAATTCAAAAAAAATCAAAAACCAAAGCACATAGCCTTCTTATGTCATATATAGTAAGCAATATTCAACTTGATGAACATGGCCGGTCTAGACATATAGTAAGTAATATGTATCTAAAAATGATTTTTGGGGATTTATAGGACGAAGTTATAACACACCTACATTTCAAATTGGAATTACTTTCAATAAATCAGCATAATGTCATTTAAATGTGTGAAACTAGCTAGATAGCACTAAAAACGTAAAGAGTTGGGAATTTTCACTAATATGTGGCTAATTTATCTTACAAATGTAGAGGCGCCATTTTGAGCCGTATCTTATGTACCCCATTCACAAAATAAACCTATTTTGTCATCTAGAAAATGAAAAATGAGTTTTTATATACCGAAAAGTTGAAAAGTCTAGTCAGCAACATTGTTGGGAATGGCAAGATGCACCACCATGCCCAATTTGGGCACATTATAACAAACTATGCCACAAATATGGCCATAACTATGCCATTTGTTGGCTTGAAACCCATGAATCTTCATACACGATAGTCCGTTTTGTGAAGACATTTTGTTTTTTACTACCCTATCACAGGTTTCTTATTTTCCCTGTCAACTAGTACACCTATAAGCACTCAATGCGGAAGGGTTTCATTTTTGACGTTTTCTTCATTTTCATTTTATTTATTACAAAACTAGGTAAAAATGGTCGACATGATTATCCATGCAAAGGTGTCGAATATTTGTAGGCAACACATGTGTTTGCCCGTCCAGTGAAACTCGGAGGGAGAGAAGTGAGGGGGGCCCTCTTATTTATGGTGTCTGACCTTTTTCAGGGTTTGTCAGTGCACATGAGGTGCGAGCGAGCGAGCCCGATAACGAGAGAGATGTTTTTTTTCCTTTTTTGAGAGAGAGAGGGACAACCGAAGGATCCTGAAGGACTCAGACTTCCAATACGCACCAGAACACAGTTTACAACAAGACACAAAATAAATAGGAAATTTCATCTAAATCCCTAACTTTTACATGGAAGACCCCACGCTGAAAGCAAGAAATGCGATTGGGTCCTTAACAGCCACCGCCCAGATTGATCCTCGTCGCAGCCGGGGACGAACCACTTAGAGCTCGGCAATGGACTGTACTTGCATATGCACGTCTTCTACATGGGCATGCATGCCATGCACATGAACGTGAACACCTGCAGAAACGTTGCCGACAGCCATGCAGTTCTTCTCAGAGCAATTCTAATATTATAGTCGGTTGTTGGCTACAAGTAAGATGCCATGTCATTTATAGTCAACTTGTAGCCAACAAGTACAATAGTTGGCTACAAAAATGTTCTACTTTCTCAATGGATGGCCCACATTTCATTGACATAACTTGCCTAGGATCAAGTGCTAGAGCTAGCTCTTGCATAAGAGCCCACTTACACTCTCTCGCCGCTTCTCTCTCCTCCAACTAGACACAAATATATTATTTTAATCCTTGTAGCCAGCTTTTTTTTTGCGGGAAACCACTGAGTATATTAAAGGACAGAAATTACAGAAAGGCACCCAAACAAGATTGAAATTACAGCGAAGACACTCTGCAACTCGATGTCGCCGGCGTTGTAGCCAGCTGACTAGGACTTATTGTACTTGCTCTCATACTTCTCCTTAGCATTCTCGGCGGCTGTAGCATGCACGGCAGCAACCACCTGCGCGCCCTCGCCATGGTCGAGCTCCGCCTGCTCTGCCTGGACGACGAGCACCGCCCCCTCGCCTTCACGCATGACGCCCTGAGCCTCTTCTTTTTCTTCGCTGTTGACGGCAGGCACAACCTCGTCGACGACGGCCACGACCGTGTCCATCGCGGGCGGCACCACCATCTCCATTGCAGGCGGCACAACCAACTGATCCACCATGACATGGCCGCCGTCGCCGAAGGATTGGATCCAGGTCTGCATGTCTGCGTTGAGAGCTTCCACCCATGCCCACGACGAAACTTTCTCATGGACATGGAACTCTAAATCGCCATCTCTCTCTCCCTCCATTGCTTGTGAGTGTTATTTCCGGCGATGGTCCGACGGAACTCCATGTGCTGCAGCTTTTTATCTCCATTTTCCAACGGTCCTTGGGAAGAAGACGAGAAGAGAAATCAATCCGTGCAGTTAGCAACGAGGGGAGAAGACGATGGGATAGAGAGGAAAGAGGAGTTATAGCTAGGTACTCCCTCCGTCCCGGTTTACAAGGCCTACGCGTATCCCAATATCGTTAATTTAACTAATATAATATAATATTTATGCTATAAAAATTATACCATTAAATAGTATAACATCTGAGTTTTCTAATGATATATATTTTGTTGTATATATTTGGTGTTACATTAGTTAAATTTGCGATCTAGAGATACACGTATGTCATATAGTAAGCATTAAAGTTGATAAACAATGTTTGGACATATTCAAACCAGACAAATCATTCATCTACCCCCTAACCCTAATCTCGGTCGATTTTATGAAAGTCAAGCATGAAGAGAAGTGGTTTTTGGTTTCAAACATGGAAATTTCAAAAACCCTCACAAGAGTTACATTTTAAAGTGACTTAAGAAGGATAGATGCTTAATTTTTCATATTCATGTTTTAAACTTGTTTAAATCATGGTCAAACAACCTAGGATTTGACCAAGATTCAAATGGGCAGAATTTTTTGAAAAAAAATCAGAAAAATGAAAAACCAAAGTATATAGTGTTCTTATGTCATGAAGTAAGCATTCAAGTTGATAAACAAGGTCTAGACATATTGAAACCAGACAAATCATTCATCTACCCCCTAACCCCTAAACTCTGTCTTATGAAGTCTAGCATGAAGAGAAGTGGTTTTGGGTTTCAAACATGGAAATTTCAAAAACCTCCCAAAAACTTCATTTTAGAGTGACTAATTAAGAAGGATACAAGCTTCCCTTTTCATTTTCATGTTTTAAACTTGTTTAAATCTTGGTCAAACCTAGGATTTGACCAAAAAATTCAAATGGGCATAGAAATTCAGAAAAAATCAAAAGAATGAAAAATAAAGGACATAGCATTCTTATGTCATATATATAGTAAGCATTCAAGTTGATAAACAAGCTCTAGACATATTCAAACCATAAAATCGTGTATATATCTACCCCTAACCCTAAACTCTGTCTTATGAAGGCAAGCATGCAGGAAGAGAAGTGGTTTTTGATTTCAAACATGGAAATTTCAAAAACCCTCCCAAGACTAAGAAGCATACATGCTCACTTTTTCAGAGTGACGTTATAAACATACATCGAATCTTGGTGAAACCTAGGATTTGACCAAGATTCAAATGGGTATAAAAATTCAACAAAATAAAAAACCAAGTTCTTCTTATGTTATATATATAGTAAGCATTCAATTAAGTTGATAAACAAGTTTTACACATATTCAAACCAGGAAAATCATGTTTCTACCCCCTAACCCTAAACTTTGTCTTATGAAGTCAAGCATGCATGAAGAGAAGTGGTTTTTTTGGTTTCCAACATGGAAATTTCAAAAACCCTCCCAAGAGCTACATTTTGGAGTGACTAAGAAGGATAAATGCTTAATTTTTCATATTCATGATTTAAACTAGGGTGCTTATTATATTGTATAAGTACAAAGTTTCCTATGGTTCCAAGGGTAGGAAAGCCAAGTTAACTCATTTACATGATAGTATTTTTTCCATGAAGCCAATTTAACTCATCTATCAATTGGTACATTTTGGTTATATTCAAAATTTTACTTGAAACTTGTTGGTCATGCCATTCTACTACTTGGCTAACACAATTTTTCAGCTCGGGAAGGTAGGGGAGGGGGGCATGATGCTAACCTGAATTTGTGGGTCCCCAAAAACTTCCAAATACGAGCGATGCATCCAAAAGAAACACTCGTCCCCTCCCCGCATGATTTTGCCCTACCTAAATTTGAAGTCAAGCCAAAGGTGGTTCAAAAAAGGCATGGATTGTTCATCATTTTCTACATAGCTAGGGAAAATACCATACTGCCATACCAGTGTTTTAGAAATATCCCTTCAAACATTTTGGCAACATGTTTATCAACTTTAATGCTTACTATATGACATAAGAAAACTATTTGATTTGGTTTTCATTTTTCTGTTTTTTTTAATTTTTCTGCCCATTTGAATCTTGGTAAAATCATAGGTTTGACCAAGACTTAGACAACTTTGACACGTGAAAACGAATAAGTAAGCCTGGATCCTTCTTAATCACTCCAAAATGTACCAATTGATAGATGTGTTAACTTTGCTTCATGGAAAAAATAATGTCATGTAAATGAGTTAACTTGGATTTCTTACCCTTGAATCCATAGGAAACTTTGTTCTAATGCACTATAATAATCAATCGAGTTTTTACACCAACAAGTCTGTCACTTACGTGTGGTGCCCACGCGTGAGGTCCCACACTTCGGTGAGCACAAGTCACGTGCAATAGGTATGCAAACTCCCAGCCATCTTCTTTGTCAAGAGAAGACGCATCAGGATGCGTACTTGACGTCTCTGGGTCCTTCAGGATCCTTCGGTTGTCCCTCTCACAAAAAATTCTCTCTCATTCTCGGCCTCGCTCGACTCGCTCGCTCGCTCGCTCGCACCTCCTGCTCACTGACAAACCCCGCACAACAGTCAACATGATCACCCGAAAAAGGGGAGACACCATAATGCTCTCCCTTCTTCTCTCCTTCCGAGCGATCACTCTTCCTGCGAGTTTCACTCGACGGGCAAACACACATGTGCTGCATAGTAATAATAAAAAGGTACTGTACAAAAATCGATATACGAATCTATAATTAAATAGGTTAAACTAGGGTTTTGCCCAGTTCTACAGATCAAGGTTACAAAATCCAACTACAGGGTTCGAACAACACGATTCTAATCCAACAATTTTTTCGACCTCATCCAAATGGCCTCAAACTATAGGGTTAGCATCTAGTGCAGTATGTGTGAAAATGTATGCACTATGTGTGCTATAACTTGTATGTCTTTCAAATTTGAACCAAATTTGAATAAGTTTGAAATATTTGAAAAGGGGCTTTTGGCTTAAACGTTTGAAACCAAAAACCACTACTCTTCATGCATGCTTGACTTCATAAGACAGAGTTTAGCTAGGGTTAGGGGATAGATACATGATTTTCCTGGTTTGGATATGTCTAGACCTTGTTTATCAACTTAATTGAATGCTTACTATATGACATAAGAAGACTACGTGCCTTGGTTTTTCATTTTTTGATTTTTTTAAAAAATTTATGCCCATTTGAATCTTGGTCAAATCCTAGGTTTGACCATGGTTTAAACAAGTTTAAATCATGAATATGAAAAATTAAGAATCTATCCTTCTTAGTCACTCCAAAATGTAGCTCATGGGAGGGTTTTTGAAATTTCCATGTTTGAAACCAAAAACCACTTCTCTTCATGCATCCTGTGGTTTTGGGTTTCAAACATGGAAATTTCAAGAACCTCCCAAAAACTTCATTTTAGAGTGACTAAGAAGGATACAAGCTTCCCTTTTCATTTTCATGTTCTAAACTTGTTTAAATCCTAGTCAAACCTAAGATTTCACAAAGATTCAAATATATGGGTATAAAATTCAAAAAAAATAGAAAAATAAAAAACCAAAGAACATAGCATTCTTATGTCATATAGTAAGCATTAAAGTTGATAAACAAGGTCTAGACATATTCAAACCAGAAAAAATCATGTATATATCTACCCCTAACCCTAAACTCTGTCTTATGAAGTCAAGCATGCATTAAGAGAATTGGTTTTTGGTTTCAAACATGGATATTTAAAAAACCCTCCCAAGAGCTAAATTTTGGAGTGACTAAGAAGGATAGATGCTTAATTTTTCATATTCATGATTTAAACTTGTTCAAATCTTGGTCAAACCTAGGATTTGACCAAGATTCAAATGGGCCTAAAAATTCAAAAAAAATAAAAAAAATGAAAAACCAAGGTCTTCTTATGTCATATAGTAAGCATTCAATTAAGATGATAAACAAGGTCTAGACATATTCAAACAAGAAAAATCATGTATCTACCACCTAACCCTAAACTTTGTTTCATGAAGTCAAGCATGAAAATATGTGGTTTTTGGTTTTGAACATGGAAATTTCAAAAACCCTCCCAAGAGATTCATTTTAAAGTGAGTAAGAAGCATACATGCTTACTTTTTCATATTCATGTTTTAAACTTATTCAAATCTTGGTGAAACCAAGGATTTGACCAAGATTCAAATGGGTATAAAAATTCAAAAAAAACAAGGTCTTCTTATGTTATATAGTAAGCATTCAATTAAGTTGATAAACAAGGTCTAGACATATTCAAACCAGGAAAATCATGTATCAACCCCTAACCCTAAACTCTGTCTTATGAAGTCAAGGATGCATGAAGAGAAGTGGGTTTTGGTTTCAAACATGGAAATTTCAAAAACCCTCCCAAGAGCTACATTTTGGAGTGACTAAGAAGGATAGATGCTTAATTTTTCATATAGTAAGCATTCAATTAAGTTGATAAAAAAGGTCTAGATATATTCAAACCAGAGAAATCATGTATCTACCCCCTAACCCTAAACTCTGTCTCATGAAGTCAAGCATGAAGATATGTGGTTTTTGGTTTCAAACATGGAAATTTCAAAAACCCTCCCAAGAGCTTCATTTTGAAGTGATTAATTAAGAAGCATACATGCATGCTTAATTTTTCATATTCATGTTTAAATTTATTCAAATCTTGGTGAAACCTAAGATTTGACCAAGATTCAAATGGTATAAAAATTCAAAAAAAAAACAAAAAAGGTCTTATTATGTTATATAGTAAGCATTCAATTAAGTTGATAAATAAGGTCTAGACATATTCAAACCAGAAAAATCATGTATCTACCCCCTAACCCTAAACTCTGTCTCATGAAGTCAAGCATATGAAGATATGTGGTTTTTGATTTCAAAGATGGAAATTTCAAAAACCCTCCCAAAAGCTTCATTTTGAAGGGACTAAGAAGGATAGATGCTTAATTTTTCATATTCATGTTTTAAACTTGTTTAAATCATGGTCAAACCTAGGATTTGACCAAGATTCAAATGGGAATAATTTTAAAAAAATGAAAAACCGAGGAACATAGTCTTCTTATGTCATATAGTAAGCATTCAATTAAGTTGATAAACAAGGTCTAGACATATTCAAACCAGAGAAATCATGTATCTACCCCCTAACCCTAAACTCTGTCTCATGAAGTCAAGCATGATGATATGTGGTTTTTGGTTTCAAACATGGAAATTTCAAAAACCCTCCCAAGAGCTTCATTTTGAAGTGATTAATTAAGAAGCATACATGCATGCTTACTTTTTCATATTCATGTTTTAAACTTATTCAAATCTTGGTGAAACCTAGGATTTGACCAAGATTCAAATCCGTATAAAAATTAAAAAATAAAATAAAAAAACAAGGTCTTCTTATGTTATATAGTAAGCATTCAATTAAGTTGATAAATAAGGTCTAGACATATTCAAACCAGAAAAATCATGTATCTACCCCCTAACCCTAAACTCTGTCTCATGAAGTCAAGCATATGAAGATATGTGGTTTTTGATTTCAAAGATGGAAATTTCAAAAACCCTCCCAAAAGCTTCATTTTGATGGGACTAAGAAGGATATATGCTTAATTTTTCATATTCATGTTTTAAACTTGTTTAAATCATGGTCAAACCTAGGATTTGACCAAGATTCAAATGGGCATAATTTAAAAAAATGAAAACCAAGGAACATAGTCTTCTTATGTCATATAGTAAGCATTCAATTAAGTTGATAAACAAGGTCTAGACATATTCAAACCAGAGAAATCATGTATCTACCCCCTAACCCTAAACTCTGTCTCATGAAGTCAAGCATGATGATATGTGGTTTTTGGTTTCAAACATGGAAATTTCAAAAACCCTACCAAGAGCTTCATTTTGAAGTGATTAATTAAGAAGCATACATCCATGCTTACTTTTTCATATTCATGTTTTAAACTTATTCAAATCTTGGTGAAACCTAGGATTTGACCAAGATTCAAATCCGTATAAAAAAAAAACAAGGTCTTCTTATGTTATATAGTAAGCATTCAATTAAGTTGATAAATAAGGTGCTGACATATTGAAACCGGAAAAATCATGTATCTACCCCTAACCCTAAGAATGTATCTCGTTGTTTGCGCTATGATACAATATCTACCTATATTACACTAATCTCCTCTCTCCTACTTAATTAGCTGCCACATCAGCAGTTTTGTGGGACCAATGTGTATGATACTAGCTATGATACTAGCACTATCATGTGGGTACCTAAATCTCGAGTCAAAGTTTGACACGAAACCGATGTGGACTTTATTAATGGCGGAAGGGAGTAACAATCATAAGCACATTATTATTATTGATTGAACAACATTTTATTTGATGTGCCACAAGAAGTTTAGAAACGCCTAGCCCCTGGTGGTGGCGTTTTGGCACACGCGTGCATATGCACCCATTATTTAAAATAATAAAAATACAATTATATAAATGTTAAAAAAATCTAACATATTTTTTTGGGTATACATTGTGACATCCTATGTTCATTCATAAGTTTTCGTGGAAAAACAACATTTTGTGTGGTGTGTACAAAAAAGGCAAAAAA
>NC_061514.1:103872950-104118341 GCF_022539505.1 Lolium rigidum
GTGTTGTACATACCCTTAGAGCTCCTACAGTGAGGCTCTTGTGCACAGGCGCTAGGGAAGAAATCCCAGCCGTTATGCCAAATTCCTGGCTGTTTCCTTGCATCGACACCTAACTAAGTGCCTGAGGCCTCAACAATCTGAGCAGAACACAATACCTAACTGCAACGCTAATATCCATGGAGCAACCGATTAGCGTCCACATAAGCATGCAGATTTTTCGAAAACAGTATGACGATGAAACTTTTCACCTCCGTGCAACCTACTAGCAATTGCATGGGCAAGTTCCAACTCAATATACATGCGTGTGGTTTTTTTCTTCAGATTTCAACAAACCCTACTAACACATTTTTTACTAAATCTTGGAAAGGGGGTCCCCGTGTACCTCATTCGTTGTATTTTACGCTGACGGACCTAGTATGAACCAAGGGGTGGAGTACTTCGTTACTCAATAATTATCAGGTCAACAAAACAAACAAGCATTGTGTACCTCACCCCACACCCACTTTATAATGCAGAGCACTAGAGCAAGATTCTCACGCTAATAATGCAATTTGTGATTTCCCAAATCCAAAGATATTCTCGTAAGCACCGCGCACCGGCGTCATTCGCTGACTGAACAACAGAAGTTAGATAGTTTCGCAAAAAAAAAACAGAAGTTAGATAGTATGCTCGATGCTCGTACGGACCTCAAAGTACTTTCCCGGAGGTTCAGTGCTATATTTCATTGAGAAAAGGCTCGGGTGGTACGTACGCCATTTGATGTTGAAAGCATCCAGCCTACTGAGAGCGATTTTGTAGGCTAGTTGCACGGTTGCCGTCGCTTAATTGGAAAATGTTGCGTGGTGTCTCTTTTCCAAATAGTAATTGAGCTCATCAACAGAAAAATGTCAAGTGGCAAAGAGGAGAGGATGGATCGTGGGAGTTTTATACGGTTTTGGTTGGTTGGTCAAACTTTGGCATTAGGTAGCAGTGCATCGCACACAACTCTAATCCTCATAAAAGAACATTATTGAAAATGAGACAGTAGTAAAATTTGAAAGTCCTAGTAGCAGTAATATTTTGCGGACAATTTGCATACTAGAACTTTTTATAGTCCTATGGTATTCATTGTACCATGAAAATGATATAAGGATTTTTTAAAGATGTGTAGTCAACTATTTTGTTCCTATTAGTTAACTTGCAAGAATATCGTGTTGATTTTTTCTTTAGAAACACAGTACAAACGCAGACGCTCACGTACACGCGCATACACTCACCTCTATGAACGCACACACGCACACCCTACCCCTATGAGCACCTCCGGAAAACTGAGCTAGCGGATTGTATCTTGAAGTTGACGAAGTCACCACAGGCGCATCGCTGTCGACAGGAACGTCGCCTCCCACTGGATGAATATTCCGCCTTTATAAGACACACAGATGTCAAACCTGGGGTTTGAACTCTGGTGGGCCGGGGGTACAACCACCCTCCTAACCACCCAACCTCAGGTTGGTTCTCGAAAATCGTGTTGATTATGATTCCACAGATAAAATAATCTGCCGATGAATTTTGATAAGCATAATATCTTTCAATTTTCATGTGCATCCTTTGGATGGAAGAGTTCCTAGACATGGGCATTTAAACCATTCTTCTTGAATTGAGTTGATTTTTACAAAAAATTACTCTGCATAGTGAACGCATAAATCTTAAGATTATAGGATCTTTAAGATTTTGAGGAGATGTCTTCCCTTTTGTACAAGGCAAAGAGGAAAAACCTATGTTGGCTTACAAGAATGGGTGACTTCCTTTGTGTAGTTCTCTTGTTTTGTTGCTTCTCGTTAGTTAGTTAGATTCCAACTCTAGCTCTGTTTGTAACTTAAACCTTCTTTCATCTCAAAAAAACTTAAACCTTCTTTATATATAAATTAAAAATCACTCGGGGTAACCTACTGTACAGCTTAAAAAAACCTCTCTCTTCTTAAATACAAGATCATTTTGTTTTTTTAGGGTAACTTTAACTAATAATTTGGTCAACCAAATATAAGATGCATATTATTCAAAAAATATAACATCAGATGCACATTTCAACTAACTTTTCAATGATACATTTTTAAATAACATATAACTTATATTTAGTGGACTAAATTATTAGTCAAAGTTCGACGAAAAATAATATGACATTGTATTCATAAACGGATAAACGGAGGGACTACATATGTAATTAACCCCCAAAGCGATAGCACTATCCATTGTCCAAGTGACCAAGTGTGCTGCAGCTGTGGAGTTTGTTTCGTATCAACTTCTCACAGCAGTAAACCCCTTCCTTTCCCAAAACAGAGGAAGAGAAACCGAGGCCAGAAAAATCAAACCGATTAATAAAAAACCATTTAAAATGGCATCCATGAGCTTAAACAAGACACCCTAGAGCCGGGAAGAATCCGCTGCCGGTAGTAGAATAACAGGCGCAAAGCTAGCAACAGGTGCTCTTGAGAATTTCCATCCTCCAATCCAATCCAACCCCCTTCTCCCTCTTGGTCTCTCTCACAGAGACTATCCTCCGATTCTCCCCTCCCACCGCTTCCTCAGATCTGCGCCACCGCACAGCCTCCCGTCATCCTTATCCGCGCCGCCGACCCAGGAGAGGCGGCGGCCGCTTGGTGTCTTCCGTCAAAGGCTCGCGCTTTCTTCGGCGGAGGCTGCTGGGATTTCTCTGGACCAGTAAAAGGTTCTTGGAGCCTTCCGGTTGGTCTGGTGATTAGACCGAGCTTGGAGGTGGTTGGCTCTCTGCAGTTCTTGCCGGCTCGGATTGCAGGTTCCGAGCCAAATACTCTATTTTGTTTTGGTCATCAGCGGATTTGGCGAAGAAGTTTCAGGCAAAGAGGATTGGTTTTGGAGAATATCTTTCAGAATTCGCCTCTTTCTGATTGCCTCGGCGCTTAATTTCAGATCACAGAGATTTTTTTTTGGATGAAGACGATGGATTTTTCTGGTATCAGCGAGTCGCCTCTAGCCCAGAATCCTGTTTGATTGTAGCTTCTGCGCCATTTCTGCCAAGCATCCGTTTTGTGTGCTCCTCCCTCCGTCAAAAGACAGGACTTGGGCGGTTGTGCCGCTGCTTTAGGCTGCTGCTCACCTTTCCCTCCCAAAGCTTGGCCTTTTGAGTTCCCTTGCTGGTGGATGAACTGCTGATCCACGAGTCTTGGAGTGTGCATAGTCGCTCTATCAACTGTACAATCCCTTCGAAGAAAGGCTGTCTCCTGTGCAGATACTGCCTACTA
Organism: Lolium rigidum; assembly: GCF_022539505.1. NCBI lineage: Eukaryota > Viridiplantae > Streptophyta > Magnoliopsida > Poales > Poaceae > Lolium > Lolium rigidum. The sequence continues at coordinate 103,876,208 of NC_061514.1, forward strand.
AATTAGTCCCTCTGCTATACTACAAAGATTCTGCTTTGACGGAATACAGTGCTTCCCTTTATCTCTTGCCCAACAAAGTGCACAAGAATCTTTGTTGTCATTATAGGAGTTGACAAGTATCTGGAACCAATCGAGGGGGAGCAAAGCCATGGACGTGCCGGCGCCGTCCAGCCGTGCTGGATGCAGTGGAAGCATCGGCAGCCCTTCGGATGATCCGTATGGCGCCGCGGCCATGATGAACTTTGATGGGTACTCTGAGCTCTGCAGCAGCCCTTCACTAACCGATCAACTCTTCTCCTTACTGAATGATTCGTCTACACACCAGATGTTCGCTATGTGGTCATCCTTAGGATCATCGCCTCGTGCATCTGGTATCAGTGAAGATATGCAGCTCGATGCCTTTTCCAGTGAACCTGGGCTTCAGAAGACTGATTTGGTACCGTTGGCGAACCCGGCTGAAACCGCAAGAGTAGCCAAGAGTTCAGGCGAGCTTGGGTCGGCTGGTGTTGTCCAGCAAGGAAGTACTAGCTTGGTTCCGAGGCCTGTTGCTGGTAACTTACTCGCTGAAAGGATGCTCATGGCTCTGAATTTGTTCAGGCAGTCGCTGGGCGGTGGCGTTCTTGCCCAGGTCTGGATGCCTGTTGAGCAGGAGGGGCATGTCGTGCTGAGTACATGTGAGCAGCCGTTTCTGCTTGACCAGGCTCTTGCAGGGTACAGAGAAATATCCAGGCAATTCGTATTCTCGGCGAAGGAGGAGACTAGCCTGTACCCAGGTGTTCCAGGGAGGGTCTTCATCTCTGGTGTGCCAGAATGGACCTCAAATGTGCTCTACTACAGCAAGCCAGAGTACTTGAGGATGGAGTATGCAGTTCGCCATGACGTACGAGGATCACTTGCAATGCCGATTTATGACCCCAGCAAGGGCAGTTGCTGTGCTGTGCTTGAGCTTATCACAAAAAACGAGAAGCCTGATTTTGATGCAGAGATGGATAACCTTCGGCAAGCATTGCAGGTAAGTCCTCCCCCCTCCCCGCTGGTCTCTCTCCCCTTAACAATCACGTTTAGCTGTGGGGATTCAGTTTCTTAACTTCAATGCATAATAGTGAATTTACCCTTGGAGCCTTGGAGGAGCATGCGTACTTCTGGTTGCAATTTCTATTAGATTTATTAGTGACTTCTACTAGTGCCATAACAAGGGAAAGTGAACTGATAGTAGATGGAAGTTCTTGCACCCATTGGTACCATGTATGGATGCCATGAATAGTGTGTACACGAATTTAAATGTTAGAATACAAATGACCTAAGTTTGTCTAGCTGATAGTTGATAAAGTGATACTTATTTACGCAGACATGCCCTGGACGTAGTTCTGATTGGAAACAGCACATTCCATAGCATGAATTCCCTCGAAAGAATAATTCTTCTCATTGTCCAAACATTTAATTATATATATCATGTGTTTTCTTCATTTGCTAAAATATCTTGTGATCTAGTTAACTAAAATAACCTTGCACATCCCTGCTTTAGTATTTTAACTTCGCTCTAATTAATTGAGCCGAGAATCCGTGAAGTTGCTAGTGCTTAGCAGTTAGATCTAATTCACTGAGCTGAGAATCTGCGAGTGCCGAGTTAATATTCTTCGTTGTCCACAGGCAATTATGTGCATTACAATCCGCATTCTACTTAGCACTCAAATTTAATACTTGCCCCATTACTATTTTGTAGGCTGTGAACTTGAACACTACGAGGGATTGCAGTAATGGCAAGGTAACATTCTTCACTTCTAACATAGTTTATGCTCCATTTCTGCTGTGCATCATGGGTGCTGGATGCAAATTCTCGTTTTAGCTTTTGTTTACCTAGTGGTATTTAATGCATGTGATGTCTCTTCATTTGCAGTTTTATTCAGAAAATCAGAAAGCTGCCTTTACTGAAATATTGGATGTACTAAGAGCTATTTGCCACGCGCACATGCTTCCATTGGCCCTTACATGGGTTCCTACATCAGATGAAAGTCGCGATGGTCATATTGTTGGACAAGAGAATGTCTTTGCTTCACGGTCAGGAAAAGCGATGCTCTCGATCCACAAATCAGCTTGTTATGTTAATGATGCAAAGATGCAAGGCTTTTTTCATGCATGTGCTGAAAGTCATCTTGAGAAAGGGCAAGGTATTGTGGGACGAGCACTCAAGTCCAATCTCCCGTTCTTCTCACCCAATATAAGAGAGTACAGTATTAAGGATTACCCACTCGCACACCATGCTCGTAAGTTTGGTCTGCATGCTGCTGTAGCAATTCGGCTAAGGAGCACATACACTGGTGATGATGACTACATACTAGAATTCTTTCTCCCTGTCAACTGCACAGGCAGTGAAGAACAACAGTTATTATTGAATAACTTGTCAAGTACAATGCAAAGAATATGCAAAAGCTTGCGAACAGTTTCTGAAGCAGAGGTTGTTAAAGTTGATGCATGTACGGGTACGGCATTAATGTATAAGACAACCAGTGGAAATTGCTTGCCTGCTGGCCACTCTGAAAGTTCTTCACATTGTGATCAACCAGTCACAGAAAAGGCATTTCAGGATCTATCTTTGGTCGATAAGCAAGGGGACACAGCTGAGCAGGTGCGCTCATACTGTAACTTTTACTTTAATATAATGCAAGTGCCTGTGTGTTGCCACGGTACCTCGAGTTTCTTTTCTTACCACACACATAAACACAATGCATGCAAAATTCATGTGTATAGAATAACAGCAATTGCACTTCTCTCCAAATGTATTTGAGTAAACTTACACATAGGCAAACTGAACGACATAACCGAACTAATTCAATTGGGGAAAGTTGTATTTACAAGGCAACTGATGCAATTTATGATGACCATTTCCTTCTTTATATCACCAAATATTTCACAAAATGGACACACATAAGAAAGCATTTATGAATAAGAAACCATGTAGACCAAACCGGATAAATTCTGTCAGTCCAACGGTCACTTCAGAAATCCAAACTAAACAGTAACATTAGGTGACACAATATAAACAACAAATCTGATATCCTCTAGTCTCTTTGCGCCTTCTGCATCCCACTCATCGCACCTATTATATGCCTCTATTTAAGTGTTCCAAAAATGGTAGAAGTTTGGGTTGAGTTTACTAATCATATTGTATGCTTAATGTACTCGTACAAAATTATAAATTCTCATGACTACCAGGAACCAACATGGGTCACAAACTCATCGAGCACCAGCTTCAGGATCTTGCCAATGAGCATAAATTTATGAATAGTTATAATTAGCATAACTGAGCTGAAATCTTTTCCTGAGACTTGCTGCATGACCATCTTGACTCCGTTTTCTGAAGAAGCATATGAGCTTGACTTTAACTGAATCCTTTTTACCAAGTTTTTCCTTCAAATCCCTAGTTTATTTGGCAGTCAGGATGTTTGTGTGTTACAAGTCGTGGGCATTGCCGTACATTTGTAATTTTGTATATTATAAGAAATGCCAATATTCTGATGCCAAAAAAAATTAATTAGAGGAAAAGGATCTCAGCAGTATAGGCTGTTAGCAACTACATTTTTCTCTTGACTGGAAACAGTAGAAGAGGCACCTACTGTGCTTGCATCAAAATTATTTCATGGATATGTATATGGGTGGGAGAGGGTTTCATTCCATAGGGCATGGGGTTACACCAGGTACAGTCGAGATACAGGTTTTAGGCTCATTCATTAGAGGAGGAAACATTCATAGTTGGTTAGTGCTCAGTTTTGTTGACATGCCATGATAAGTAGCCACCATACTTCACGCTCTCGTGGTTGGTTAATATGCAGTTTTGATGTGTTGGTATGTTAAATCTGCAGAACCTAGACCATCAACATTGATGCATGCATTTAAATTGAATTAAGAAAGCATGGGTTATAGATATCCTCTTGACTAAGCTTCTTCTGCATTGCATGTACAGTCTAGTTCAGTGAGACTTGCAGAGAAAAGGCGCAGTACGGCTGAAAAGAATATTGGTATTGATGTTCTTCGTAAATACTTCTCTGGAAGTCTGAAGGATGCTGCGAAGAGCCTTGGTGGTGAGCCTACCCCCGCCCCTTAGTGTCACCTCATTAATTGATCTCTCTGCGGAATGTTTACTGTGGATGATATCTAGGTAATGTGAGTAGTTTATAATGGGCTGTTGTAACATTTTGATACTGTTGCAGTTTGTCCAACAACTTTGAAACGGATATGCCGGCAACATGGAATTTCACGATGGCCATCTCGCAAGATAAACAAGGTCAACCGTTCATTAAAGAAGATCCAAACTGTTATTAACTCAGTCCATGGGGTTGAGAGCTCTTTGCAGTATGACCCTGCTTCTGGATCTCTTGTTCCAGCAGTTTCTCTGCCAGAGAAGATGCCATTCCCTTCATCTGATGGTTTGTCTAGTCCATCCGTTGGAAAATCTGCAGATGAAAAATCTGGCCCAAAATCTGAGCAAGGGTATTCATCGCCTGAGGGATGGGAAAGAGAAAATTGTCAATTGCAGCTCCCTGATGCACAGAAAGGGGAAGGCAATGAATTTCACATGCAGACACGTAACTATAGTGGCAGTGATAATCAGGCTTCTTATGACGCGATTGTCACAGATCATTTAAATTCTGAAGGCACACAAGGACCATTATATCCCACTGCTGTTGTCGGTTCTCTGCATCACAAGGAACCAGGTTACATCAATCATTCTGTCTCTGTCTGCCCAGGCTTCGGGACCATCGAAGACCAGATAGCGGGAAGGAACTCACCACCCATACAGCCGGCAGATATTGATATGTTTGGTGATCACGGAGACAGGGAGCATACTCATCCTTCTACCTCTGGCATGACAGACTCTTCGAGCGGCAGTGCATCAAGCCACCCTACTTTCAAGAAGAACCCATCACATTCGCTGAAAGACAAGAGCAGTCCTGCGCTTACAGTTAAGGGTACCTACAATGGGGACACCGTGCGGTTCAAGTTTATGCCATCGCTGGGCTGGTATCACCTGCTGGATGAAATAGCCAAGAGGTTCAAGCTGTCAACTGGGGTATTCCAGCTCAAGTACAAGGACGATGAGGACGAGTGGGTCATCATGGCGAATGAGTCTGATCTCCAGGAGTGCGTGGACGTCATGGATTCAATGGGCACACGCAACGTGAAGCTCCAGGTGCGGGACCTCCCTTGCCTGATCAGCAGCTCAGGTAGCAGCACTTGTTTGCAGCTGGAAGGACAGAATTCATGACATGGTGAGGAAGCTTTACTTTTGCGGATCTTGTTGCCCCCCCTCAACTGTACCATGTTGCAGTAGGCGTAGTCTATGTTGTAGCGGTAGGGTTTGGTATTTTGTACGCGCGTAGCGTGTAATGTAGCGATAATGTGGGAAGTCCTGAACAGGAAGTGTAGCGATCGCCGCACAGACATTGTGCCTGCCCCGAAACAATGCCGTAGAGGTCCTGATAGTTTGTCTTGGCAATGATGTGTTGCCATGATATTCTACGGTCCCTGTAGGCTACTATGGAACAAAAGCTCCTGCCTGTGTTATGATGCTGGAGAAAACCAGTGTTTCTGAACTTCCTGCGGATCCAAATTATCTTTCCGATGTTGGTTGTTCGGGACACATGAAAGTGCTACTTAGATTGGATGATTTCTGTGAAATGCATACGCGAAATTTCAGCTTTCCGAGCGGGTCTGGTCTGGTTTGTGCCAGCTTGATGTGGATAAATTTTCTGCTTGTTCCAGGTTGATACGGATAGTCTTTCTGCTTGTTCCAGCAGCTCAATATGGATAATCTTTCCTGCTTCTTGCTGCTGTCCACGGAATGTTTCGTTCCTCTATTCCCGGATGGTCGTGCTTTTGCAACAGCTCTATGTGGATTGTGGATAGGAAGCGATTCACAGTCGACACCAGGTTATCTCTTCTGCTTGCCCCCAAATCTCCCAACAGCGATGGGTCATTCTGGACTTGCCCGATCAGAGGTGCAAGTGCTAGTTCCCAGATTCCTGCAGCAGCCGGGGTTATGGACTTGATGATGGATTGATGGGAAAGCTACCGTATGTACTCGAGTGATCTCAAAGTCTAACTGGGAGAGGAACAGAAGAGGCAAGCCATCGGCGTCTTGGGAGTCAAGTGGTGGTTGCGCTGTGGATTCTCGCGAGAGCGATCCAGCAAGCAGCAGTTGAGGAAAAACAGCCCCGAGAGTCGGAGGATTTCTTCACTGGCCGATTGGTTATTCGTGTCGCTAGAGTCTGGGTTACTACTGGCTGTGGAATCGATAATGCCTCTGTTCCAATGGAGATTTTTGGGAATCGATACTGCCTTCACTGGCCGGTTGCTGCATGCTGTAATTTTTTTTACTACATGGGCATGCTCAAAATATTACAGAAGTTTTTTGGCTACACATCGGAAGTTTTAGCAGATTCACGGAGAAATGTTGAAAAACAATGTCACATTTCAACAAATGCTACCTTTAAACGGAAGACTCAAAATAAGCGCAACGTTAAATTTGTGAAGTCATCAACCGATCAGGAATAAAACCACCCAAACAACTGAAAAAAAAGGAAAAATAAACTAAAAAGGACTGGGTACCAGCTAGAAATACAAGCATATGATGTAAACAGCTGAAGACATAAAAAAAAACAAGTCTACTCTGAAACCTACAAGCCCGCATCAACCGATCAGGAATAAAACAACCCAAACAACTGAAAAAGGAGAAATAAACTAAAAAGGACTGGTACCAGCTAGAAATACAAGCATATGATGTGAACAGCTGAAGACATAGAAGAAAAAAAGTCTACTGAAACCTACAAGCCCGAGTCTTCAATTAAAAGCACTGGCGACTTGACCTAAAACTTCAAGCACCAAGATGCCACCTCAAGAAAGCAACACCAAATAAGACTAGCACCTCTGAACATCTTGATTGACAAAGACCACCAACACTGAGGGCACTGCCTAATTGCACTACGGAGAAGACGAGATTCTACGTTCGGGGGGGGGGGAGCATCATGACAACGCCTTCAGGAAGGGGAACGGCGGGAAACATAAGCAAGCTCACCCCCACAAGGCCCTCGAAAACCCCAGATCCGATCACCCTGCTCAGAATGGGAAGTCGCATCTCCAACCCCTCATGATCTAAGAGGGACGAAAGGGGTCCGCCGCAACAACGGCCACCGAGAAATTCCCACTAGCCATCAGATGCTTGTGTGTTCTACTGGCAGGAGGAGAGCACTGAGCACACGATGCTCTTTTGTTATTATGCCATGGAAGTATGGCGAACAGTGGAGAATGAATTTGCGCTTAAGCTAGGTCGCAACGACTTCACCACGCCAAAGACATGGTTTTCTTGAGTTCTTGGGTCGTTCGAATGACCAATAAGCTATCACGTTTGCTACGACATGTTGGCATCTGTGTAGGAACATCAGAATGCAGTCCGCAATGACGAGAAGATGAGACACCATCATAGTCTAGCCGAGCAGATCAAGGAATATTTACACATGATTCTGCTGCATTTATTCAAATAACCCACTCTTCAAAGTCGTGAGACCTCTAAACTGCCTCGTTGGTCTCCGCCATCGGAAGGTACAATTTTCATTAATGTTGATGTACCACCATTCTCTTCTTCGAATCGGATGGGGGTAGGCATCGTGATCAGAGACCACATTGACGATTGTATGGTTGCTTGCAACTAGCTTCTTGATGAGGTTACGGCGCCAGAAATCGCAGAAGCACTGGTTGTAAGGTGTGCATTGACCCTTGCTCGAGATGAAGGTTTGGAAAAAAAAGTCATTATGGTCTCGGATTGCCTCTCTGTGGTTCAGCGTGTTAACTTATGTGCATGACGTTAAAGGGATGGCTGCAACTATGTCTTCAGTGACTTTTCGTCATATTTCTCATTTACTTAATAATTCATCACATGTCTTACTGAAAGATCGAGATGTCGCCTAGAGGGGGGGGTGAATAGGCGATTACAAACTCTTACGGATTTGTCTTGTAATAATGCGGAATTAAACTATCGTTTAGTTTACAAGCACAAACCCTAAATATGCTAAGCTCAACTAGGTGTAACAATAGCAACTAGAGCTAAGCAAGATAGGCACAAGATATATGTAGCACAAGTGATAGCAAGATATATATACTTCAAGCACGATGGCTATCACAAGGAAAGAGAGCTCGGGCATAGAAATAACCGAGGCACGCGGAGACGAGGATGTATTCCCGTGTTCCCTTGCTTTGCAACAAGGTACGTCACGTTTGGAGGGGTGGAGGTCCCACGAAGGATTCCCCACGCCACGAAGGCTCACCCTATTCTCCGAACCACACCCACGAAGGATAATGGCCCTTTCCTTATGGTTAGCTTTTCCTCCGCTCCGGAGATGGCAAGCTCCACAACCACTTCACAAGCTCCACGAAGGAGAAGCCCGGGCCTCTTCACAATCTTCTTGAAGAGATCACCGGAGCACCAATCACCAAGCCAACTAGGAGGTCACCCTCCAAGAGTAACAAGCTCACGGTCTCTCACTCGAACAAATCGTGGTGGAGAGCTCAACACTATGCAATGATGCAAAGCAAGAACACCGGAGGTGTTCAAATCCTTCACACTCAAATCCCACCAAAGCAACGAACGCTAGGATGAGATTGGAGAGGAAGAACAAGGGGAAAGTCAACCAAAGACTCCAAGATCTAGATCCCAAGAGATTCCCTCACTTAGAGAAGAATTGGTTTGGTGGAAGTGTAGATCTAGATCTCCTCTCTTAGATCCCTCAAGAATGAGCAAGAATCATAGGGGGGAACAAGAGAGAGAGCAACTTCTTCAAAAGCAACAATGGAGGTGAGAGAAAGGGAAGAAGTATCTTGGCTCAAGGTGGAAGAAGCCTATTTATAGCAAAGGGAGAAATAGAGCTGTTGGGAAAAAACCAGGTGAAAAACTGATAAAAACGAGCTAAAAAACAGCCCAGCCGGTTGCCAGGCCGGTTGACCGGCACCGGGCACTGAGTGGCCCGGTCGGCGGCCCGGACCGACCGGCCCAGCAACCGGACAGGGCAGCGGCCGCGCTGGGCGGCGGATAAGTGGGAAGGGCGCGGGGCAGGTGGGCCGCGCTGGGGCTTGAAGCCCAGCCGGCGCAGAGGCCGGTCCGGCCGGGGCCTCAACCGGGCGGCCCGGTAGCAAACCGGCGCCTGGGCCGGGGTATCCCGCCAGGCCCACTGGAATCGCCCGGATGGCAATGGCGCCCGGGCCGGTCAGCGACCGGGTGGGCCGGCGCGTGGCCCGGCAGGCCGGCCGGTCGACCGGCTGCCCCTCCCCTTTTTTCTTATTCTTTTTATCCTTTTTCCTTTTTCCCTTTTCTTTAATAACAAATGCTATCGAACTCCGAATCGCATGAAACCAATTTTGTTTGGAAGATAACAACAAATGCTATCCTATGGAAAGTGAAAACCCAAGAATCTGTAGGAGGGGATTTTATCATGAATATAAAAGGTAGAACCTTATATCATGAATAACCGGTAAAATCACCCAACCTCGAAAACGCAATAGAAGATGCATGTGAACTCCGTTTTCGATGAACTTGGGCTTGTTGTAAAGCTAGCAACAAGCTCAAGAACCTCACACCGAGAAATACCAAGAAGCAATAAGAATATGCAACGCATGCAAGGATTGAGCTCCCTAAGACGATGTGATCAAGTTACCCAACCGGAAGCCCCTCTTGATAGTGCGGCTATCTATCCTATAATCCGGTCTCCCATCAACCACCTCGAGACCGGTAAAAGGAAAACCTATCAAGGTCATACCTTTGCCTTGCGCATCCCATCACTTGATCATTGTCGCTACGTGAATACTCACAAATGCTCCCCCATACACTATGATGGGAAAGGTTCATTGATGCACATCTTCACTATCACCAAATGGACGGCAAGCTTCAAGCATGTGATCCACACAAGATGCTCATCTTGAACTTGCCCAACTCAACCTTGTATCTTCTCATACTCACATAAGATAGAGCATGGCTAATATTGAGTTCCACATAAGAACTCCATCTTCATTTCTTCTTCTTGATCATATCACGTATATATCTTCATACCGATGATGTTGATGCCAATACACAAGGTATATCTTTATCTTCATGGCATCCATACTTGAATCCAACACATGGAGAGCAAGTAGTACCTATGGAATATTCCTTCATATAAACTCAATGAAAACATTAGTCCATAGGGGTTGTCATTAATTACCGAAACCACACATAGGGGCAATGTACCCTTACAATCTCCCCCATTTTGGTAATTGATGACAACCACAATAAGAGGGTTTATATAATGAATATTAGTGACAAGTACGCAACTTATCCGAGAATAAGTTGTATACAAGAGGTTGTATTTGATATGGTCAAGTAACACAAAGCTACTAGTCCATATCAAAACCGGCTCTACTCACACAACTACAACAAATGCAATGAATGTGAGTAGAACCAATATATATAGAGAAAACTCCCCCACAATGTATGCACGTGTGATGAACATGAATTCATTGCATACATTGTCAAGATTAACCTTTGGGATAGTTTCCACTATATATATACAACCATGCAAGACATATAAATATGGAATGCATGAGAGGAAAAACACTTAAGCACAAACCAAGCTTAAGTATAAAACCATTCCCTTAAACCCTCTAAACTTCTCCCCCATTGGCATCGATTGTCAAAATGGGTGAAAAATTTAGAAGGCCAATATAATGTGAGTTCCTCCCCAAAGTGTGCACTTCTCATAATTTGAGTGGAATCAAGTGCACATATCCAATGATGAATACTTGAAGGAAATCAAACTATATTGAGGATCAAAGATTGCATAAAGATAACATGGTGAAGTGAGCTTCAATAAATAAAGCAAGCAATCAAAGATCCAATTGGACAAACAAAGATATCATGATAAGAGAGATATAGTGCTTCTAGAAATAAGAAAGCTCCCCAAGGTTCGTGCACAATTTATAATGTTTGCATTTGAATACAATATGCACAAACATGGAATCCTCACTCCCTATATATCATTTAGAACACAACTAAGATAAAGAGAGTATGCTTATCAAGAACAACTTTAGTCCAACAATTACGAGATATGAGTGCATGAAGAAAAATAAATAAACCAAGCACTCATAAATTTTCTTTACCAACCCACTAAAAACAAAAGGGGTAAAAGATGGTCGGCAAAGAGCAAGGATATCAAGATGATGGATTAACGCTCTTATGTATATGAGTTTCTAAAGTGGACAAAGTGATCCATAAAGAAACATGCACACACAAGAGGTTAACAAAAATAGATAAGACAAGATATCCAAGATGAAGTCATAAAATATACCAAGGGATGTTTGCTTAATAAAGCATATATATAGCCTATGGCTCCAATTTTCACTTATGGTATATGAATGAGCTTCAACCAAGTAAAATCTCAAAAACATCACAACCAACAATAAGGGAAGTAAAGCTAGTTGGAATGTTTTGAGAGAGGCAACAAGTATCACAAATGCGGATTTATTTGCAATTTCATCAATATTGCACATAAGAGTTCTTTGAGGAATTGATATGCAATAAATTGCTAGAGGGCATATTTGGGATAAGTGAATCATAAACATGATATATATATATCCCCATCATATGCATCTTCTCAAATTACTCAAGTGTACAATAAGAAGTTTTCTTTAAAAGGATTTTTCAAGAACCTCAATATTTTCTAAATAAAGAATTTCATGCCAAGATGCAACCTACAAGAGGTTGGATGCTATATGAGTATGCATGAATAAGATACTTGTTACCGAGATAGCAATGGCATGATGTAGTAGATAGGAGTTCATAGATCATCCTAGTCTTGACTCCAATTCTCATATGGTGATAACACCTTCCTTATAGATGAGACAAGCCTCCATTGCATCTCCAATGTACCTAAAACATCATTCAAGTACATCTTGGCCCCCAAACTCATTGGGTCCAACATGGTTAGACAAACCACAATATATAGGACACACTCCATATAAATATGTGCATATTTAGATGAAATTTGAATTTCATGCACATCTTAGCCATTTAGGATTTGATGGAGTATACCCTATATAATGGATCAAACAAAGCAAGCATGCTACAAATATAAACAAATTACATATAAGCACACATAAAGACTTTAAAGATCCAAGAAAGATATACTTTGGACAAAACACCAAAAGAATCGAATAAGGCATAAAGATGTCACCAAGCAAATTTGTTGTCCAAAATATATCAAAGACGCAAATCACAAAAGATTTGTTCAACAAAGTTCAACAAATGAACTAAGAAGAAACCATTGAGCATAAAGGATGAAATAAAGCAAACATGCTCAAGGATTTATCTCATTCAAGCAAATAAATCATGTAAGAAAGAATGAGATAGCAAACTCCCCCAAAGAGCAAGGTTCAAACAAAATAAACCAAACCCTATATACTTTTCACAATGGCACAATGTACCGTAAGGAAAAGATTTGTCTTCCAAAACAAACACTTGATATGAATCAAGAGAATTTATCAAAAGATTTTTCAAAGGGACAAGGAAGACACATGGGAGCAACAAAGATTTGTTGGAAATAAAATAAGGCAATAAGAAACAATCCAAGGTGAAGATGATCCATGAATTCAACCACATACAAGGTTATCAATTGTCAAAGACAATGAATATATTGGACATAATTTCCGGTGGTGAATTGACAATGATAGTAAGGATCAACTTCACAAATAAAGGCATAGGATAAGTATATATAATTAAGCACTATGCACGGATGAAGATTCTTGATGGCTTCAATTAGTCAAACAATCACGCACGGCAATGATTAGAATAACTTGAAGCAAACGGTGTCCCAAATAAGATATAGAGATATGTATTTGAGGAAAACCGTACCAAGAATTTCTTACTCAAACAAGAACCAAAAGATGAGCAATAAAAGCTTTTTACTACAAGTGGAGCTTGTTTGAGCAAACATGCCACCTAGGATCAAGATAATTACGTGTATCAACACTAAGTGGCATAACCTCATATGTTCACATTTTCTAGGCTTGTGATATGTACATAACATATTACTCCCCCATAATGTGATAAGTCATTTCTTCTAAAACAAGAGGCAACTAAAATTCGACTAGAGATGATTAATGGACATTAGAATTTGAATTTCTCATGAGTATGACACACCACATAGTGACTAGATAATCTTGCAATATCAATACTAAGTGGTGGTATCCATGTACACATATTTTAAAGAAAGAGAGATGCACAAAGCATATCACTCCCCCAAAATGGGATGTTCCATTAATCACTTCAAAGAGAGCCAAATAAGATATCATCAAGATGCATTAGGCTCACAACAATACACAAGTATATGATGAGTCAAACAAACATACTTGAATACACAAGATAGGTAAGTAAGACACAACACATACACACAAATATTTGGTACAAAACCAAACATGCAAAGGGGCAAGTAACTTACAATAAGTATGATGAGTTGAAGTATAAGTTACCGCAAGGAGGAACATTGGATATAAGTTATAGATGATAATCCATACGACTTGGCTTGGTAAAAATATAATATATGAAGATCCCTTAATTCTTCATGAAGTAGCCAAGTCTCCAATGCCCTCCACCTACACCTATTGATCAAATTTGAGCTTGTTGGTCCCCAACCAAGTTGGGTCCTAAGAGGTTAGTCACAATAGGCTTGGCAACCCAAATGGTTCTTTTCTTGAAACCACTTTGAGTTCCAACAAACTTGGCAAACACATTGCCATCCTTATCCTTCCCTAGAGAATAATCATCATCAACAATTATAGGGTTAGATAAGGTACCACCTAAGCAAGAAGAAGCAAAGTGCCCCTTCTCACGGCATAAGTAGCAAGTGTTCCCCTTTCTCTTCTTTATTGATTTCTTCTCTTGGGGAACATTATCTTGATTCTTCTTGGGAAGTGGCCTATCTTCAACTTGAGGTCGAGCATGAGCTTGACCTTGACCTTGTGGCCGTTTCCCTTGTTGTTTCTCACTCAAGTGCTTCTTCTTCTTCAATGGGCATGATCTAACATGATGCCCTTCAACCTTGCACTTGAAGCAAACCAACTTGGCCGAATCCTTGACTTTGTCTTGGCCCTTCTTCTTGTTGCTCTTGCCCTTGGACTTGTTCTTGTTATTGGAGTTGAATCCAAGTCCACTCTTGTCATTGGGGGATTGTTGCACACTTAGCATCTTGTCAAGTGCGGATTTCCCTTCATGACGCTTTTCCAAGTCTTTCTTCAAAGAAAGGACTTGAGCCTCGAGCTCTTTTATTTCCTCTACATGGTTAGTAGAAATACAAGTACTAGAGGAAGTAGAAGCTTCATTGTTAGAGCAACAAGGCAAATCAAATAATCCAACACAAGGTGTATCACTAGTTTGACTAGATGGATTACAAGGACTAGCACATGGCAATATAACATTTTGGGTAGAGATTGTGCTAATGTCCACATGAGGCTCACAAGATGTTACCTTAGTGACACTAGCCTCATGAGCTAACTTTAGCTCATCGTAGGAAGTTAGAAGATCCTCAAGAGAGTGTGAGAGCGTTTTATTGTTTTCTTCCAATTCCCTACAATTGCTAGTTAGCAACTCAAGTTGAGCCCTTAACTCAACATTCTCCTTTAAGATAGATGCTTTACAAGAAGTAGAGTTAGTAGCACAAGCATCAACAATAGGTTTCTCATTTTCATGCATATAGGATTCAATTTTTTGTGTAAGCATGAAATTAGTATGCTTCTCATCTTTTAGCTCATGCTTGAGGAGAGTGAATCTCATTTCCCCATTTTCAATATGGGACTCCAACTCCACTATGGTTTCCCTATATTTATTCAAGGTATCCATAGAGTGTTCGAGATAAGCACGAGCTTCTTTATTACCACGAAGAGAAGCATATACCATTGCCATATCATGCACCAAGGTATTATGTTCTTCATCATTATCATCATCATCACTCTCATCATTAGAGGATGTGTTAGGAGTCAAAGTAGGAGATACCTTTGATCCATTTGCCATAAGGCACATGTGCATACCTGGAGGATGAAGATGAAGGTATTCTTGAATCCTCATTTGAAATCATGTCTTGATCCATAGAGTGTTCGGTTTCCTCTACATTGTTAGTCAACAAGCAACTAGAGGAAATAGAAGCATTTTGATTATGGGAGCAAGACAAGGCAAGCATATCCTCATGAGATCTATGTAAGCAATTTACACATGATATGCAAGAACTATCAACACAAGCATGTAGATTATTTTCAATGCAAGATGTGTTTAAGTCCAAAGAGGAACCATTGCAATGAGATAGAGATGAAGAGTCATCACTAATGAGCACAATATCAACATTGCAATTTCCCTCACCACTCACCATATCATTACCTTGTGTCTTGCAACACGTTGGTGAAGTGGAAGAAGATGATATATCATCACGACCGGAGGTGGAAGCAACTTGGAGCTCTTCATGATGTGAAGGGGAAGAGAGCTCCTCGGAGTCACCACCGACCAATTGAGAAGTGGATCCACCAAACATTTCCTTAAGCTTGATCCACATCTCATGAGACGATTTTCGCTTTATATATATCAAGAACCTACGAAAATCGGGTCTCAAAGAGAATAAAAGCTCATTAGATACTTGAGCTTCAAGATGTAAGTTTTTCTCATCCTCTAAAGATAGATTTTGAGAATCCATCGGAGGAGAAAACCTACATCTAGAAATTGCTCAATGTTTGGACACAAGGTCCGAAGTTTACAAAGCAAGCAATTTCGCCACAAATGATAATTTGTGCCAACAAAGATAATTGTGTCATTGTGCACTAAATTACTAGCCGACATCTTTACTCTCAAGGCGGTGAAGCCTAAAACAAGGAGAGACCTTGCTCTGATACCAATTGAAAGATCGAGATGTCGCCTAGAGGGGGGGGTGAATAGGCGATTACAAACTCTTACGGATTTGTCTTGTAATAATGCGGAATTAAACTATCGTTTAGTTTACAAGCACAAACCCTAAATATGCTAAGCTCAACTAGGTGTAACAATAGCAACTAGAGCTAAGCAAGATAGGCACAAGATATATGTAGCACAAGTGATAGCAAGATATATATACTTCAAGCACGATGGCTATCACAAGGAAAGAGAGCTCGGGTATAGAAATAACCGAGGCACGCGGAGACGAGGATGTATTCCCGTGTTCCCTTGCTTTGCAACAAGGTACGTCACGTTTGGAGGGGTGGAGGTCCCACGAAGGATTCCCCACGCCAAGAAGGCTCACCCTATTCTCCGAACCACACCCACGAAGGATAATGGCCCTTTCCTTATGGTTAGCTTTTCCTCCGCTCCGGAGATGGCAAGCTCCACAACCACTTCACAAGCTCCACGAAGGAGAAGCCCGGGCCTCTTCACAATCTTCTTGAAGAGATCACCGGAGCACCAATCACCAAGCCAACTAGGAGGTCACCCTCCAAGAGTAACAAGCTCACGGTCTCTCACTCGAACAAATCGTGGTGGAGAGCTCAACACTATGCAATGATGCAAAGCAAGAACACCGGAGGTGTTCAAATCCTTCACACTCAAATCCCACCAAAGCAACGAACGCTAGGATGAGATTGGAGAGGAAGAACAAGGGGGAAAGTCAACCAAAGACTCCAAGATCTAGATCCCAAGAGATTCCCTCACTTAGAGAAGAATTGGTTTGGTGGAAGTGTAGATCTAGATCTCCTCTCTTAGATCCCTCAAGAATGAGCAAGAATCATAGGGGGGAACAAGAGAGAGAGCAACTTCTTCAAAAGCAACAATGGAGGTGAGAGAAAGGGAAGAAGTATCTTGGCTCAAGGTGGAAGAAGCCTATTTATAGCAAAGGGAGAAATAGAGCTGTTGGGGAAAAAACCAGGTGAAAAACTGATAAAAAACGAGCTAAAAACAGCCCGGCGGCTGCTGCAGCCGGTTGACCGGCCCGGGCACCGAGTGGCCCGGTCGGCGGCCCGGACCGACCGGCCCGAAGCAACCGGACAGGACAGCGGCCGCGGCCGGGCGGCGGATAAGTGGGAAGGGCGCGGGGCAGGTGGGCCGGACCGGAGCATGAAGCCCAGCCGGCGCAGAGGCCGGTCCGGCCGGGGCCTCAACCGGGCGGCCCGGCAGCAACCGGCGCCTGGGCCGGGGTATCCCGCCAGGCCCACTGGAATCGCCCGGATGGCAATGGCGCCCGGGCCGGTCAGCGACCGGGTGGGCCGGCGCGTGGCCCGGCAGGCCGGCCGGTCGACCGGCTGCCCCTCCCCTTTTTTCTTTTTCTTTTTATCCTTTTTCCTTTTTCCCTTTTCTTTAATAACAAATGCTATCGAACTCCGAATCGCATGAAACCAATTTTGTTTGGAAGATAACAACAAATGCTATCCTATGGAAAGTGAAAACCCAAGAATCTGTAGGAGGATTTTATCATGAATATAAAAGGTAGAACCTTATATCATGAATAACCGGTAAAATCACCCAACCTCGAAAACGCAATAGAAGATGCATGTGAACTCCGTTTTCGATGAACTTGGGCTTGTTGTAAAGCTAGCAACAAGCTCAAGAACCTCACACCGAGAAATACCAAGAAGCAATAAGAATATGCAACGCATGCAAGGATTGAGCTCCCTAAGACGATGTGATCAAGTTACCCAACCGGAAGCCCCTCTTGATAGTGCGGCTATCTATCCTATAATCCGGTCTCCCATCAACCACCTCGAGACCGGTAAAAGGAAAACCTATCAAGGTCATACCTTTGCCTTGCGCATCCCATCACTTGATCATTGTCGCTACGTGAATACTCACAAATGCTCCCCCATACACTATGATGGGAAAGGTTCATTGATGCACATCTTCACTATCACCAAATGGACGGCAAGCTTCAAGCATGTGATCCACACAAGATGCTCATCTTGAACTTGCCCAACTCAACCTTGTATCTTCTCATACTCACATAAGATAGAGCATGGCTAATATTGAGTTCCACATAAGAACTCCATCTTCATTTCTTCTTCTTGATCATATCACGTATATATCTTCATACCGATGATCTTGATGCCAATACACAAGGTATATCTTTATCTTCATGGCATCCATACTTGAATCCAACACATGGAGAGCAAGTAGTACCTATGGAATATTCCTTCATATAAACTCAATGAAAACATTAGTCCATAGGGGTTGTCATTAATTACCGAAACCACACATAGGGGCAATGTACCCTTACACTTACCTCATTGAGTTGAACATTTTGGTTGTTATTTTTTCCGCAACTCTTTCCAGGATTGTATCCGGTCTGAACTTTGTAATGTTATTGGTTAATCAATAAAAGGCTGAATTCTCGAAAAGAAACTCGACTGATGCTAGAGCCGGCTGACCCTAGTGCTTGCATAAATTTATACAACTTATTAGTTTTTTTTCTGAACGAACTTGGAAGTCCCGAGGCCGAAAGTAAGCGGTTTCAAGCATCACAAACGCACAAACGGCCCACGTTAAAGCCGAACCAAAGCCAGGACGAGCATTTGTGAGCCATTAACCGAGCTGCACGCACGGACTGCTGATCTTCTTCAACACCGCAACATGTCTCACTCAAGCTCGTGCTCGATTTGTGGTGCAATGGATTCTTGGAGACACTCTTTACTTGAGTGTAATATAACAGCAAGCGTCTCGGCTTTATCTAATGATTTGATGGTGGAATGTTTGATGATTAAAAATGAACCAAGCGCAAAGCAGTGGTTGTTTGACATGCTAGGGTCGATGCCACATGATCGGTTCATCCGTGTAACTATCATACTGTTGCAAATTTGGACGGCTCGAAGGAAAGCTATACATGAGGAGATTTTCCAAAGCCCTTTATGTACTCATACTTTCATACTCTTTTTTGAGGGAATTGAGAAGCATGGAAAAACCCTTGATCATATTTGCTGATAGGAGACTTGCTCCTCCTAGGAAGACTAAGTGGATTCCACATCCTCAAATGACTAGTGGAATGCCCGTGCTTCGCCACGGCTTCCTCGTTTATCTCTAGTGCCACACACATGTTACACGTGCAAACAATGCACATAAATATTTAAGTAGATAAAAAATCATATAGTATTTAAAAATATTTAAAATTTACTTCACATAATTTAATCCAGTGTGTATAAAATGCAAGTACATACATATTATCCCTCATTTTAAGAGACATTCTCCCTCAACGCGCCTAAGGTATTCTCGCACAACATTATGAATGCCTGACGGTGTCACACCTATAAGAGATTACAAACAACACACCACCCATGTTTTCCTCTCTCCCGCAAACTCCCTGAACTAAAAATCAGGGCGCAAGCTTTAACAACCATCCCCGTACCACAAAAAGAAGGAGAAAATCTAGCGCAAGGGAGAAGAGAAAATCAGCTGCATTGCACGTGCTTACGCCCCATCGATCATTTTTTTTTACCAAAGGATGGATTCACCGATTAATCTCAACAAACCATATCTAACGGGGGAAGTGCTGAGCGTCTCCCGGGGGATCAAATCCCCCGATCCCCGGGGTCACTAGCCGTCCGATCGGGGCAACCCAGTGCGCGCCTTCGTCCGATCAACAACACGCATCCAAGACATTTTCTCCCACCTCCATCACGTGGGTGGACCCGCCATTCACATGCCCGGAACGAAAGAAATCCGGTCGTCGTCTCCACGAGCACATCGACCTCCCTGATGCTGCAAGCCTGCAACTATTGTGTCGCTAGCGTTAACTGGTTTAGGGTTTAGGGTTTAGGGCTAGGGGATCCACCCTTTGAAGTGCCTCTCTCCCCCCTAACCCCGCCACCACACACAACACACTGTGCGCAATACGCTCACGGGTGAGCGCGTGAGCGCACACACCCGGTCCCATCCTAGCGAAGCTTTCCCAAGCGCTCCCCATTTCGCTCCTATCGATCCCTCACCCCGTCGCCTGGTTCCTCAGAATGGAGGCTCTCACAAAACAACAACGTCATGAGATCCTTGTTTCCATGTCCCAGCGGCCCTCGAATCCTACAGACTGGCCACCACCCGTAGCTCCATGCAGCAGGCTCGAGCCGCGCGTCTCGTAGCGCTGCTCACCCCTCGGTCGAACCCCAAGAATGATGCATCTCGCACCCTCGCCCCACCATAGCGTCACGCCTCCGCCAGGTTCCTGGCGTGACCTGCTTCACTCTTACCATGCTGCCCTTGGATCCATCCCCACCGCCGCTCAATGGCTCGATCCTATGTTGCTGTGATCTCTTTTATACGGCGATGGGAGTAAGGTAGCGTGTTGTGCGTTGATTTATTTTTTTCCTTCTCTCTGGTTTGTTCGTTTCGTGTGATATGCGCTTTCCTTTTTCCTTCTCCCCATGCTCACTTCCAGATGATAGGAGTTCTTTGCCAGCACGGTCAGACAACGAAACTTTGCTCGGTCACCACGTAGCTTTGACCCTGTTTTTTAACGTACTAAACGAACTTTTTGACATACAAAGTTTTTAACCTAGTATTTTTACCAGCTGACACCACCGATTATAACTATATTTTTTACCAATATACGATGAGTATCACTATATTTTGGTAAAGGTACTCGGGAGTCATGAGAAACAATTCATAGTCGACCGAGAGGGAATCTAGTTTATTCAGTCTAAGAGCCTAAGTGCCTAACATTACCAAAATGTTGCATTAGACCACTAATTTCCTAACTCACAGTAACAAATCAATGAGAACCAAATGAGGGAAAGAAACTTCTACAAACATTAAGTGCCATCATTCATAGATAGGTAATTTGATAGCGTACAGAAGAAACCCTGTAGGCTTTCACACGTGATGGATCTTCTTTTTTCCGCAGCAGTTATGCTTCGGTAGTAATTTGCTATGATGCTCGTTATGGGAGAAAATGTATGAGCGGTGGCCTGCTTGCCCTTGTCGACGCGGATCATCGATGAACGGTTCTGCGCCAGCACTGTGCCCACGAGCGTGGACGTAGCGCCAGTCTCAGCCATTGCTACGCGGTCGCCGTAGCTCCGGTGCGCCGGGACCATCGGCACGTACGTGGCCTTCTCCTGGCACCCAGCCTTGTCGGACCATTTGAGCACGCTCTGGTGGACGGGCACCGCGTCCGGGACGCGACTCCTCGCGCGCCGGCCCTCGGGACAGGCGGCCACGATGTTGCTAAGTGTCGCGAGGGCCCAGTTCAGCCCGGACGTGTCCCCGGTGACGGCGCCAGTCCCGTGGCCAGCAGGTGCGGAGCGTTCACCGATGCGATGGAGAGGCTCAAGATCGAGCGCAAGGCGTCGTGCCACACCTACTCGGGACAGGAGGTTGCAACGTGAGTGCCACCGGGTTGGAAGGTCCTGTTGTGGCATCGGAATGGATGATCATTTGAGCATTGAGATTTGATTAGTTCAACAAATGTGCTAGGTGCGGAGAGGAGGCCATAGAGATAGGGATTAGAGTAATCACGTACCTTAACTTTCTGACCGAAGCAAAAGGGCCGATCCACAATATGAGGGGAAAATTCCGTGGTTGTTTGCGTGCGTGAAACGAGAGGCGGAAAGGGTGCGCGGTGGTATATTTTGGTATATTGATGTGGGGGTATTATTGTCCATCCTGAAAATGTGACACCAGGCATTCACCAATTTACTCTTAATAGTAGAGATATCAAAAATAAATGTGGATGGAGCAGTAGCTAAACTGGAAAATAAGGGTTCAACTTCTGCTGTGTGTCGTGATCACAATGTTAGGTATTTAGGCTCGTTGACGGTGGTATTCGATGGAATCATTGATCCGACTTGCCTCGAGGCACTTGCGTGCAGGGAAGCTTTTGCTTTGGCAGAGGACTTGATGCTTTCCAAAATATATATGGCGTCTGATTGCAAACAAGTGGTCAAAAATATACATAAAGGAAGCATGGGTAGACATGGAGTAGTTATTTTTAAAATAAAACACAAGACTATTCTTTTCCAGGAGTAAAGTTTTGTTTATGAGAGTAGAGCTTCGAATTTTGAAGCACACAATTTAACCAATCATATGTTAGCTCTGGTAGTCGGCCGTCATCTTTGGCTGGAAATTCCTAACAGTACCTGTAATCGCTGATTTCGATCAATAAAGAGCTTGGCTGGTTGTCTAAAAAAAAAATTAACCGAGCTGCTCGCTTACAACCTCGTCAGTCTTTTAAATATAAAACTGTTTCAATTTTGAAAAATATTTAAATTTAAAAGTCGTTTAAATATAAAATTGCTTAAATTTAAAAAATGTTCAAATCTCAAAGTTGTTTTAATTTAAAATTTCTTAAATTTAGGAATTATTCAAAATTTTAAAAGTTCAAATTTAGAAATTATTTATATTTAAAAACAATTCCAATTTTTTTTTGAAAAACTCGATTTTTATTAAATGTTAGTTGAAAAATGAAAATATAAACAGAAAAAATAAGAAAAGAAACAAAATTTACCTTATGAGCCGCGGCTCACTATACAGCCGCCAGGTTGGAGGTGTGCGGCACCCCGCATGCACCGAACCGATCATTGTATAGGAGCACCCTGCATGGAGGCCCTCCTTCGTGCCCCGTCGCGTTTTCATCTAAGAATGGCAATTTTACTCATGGATACGGGTAACCGCGATATCGTATCCATATTGGTAGGGTATGGATACATTTTTACACCCACATGTAAATAGGGCAAACCCATACCCTACCCAATGTAAAAGTACTATATCCTAGCCGTTAAGTCATAAATAGGGCACGGTATAGCCTCGTACATGCGGGTAAACCCATACCCTACCCATTTATTATCACTTTTTCATGTGACGCGTATACTCTCGTTGACTTATGAGTTAGAATATGAGGTTATGATTTTGATATTTTAATAATTGTTATATACTTAACTACCTGTAATTGAGTTGAGATAATTTATTTCTTTTATCAAATTTGCTATCGATAAATGTAAAATTGTGAATAAGCTATTTGACCTACCCGTCAGGTATCCAATGAGTACAGGTATCCGTCAGGTATGAATATGGATAAGTTTTATACCCATAGGTATGTGTATAGGTAGACGTTTGTATCCACCGGCTATAGAAATTTTTTGGGACCTGGGTTTAGCGGAACCCGATTAAACTTAGTCTGATAGTACCTAGTTACTTTGATCCCAAAGTTACAGAAATTTTTGGGAGGGGTGAGTTTCCTTCATACTGTTCATCATCAACTTATTATTTTTGCTTAAGTTACATACTTTCAAATTTAATTATAAAAAATGGCACGCAAGTACATACATGCATCTATATGCAAACAAATTATTTAAACTTTTTAGAGATTCACAAATACGGATTTTAGACCCGCACAGTAAACTAACCGAGATTTTGCTACGTATTTTGGACCCATTGGTATGATACTCTACCCTGCAATTGCCATCTTTATTTTGCCTCCAACAGGAAGCGAAATGGCAAGCATGCACGTCCTATGAATGGCGAACACGCAGACAGGGAGGGAGACGGCGAACTCGATTGATTCGGACCCACGGCCGGCCGGCCGGGGTAGTTGCCGCTGTCCCCTCCATTGATAGTTTGATGAGCGCATGTACCAGCCATCGGCGACGTGAGAGGAGGCCCATGCCGACGATGTGCCGGCAAATGAAGCGCCTGTCCTGTGCGCCTTCGGTGACCAGGCTTTTGACCAGGAGACCGGCCGGCTGCCATGGCGGCCAAAGCTCTTTCTCCCACTGCGCAGGAACAGAGGCTCGGCCTCTTTTCCTGCATTGAAAGAACACAACACAACATAACAGGTACTGAGATGCAACAGATGCCTCCTGCGCCGACGCCACAGGGAACCTCATGCCTTGGTACGGGCGGTCTAGCTAGCGAAAGAGCTTTGCAGAACTCATTAGGCTGCTGCATGGCCCCGCTTGCGCAGAACAAGAGAGCAGTAGAGGAGGGTTTCTGGCAGAGATCATTGGCTGAACAAAGATCTCCAGACGAGAGCTCAAAGCAATGCATGCCATTATACTCCAAGATTACGAGAGATCACGAAACCGATCGAAGATTACCAGAGATTTTGGTCAGGTCCAAGCAAGATTCTAGCACGCGAGCACGAATTGCCGGCTGTCTTGCCGATCGATCTTAATGCGATACTACTAGTTTGCATGAAGGTTCGCTAGTACTCCAGTAGTCCCTTGCGGTGGTCGGAATGCCGGATCAGCAGCTCATCCATCCGGCATCAGCTGATCTGCTTTTGCGACGTGCATGTTCAGTGACGGCAGGACAGCAAGCTTGGTCTAAAGCTAAAGTGCGATGAAACCAAACCAACCGTATGATGGATGTGATCCTCCATCTTTAGCCAGCGGCGAGACCGGCCAGCCAGCGCAAGGCATCGAGGTCGAAGAAGCGATCATGTCCCTTTTTCCTCGCCTTTCTCATGGCCTATAGCTTTTCACTTCTTTCCCCTCTTTTACACCTCCGATCCAACACGGATATCATCATGGCTCCCTCCATCGATCGACGATCGATCCACTGGCGCGAAAACAATTCCTGCCGATTGCATACCACACCATTTAAAAGGTTGATTAGTTCTTAATGCGATAGTCTGCATCATGGAGCATATGTACTTGCGTAGTATACATACATATCAATACATGTACGTATTCCACGACGGGAACAATTGTGGCCTCTCGACTGGATTTCCTATCCCCTCCATGCATGATCCTGTGTTCTCCTCTCAACGTCGGCTAGGCCTTAGGGCACGCCGTTCCTCTTAGTCCCTGAACTTGAAGGGTTACAACCTTAAGCTGTTAAGCACTAGTATATCCTAAACACTGAACACATCAAACATGTACCAGTCGGCTAGCTTTTGCATACCTCAAAAGCAGTTTGACCACCGGTGTTGCACACCCAACCATTTCAATTTCAAATTTGTACATACGGACAAAATTTATTGTGCAATTAAAGTAGAACAAGAGGAGAACATCAAAATGGCTTGATCAATCCCCTATCAATTTAAAGTAGCCGTAGTAGGAAGTACATATCTAACGAGGATCGGAAGGAATCTTTGCAGAGATACAGCTACAAATGCAGAGACATGTACAAGTACAAATACTGTAGCCCGCGGTAGTAATTAAGTATACGCACTGTTTACACGTACTCAATCGATTTGGCCGACACGAGAGATTACAATAGAGCCTAAAGTGATCGAGCCTTTAACTACCTCCTATATGCAGCTAGCGTAGCCCAGTAGGCGTGTACTTTAGTGGCCGTTGGCTGTTTACTAGACTAACAGCAGCGTATATGATACTGGTATCATGCAGTCGATGCAGAAAAGCTAGGGTTGCTTTGGCCCATCGCAGCTGGGGTTTTAAAATTCAGTAGCTGATCCGCCCGGCCATTGCATTGCTTGGTGAGAATCATGGCTAAAGGAAAAGGCAGATGCATGGCTAACATGCAACAAAGGGAAGGGAAGACAGCAGTGTCGATGAAGCTTGCAAAAAAGGCTATGCGCTGAATATATATCTTTGAGTTGTTATCAGAGAGTGTAGCGCTGGAATTCCGCGGAGTGTTTGGTTTGGTCTCTCCCGAAATCATGGATGCACGATAACGTATATTATGCACACCTGTGGACACCACTGTACTTGGTAGTTCTGTCACATAAGAAGACTGCATATTAAGGCACATGAGGGTCCGTTCTATTAAAAAGATTTTCAAAGAAATTTTCTAGGATTTTTACCCACAGAGGTTTTTTTTAGAGAGATTATTTGATTCAGAAGATTGAACCATCCAAAATTTCTATAGATTTCTTTCATATAAGTACACAATTTCATAGGATTTATAGCAAGAGGTTAGACCACTTGGGAAATTTCCTATGTGTCTATGACATGTATAATTCTCATTACAGACCAAACATAGCTAGACTTCCTTCCGGGCATCTTGCGTGAGGAGCACACTGATCTACTTCTCCCGGTCATCAAAGGTGGCGGCTGTGGGCGGCGCACCATGACGTACCCCCTTCTCGCGAAGGAAGGACGTCACTGGGCATCGAGGGTGTGGCGAAGAGAACGGCAATGGGAGGTATCGGTTGCCTTCGCCGGCGCAAGGGCTAGATCTAGGCTGGTTCTGGGTGCGTCGCATGGGTGTTTCCCTGGAGCGGGTAATGCCCATAGCGGCATATCGGAGGTTGTGGGATGTTGTTGTCCCTGGTCCAGGTTGGAGGTCGAATCTGCGCGTTACTCTCAGCCTGTGTGGAGTGTTGGTTGACCAAGGCTTTGCGACTACTACGGCAAGGTGATGCGGTGGTTTGTAAAACTTGATCAAAATTTGAAGACGTTGACTTTTGACTAACCTTAGGCACCTTATATTTTAGGAGGGGGGAGTAGTTGTTTTGTCTTAGATGGCTGTCTTTGGATTAGTCTAGTTTTGGAGTTTGTGCTATGTAGATACGGTACATCTTTGGCATATTTCTCAAAAAAGATAACTATCACATGTATCAATCTCTATAAATTTTTCTGCATTTTTCGTGTGGTGACCAAACGAATTCTGCAACTATTCTTGCGTTTTTTTTATTCTTGTAGGATTTCACATGTTATGACACGTTGTTCCTGCATTTTTTTTTCTATATCGGTGATTTAAAATCATTTGAATCAAACATGCCATAACTTTCTGTGAAGGTAGTTCTACTTCTACATGTGTGCATAGCTAGTAAATATTGCAAGGGTGAGTAACTGCATTACCTTTGTCAAAGCATTGCTCCTGCTAGGACCAAGCTAAGCACTTGGAAAAGCTCACAGCTAGAGAGCAAGGTCAATCTCGATGTGGGAGTGCATCAAATGCGTTTTCGCCGGCATTGCACATACAAATGCTATGCTATGCTATATGTGCAGTACAATCATCAAATCTTGAGCTCTCTTCCCCCTACCGTCTGCTGGGCTGGGCCTTGGTGTCCCGTAGTTAAGCTTTGGAAGGGTCCCTCCCAAAAAAAGGTCTCATTCCCTCCATAGAACTTTGACATGCCATTGCATCCTCGATCTGCTGTGCAAGTACACAACATGACCAAACTGCCCCGCTCAAGGCCTCGACTTAACCAACTCTCCCGGTACGCACACCTACCTCCACGCCATGGATGCTCATTCGCATGCCAATACTAGGAGGGAATGTGACAACCTGATGTGACCTCAGTTCCCACCCGCGCGCCAGCCGCCCAGATGTTTCTCCACTCCCTCCTGCTGCAAAACATGGCCAAGAACCCACAGCAAGCTAGGTCGAAGAAGTCGAAGGACGGCGGTGCGGCGAGAGCGAGGGACCTGTCGAAGAAGTCCCCGTGGTACCAGCGCGCGGTGGAGCTGCTGCTCCTCATATGGAAGCAGCCTGCTGCCGCGGGGGCGCCGACGCCGTCGAAGGCGGCGGCCGCGGCGGGGGTGTCGGCGTCGGCGACCGGGACCGGTAAGGCGGGGGCGGCACCGGGTTCCGGGCCGGGTCGGCTGCGCAAGTCGTCGTCGCTGAACGTGGCGGCGTCGTTCACGCGCGTGTGCCTCTGCGCGCCCATCTCCTCCTACAACGAGCAGTCGCTCTACTTCCAGGCGGGCGACGCGGCGGCCCCGCGCCGGAGCTACAGCTACCCGCGCGCGTCGTCGGCGTCCGCGTCCGGGTCAGGGTGCGGCAATAACGCCAACCCGCTGGTGGCCCCGCCGCCGCGCGCCGAGCCGCCGCAGAGGGGTGGGAGCGTGGAGCGGCGGCCGGTGTTCCGGGGCAAGTCGCTGACGGACGACGTGCTGATGCGGCGGCTGGTGGTGGACGAGGTGGCCTCGCGGCGGCGGAGCCAGATGGAGGTGATCAGGCGGCGGCACGCGGCGTCGTCCAAGCGCCGGCGCCTCGGCCCCAGCCCGCTGCGCAGGATGGCCCTGCCGGAGTCGTCCGAGGAGGAGGAAGGCGAGGACGAGGCGGTAGCGGTGGCGGAGACGCCACGGACGGACAGAGCATTCCTGGATGAGTTGAGTAGCGTAGCGTGAAGCTTCCTTCCTTCCTCTCACTCACTCTCTTGTCGTTTTCGTTTTCTTCTCACTTGTGGTGTTAATCGATGTCACGCATGAACAAAAATCTGGAGACGTTACAGGTGTTCCGGCTGCTTTGTCCTTTGCTGTGTTTGCCACGCCCTCTTCTCATTCTGCATTTTGCGTGCCATTCGCCCGACGCAACGGCTAGCAACGGCGGTGAGGGCGCCTCGGCAAAGCATTTAATCGGCCAATCGTGGTAAATGCGAGTACGTGTGATCGGCATCAAAGCATGAACCGACACGAACCATGCATACCGTTGGGTACTGCTGCACACTGCAGAGGTACCCGCACCCCAATTAAGCAACAATGTTCACAAGAAGACAAGCCTGCTGCTTCAAAGCCTTCTTCTTTGACACTTTAAACTTCCAGTTCAACAATTCAAATTTCAAACTCAATCCGACGATATATAGAACTTGACATGGACTTCGACATTACATAGACCGGCACCGTCTCACTTCATAGTTCGACACACACTACCTGGAATCGACATACACTATTTGACTCGAACAAACACTGGTCCTCAACTCCGACACGATGAACACCCTGTCTAGAGATCATCCCAGTCATCGTCATCGGACGAGGAGGATGCATCAAGGCATTCCAGAAGTCAGAGTCCAACTCACGAGAGTCCGACGAGACGATGACCGTGGAGGGTCCAACCTCCGGCTCCATGGCTTTCTCTTTGTTGCGTCTATCGCGGCGTAACACTCCACCTCCAACTGCACGGTGGATCCAATGTTTACGTATAGGTCACATGTTGAAGCAGTTTCTTTGGCCCCTCGCAATGTAAAACTTAGTTTTACGTCACTGTCCCTTTTATACATCATTTGTTAGAGATGCTCTTAGAGCATCCTAGCCGAGTGCCCCAAAGGACTATTGGGCACCAATTCACACGCCCTAAATTGGTTATCAGCCCAGCGCGTCCCAATAGCTTGCCTGACGTCCCAAGGCCGTCCCCGACTCAGAGAGCGCCTTGTGGGCTGAACTGACACAATAGCTTCTGAAGCCACGTAGTAGGATATCGACAACTGGATACCACATGCTAGAGATCCAGCCCATCCCTTGTCACATCACCTCTCCTCTTGCTCGAGGTCTTTCCCATCCCGACGAAATTTCTAGTGTCGCTGCTTATTTCAGGCCATGCACCACCACACGAGCCTATGGCAACTGCACCTCCCCTCTCGCCTCACCCACTTCCAATGCCCATCTACTCCTCACAGAAGATGCTATGACTTCACGCGCACGTCTTGCACGCAAGGTGTTCGGCCGTTTGGCTATGTATGTTTTGCCTCTCTCTCTCATCGTCGTTAAATTGATTGATTGCTTTGTTGTTTGATTTGTAGAATATGGATAGCAACGACGAGATGATGATCCATTAATTCATGGAAGAGGCAGCTAATATCGCCGCTGATGAAGAGCAATGCTTAACAATTTTTGCTTGCCTTCTACAATTACAAGCGAATGAGTTGAAGAACGCCACTCCCAAATGTGTAGGTTTGAATTTTGGAGAAACAAATCGAAGCCAATGTAGAGGATGGAGGTTCATTCCATGCTATATAGCCAAAGGATGATTGATGGCGATATATGATGAATGAGGAATTGCTCATGGCACTTGTGCATGGAGAGAGAGAGCGAGAGAGGGAGAGAGGGAGAGAGAGAGAGGGAGAGGGAGAGGGAGAGGGAGAGGGAGAGGGAGAGCGAGAGGGAGAGGGAGAGAGAGGGAGAGAGAGAGATGTGCCTGGTTTCTCATCAATTCAGAAATACACGGTTACAATGAGGATGATTGCATATGGGGCCCCTGGTGATGCAAAAGATTATACACAACCATCAAAGCCATTCATATATTATGCATAGTAGTGGTGGGAAAGTTTGGGCCAAACTATTTGAGAGGGTTGAACGAAGAATAGACACCTCGTATCATGTCACAAAATAAATCGAGGGGATTTCCTAGGATGCTCGAAAAAAACATCAATTGCACGCAGGGTCATTGTCTATTTCCCTCGCAAGGTTGGGCTGCACGGCTGAGGGAAGAAGAGGCATGATGCATTCAACATGGTGGTTTGCTTAGCGGGAAGGGATATTCTTTTTTACATCATCCTAGTTGTGATGTATATTTACATCACACTGCGTGCAGCGGGGGAGGGGGGGGGGGGGTATACATCACTAGATAGGTATAGGTCACGTGTTTGAGCAATTTCTTTCCCAGGTGATGTTAAAGTTAGTTTGGACATCATCACCCCTATTACACATCATCTGTTAGAGATATTGTTACAAAATCCTAGCCTTATGCCCCAAAGGGCTATTGGGAGCGTTGTACAAAATTTTAAACCCATCCACACGCCCTAAACTGGTATTTGTTCCAACACGGCCCAATGGAGTGTCTGATGTTCCAAGATCATCCCCGACCGACATGATGTGTTCTAGGTACACTCGACATAAGACGCTTCTGAAGTCAGGTAGGATACCGACAGCCGGATAGCACACGCCAGCGGTGCAGCCCACACCACATCCTCGTCACATTGCCTCTCCTCTTGCTCGAGGTTATTTATGTTAGATATGATGCTCTAGATGCAAATAATAAATAGTGTTTATTATTATATATTAATAGTTCATAATATTTTTTTACCATGCTATAACTGAATTAATCGGAAACATCGATACATGTGCGGTATTGTGAACAAACTAGGGTCCCGACATAGTGAGCATTCGTAAACTAGTTTATTGTGATTCGATGAAGATCCGATTGTGAACAAACCAGGATACCCTATCGCCGCCTGTTTCTAGGCTTGACAAAGGTGTCCTTGAAACGCGTCAACATCTGATGGCATTCCTTATTCGACCGACTATTTGCCGTATGCCATCTGGCCACTATTAGATTACTCCCTTCGTTCTGAAATAGTCTAGATTTTAGCTCCAAAATTTGTTCCGAAATACTCTACGTTCTAGCGTTTAGTTAACAACACTGAAAATGAAGTGGTTTTTCTCTCTTTATTGGTTGTTGCTATTTTCAATCAAGATTGAATTGGCTGTTCACATATCTAAATAGTACTAATAAATGCAATACTAGTTTGTCTCATTTTTTTAATTTTTCTAGAATGTATAGACTATAAACGGAGGGAGTATTGGACACCGCACGAACCCGTCTCGGCTTCATGCAAAGCGCGCACCAAGTCACCAATACGGGCGCCTGCACACTTTGCCAACCGTGAGCGCGCACGACAAAACATCATTCGGAGAGGAAGGAGATGGTTTCTTCGGTCGGGTGGAAAGAGCTGCGTATCGTGTTCTGGACGGCCAGCCGGCCGGCCGAGTTGCTAACCAGTAACTACTGCTGTACTGTACACCGGAAAGTTTCGGCCGTCTCGATCCGTCACCACACAGTCGAGTCGACAGGTTATATGCTACTCATACATGGTACGGTTTCGACAGACGACGGCTAGAATATTGGCGTGCGGGCGGCCCTACGGGAAAGCAAGAAGTGCATGGCATAATCTGAGCTAATCTACCTCCTCCTAAACTAAACTATAGGATTGTGGTACGAGTATGCGCGGATGATTGATGTTCGTTCCTCCTTCTTTTCGGCTGGAAAAGCAGACGAAGCTACGAGCATCGTCTCTCTGACTGAGCAGTGAATAGTGTGAATTCTGAGCAGTGGTGGTATTAGCCTGTAGCAGCACCAGCACGGGCCCACTTGCTTTGACATTTTTTTTGCAAGGGTGCTTTGACGTCTAGGACGACCACTATTCTGGACTACACTAGACTAGAGCAGGCCTTAAATTAGTCTCTTTTTTTGAGGGATCGCCTTGAATTAGTAGAGATAGTCTAGTGTTGGCCCCTGCTGGATAAATTCTCCCGTGGGCTTGATTTGAACCTGGGAATCGGGGCCTCGCTGCCGCCTGTTCTTGGCGCCACGGGCTAAGAGGTGTTTTTGGTTTAGTTCAAAAAAATTAGGGGTGTTTTACAGTTGCTTTTGTTTTTTGAGCTTTATTTATGTATGTGATCATTTTTTATAATTAAATAACGTTTTCATAATATTTCAACATGTCACATTCTGGTGTTTGCAAAATTTATAATTATTGCAAAAAATGATTATACAAGTATTTGCCAAAATTTAATGCATCAGTAGAATTATTTCTCTTGCATTCATAATCCCATACCTTAGATAGGACTTGCTGACCGAACTCGCTAACCTACCAAGCTAGTGGCGGTTCAAACCTTTGACCTAGTTTAACCTAGCAAGGTTCAAAGGTCCAATAATAAAATCAGAACGCAAGTGCTAACCTTGACAATTGTTCTTACTTATTTATACTAACTTTTTTACTTCTATTAATCTCATTTATATACACATGATGTGAATTTAAGGATTTTTTTAAAAGTGAAAGCATTCTAATAATTAACATTAATGTTAAATAGAGTATTAGCTAAACCCCATGTTAATTCGAGCCATCCGATATGTGTGTGTGTGTGAGAGAGAGAGAGTATAAGTTAATCATATAATTATTAATCTATGCTAAATTGAAGTTGTGTATTTCCGCAAAATTGATACCACAATTTTGATATAAAAATTGTCAGACAAATTTTAAAACAACAGAAACGTAAATCTCCAAGATTAATTTGTAATGTTTTGATGTGGTATGTACAGTTCATTTTATATGTTCCCATTCTTTTTAAGTATCCTTGAATATGTTGCATAGAACAAAATATGTGTCTAACAAATATCTTGAAGACGTTTCTGAAGTTTTGTATTATAACTCTCTCAGGTGCAAACAAATATACATACATCTTTTTCTAGAACGTCTCTATGGCGGCTTGTAGCACGAAATCCAATTCGTCTCGTAGGTACATATACTCAACTCGACACAAACATACCAAAACAGATGCACGTACACAACCGCGTGCACAATTCGCCAACCGTGAGCGCGCGCGCGCGGCAAGGCAAACCACCATTCCGATTCCGAGAGGAGATCGGTGTTTCGTTCCGAGGTCAATGTCTTTCTCCCGTCCATGGTTTCATTCACCGGCACGAAACGCAAAGCACGAAACTGGGTAAAATCGAAGCCTGCGGGGTGACCCTCTCCTCCATCCATGCACGGTAGATTTGCCACGTTCTGGGACCGGGCGGCCGAGTTGCTAGCCGGCGCTGCTGTACGCCGGAAAGGTTCGGCCGTCTCGATCAGTCACCGCGCAACCAAGACAAGCCACGTTATGTTGTGTCAATGTGGTACGGCTTCGACAGACGACGGCTAGAATATTGGCTTGCAGACGGACGGCCCTGCGAGAAACCAAGAAGCACATTGCATAACCGTCTGATCTAATCTAGCTACCTCCTCCTAAGCTAAACTAATGGATTGAGGTACGAGTAGGCGTGCATGATTGATGTTCGTTCGTTCGTCTTCTTTTCGGCTGGCAGACGAAGAAGCTACGAGCATAGTCTCTCTGACCCTGAGCAGTGGATGCTGTGATCAGTGGTGGTACTAGGCTGTAGCAGCGCCGGCTCGGGCCCACGTGCTTTGACGTCCGGCGTGACCTTTTCTGGTCTAGGCTAGAGCGGGCCTTGAATTGGCAGGGGAGACTCTAGGACTATAGTAGAGCAGATTTTTAAAGCGTGGGCCCAGCTGGGTTAACTCTCGCCCGTGGGCTTGTTTTGAACCCGGGAATCTGTGCTCCCTGACCTGTCGCCGCTGCAGGACATATCTCGCTCGGCGTCTTCGCCAGGGCCCAAGGGGTTTGCTACTAGTACTACTCCGTACTTGTTTTTTGTCTTTTGAACTTTTATTTACACAAGTTTAAAAAAAACATATAACTACGCGCTTTTGGTTTCGATTTCCGCTTACAACACGCAACATATATTTTGTTCAAAAAAAAAAGAAACACGCAACATATACAGTTCACTCTTGGCTTACGAAACACGACTCTAAAACAAATCTATGGCGAACTAGGAGCATCTTCAGTCGCGACCCCAAACCGTCCTCCAAAGGAAACTGAGACACGTCGGACAAAAAAGTGTTCCTAGCTGCGCGCCCTAAAGACTTTTTTTGCCCGGCGCGGCCCAATACGGTATCCGGCGTCCCGAGCCCGTTCCCGCTACACAGGGGACGCTCCGGCCTCCGGGCACGCCGGACAGAACGAAATGAGAGGCGAGGAGGCGCGGGCCCAACGCGTCAGCGGCTCGGATGCTCAACCGCCGCCGCCTACGTAGCGACGGTGCAGTTGCCGGGAAGCGGAACCGTCGCATTGGCAACCGCGTGGACCAACGCGCCAACCGCCGGAATGGAGCGCAGACTCCTCGGAAGAGCAACCGCTGCCCTCTTCGACTTCTGCGTCGCCGTTCATCCGCGCTCAATAAGACCCGTAGGTCGGCGCTTTTGTATCTTTAACCGGCAGCCATTCATCCAAGCTCCCATCCAACACCTCCAGCGACGATGAGCTACATCTCCGAGCTTCAATCCGACACCTCCAGCTAGGGCAAGCCTGCTGGATGGTGCCATTGGTGGGACAATACCTGGATTCCCAGCAGCGGCGACGATTCCCCGCCGCTAGTTGACAGCGCGGAGAAATGGCTGGGCGTGGAGGAGGACGAGGAGGAGGAAGGGTCAGAGGAGGCGGCGGCACGTGCGAAGGCGGAGGCGGACGCGAATGCGAAGGCCAAGGCCAAGGCGCAGCCGGCGAGCACCGGCAACGACGAGGAGGACACTAGTTCCTCCGACGCGTCGGCCGACACCGCCTCTTCGGAAGAGGTGACGAGCAGGAAGCGCCACCGTGATGACGACGACGAGGCGGGGCCATCATCGAAGAAGAAGTAGTTTAAAATAATTTATATGTAATTTAGTTATGTTTTTTCGAAGTTTTATATGTAATTTGTTTATGTTGAACCGATTTAAATACTAGTAAAGAGTTTTCTTCTATCTATTTAAATTATTTTTAATGTTTGGGGCGGCGTTTGGGGGACGTGACTGGGGAGCGACGTCCCCCAAACGCGGAACGAAAAAAATACGTCCCCCGAACGCTCGATCCGGCTCGGTCTGGGGGACGGTTTGCGGGACGCGACTGAGATGATATGATAAAGGATTGGCATGCAATTTCTCTACCATATAAATTATGTGACAAGTCATTACGATTTACCTTATATTCAAACTTCCATCAAATACATTAATTTTTAGTAAAATATTTTTTCAATAAAGAGAATATATTAGTATCAAAAGATACCAATTACACCCAGCCTCTGCAACAATGCACCACCCTAATGACACTACGGATGCACACAACCAAAAAATAGAAAAGAAACATAATAAACAAAAGTCCCGCTATAGTATCTCAGGCCTAAGAACAACAATACATCCACCATCAAGACAACACATAAAATACAGACTTTCCAAAAGCGGCGCCTTCAAAAGGGAACAGTGCTCCAACACCGTCGTCGCTCGATCAAAGATCTTAGGTTTTCACCCTAAAGATAGTTCCCGCTCTCAAAACAATCCCTCCATCAAGGTCATTGCCATGCACAACCAGTTAAGGCCAGACCTTGGGTTTTCACCCTGAAAGGTAGGACTCTGAAGTTCACCTGTGCTATCGCCCCCACATTCATACTGCTGTTGTGAAGCCCGGAACACCAAGCAAGTCCCTCAACATCGCGGAGACTTGAACCTCCCTTAGCTAGTCCTCCCATCCGGCCTCCATGATATTCTCTTCTTCTGACTTTCATCATGGATCCATAGTCACTTGATGTCAACACAGAAAAAGAGCTTCGTGACGCTCCCTCCAGAACCAAATGGTCGGAATAAAAACATGGGTGTGCGCGACCGAATACCACTCGACCCAGCAAACTACAGGCAAAAGATGCGTTGTTCCATTCATCGACTGAGACTTTTGGAACTCATCACTCCGGCTAGATGAAGAGGGTCAGCATCCGGTAGGTCTTCATCTTCGCAGAAGAAGAAACCTAGGACCACCACCTTCAAACCCGAAGCAGGCGAACAGGCCCCCACACCGCCATCCGCTGACCAACAACAACGAAGGAGAATTCGGTGGACAGCGGTAGCCGCAACCACACCATCCTCGCCCCATAGATCGCCTCCCCCTTCCTCACGCCGCCAACAAAAGCCGGCGATGGATCTTGGCGGACCCAAGATCCGACAGTCGCCGCCATCCCCACCCATCGCCGGTGGCCGTGGAGGTGGAGCCGCCGACGCACGTCCAGGGCCGCCGCCCTAGACGCGGAGCACGTCGAAGTCGGTGATCGCAGCCCCAGCCGCCACCGCCGATCGCCGCCTCCAACAACCCCCGGGCACTTTGGCGCCGGGTCCCGCCGCCACCGTGGCCAGCGCCTACGGCAGCTGCGGAGGGAGAGAATGCGGAGGGAGAGGTGGCGGAAGGAGATGGATCGCCCCCCCCCCCCTAGCGGCTTACGTTAGTAAAACTTATTGTGCCCAATATTGATAAATGGGGAGGAGTGCATGTTTCAAGTTTCTTATAAAATTGTGGCTAATATCTCCCCCTCCCTCACTCACGCGTTCAAAAGATAAACAAACAAAACAAATAAAAAAACATATGCGCTCGAACAAGAAACTAGATTGATTTGCAGAGAACCTTGTAAAAAAGTCCCTTGGCCCTTAAACATGGACCGAAAGTGGGTTACACATTTTTTGGTTAAATTTTGCCAACCGGATCTTGAACTCAAAGTCTCTTGCTGATGCCATGTGGAATTGCACGCACAAGGTACATCACCCAAAAACTCGGGCTGACAGGGAATGGAGTGCAATATATACACTTATACTTCGACAAATCAACATATCATAATATGCTTGTAAGTGCATTTGTGGGTTTTATCGAACAAAGGCGTCCAAACTCCACACTAAGCACATATGTGTGATGTAACCACATGCTGACGGGCAATTTTTAATTCGTGTGCATTTACTCAAGATAACTCTAGAACCATACAAAACTTAATCCTACTTTTGTTGGAGATATGCCCAAGAGGCAATAATAAAGTGGTTATTATAATATATCTTTGTGTTTATGATAAATGTTTGCATACCATGCTATAATTGTATTAACCGAAACATTGATACATGTGTGTTATGTGAACAACAAGGAGTCCCTAGTAAGCCCTTTGTATAACTAGCTTGTTGATTAATAGATGATCATGGTTTCGTGATCATGAACATTGGATGTTATTAATAACAAGGTTATGTCATTAGATGAATGATATAATGGACACACACCCATATAAGCGTAGCATAAGATTAAGTCATTAAGTTCAACTTGCTATAAGCTTCCGATACATAGTTACCTAGTTCTTCGATCATGAGATCATGTAAATCACTTATACCTGAAGGGTACTTTGATTACATCAAACGCCACTACGTAAATGGATGGTTATAAAGATGGGATTAAGTATTCGGAAAGTGTGAGTTGAGGCATATGAATCAAGAGTGGGATTTGTCCATCCCGATGACGGATAGATATACTCTGGGCCCTCTCGGTGGAATGTCGTCTGATTAGCTTGCAAGCATGTGACTGGTTCACAAGAGATGATATGCCACAGTACGAGTAAAGAGTACTTGTCGGTGACGAGGTTGAACTAGGTATGAAGGTACCGATGATCGAACCTCGGACAAGTAAAGTATCGCGCGACAAAGAGAATTGGTATCGTATGTTAATGGTTCTTTCGATCACGAAGTCATCATTGAATATGTGTGAGCTATTATGGATCTCCAGGTCCCGCTATTAGTTATTGATTGGAGAAGAGTCTCGATCATGTACGCATAGTTCTCGAACCGTAGGGCGACACACTTAAGGTTTGATGTTGTTTTAAGTAGATATGGAATATGGAATGGAGCTCGAATGTTGTTCGGAGTCTCGGATGGGATCCAAGACATCACGAGGAGGTTTAGAATGGTCTGGAGAATAAGATTCATATATGGGAAGTCATTTTCCGGGGTTTGGAAAAAATCCGGTGTTTTGACCGAAGCTTCTAGAAGGTTTTGGAAGGTCCGGAATAGTCCGAAATATTGTGGAAGGTTCCGGAAGTGTCCGGGACGACCCGGGCTGTCTAAGGAAGTCTGGAGGGTTTCATAATAGGTGTATCCATGTTTTCCTTAAGGGTTAAGAAGTTTCCCCTAAGACAGATTCGGATTTGGCAAAAGAGTCCTAGTTCTAGTAGGTTTCGGCTGACAGAAACCTACCGGAACTCTCCCAAACTTTGGGGGAAGGTCTTGGACGACCCAAGGACCTTTTCCACCTATAACAGGAGGGCAAGGGGAGCCCCAAGAGGTGCACAAGTCACAGCCCTTGCCCCCTCTCCCCAAACCCTAGCCGCCCCTTCCTCCTCCTCCCTCTTGCACGGCTACGGCGAAGCCCTGCCGGAGATCTCCACCACCACCGCCACCACGCCGTCGTGCTGGAGGAATTCCGAGGAGGATCTACTATTTCCGCTGCCCGCTGGAACGGGGAGAAGGACGTCGTCATCAACACCGTACGTGTGACCGAGTACGGAGGTGCTGCCCGACTGTGGCACCGTCAAGATCTTCTACGCGCTTTTGAAAGCGGCAAGTGATCGACTACAGCAACAACGAGATCTAATCTCGTAGGATTTAGAAATCTTCGAGGGTTAGTCTCATGATCTTTTCGTTGCTACCATCTTCTAGATTGGATCTTGGCTTGTTATTCGTTTTCGCCGTAGGAATTTTTTATTTTCTATGCTACGAATCCCATCAACTTTATGTCCCATATCACCTACATACCGCACCAAAATATTAGGAAGAAGGGAAAAATAGCATGAGATATCGAGGAAAACCATTATGGCGGAATCTAATTATAAGAATAGTAAAATTTTGATTATTTTTTATAGAAAAAGTATTTGATGAAAAAGAGACGAGAGAAATATAAAACTTGAGTTTCTTAAAGAAATTGAACATCAATCGTTTTGTTCAGATTTATGTTTTAATTTAAATTGCATGTTATTTTTCTTTGGGCGATGCGGATATTGTTCGATAGACACAAAGAATCCAAATCATATAAAATGAATTTAATTTACTAAATTCCACTATGTCATATGTTTTTCCAAAAAAATTAACTGTATTTGTACCGATAATTTGATGATACAAGTGTTTTCCAACATTCTTGGAGTACATATAAAACTAGTGGAATTGCTTCATTTTTCCACATCCATCGGCCCATATCCCAACATAAAACACCATGATCTAAACATTGGACCGTTAACCTAACAAATGAGGTGTGAGTTGAATTTTAGACCTAAATTATCTTAACGGCCTCACATGTCTAATAACAGAGCCGTAAGGGACCAAACCACATGCTTATTTTTCCTGAATTATTTATACTAAGTATTTTTATTTTGATTAAGACCTATTTGTATACATTTGATGTGAATTAAAACATTCTTTCTAAAGATTAGAACCATCCAAGTATTCAACTATTGTTAAATGTTAGATAAAACCCTTGTTGTTAAATATACATGCTTTTAACATATCCTATATTCTCTCAAAGTAGGTGTATTTCTAGACCACATGCAACTTTAATCATTGTGCTCTATTTTTGCGTTCACCATTCTCATGAGAAAGTGCCTACTTAAGTGTTTCTTGTAAATGGAGGTATTGCTCTGAGGAGGGAAAGTGGTAATTTAGTGCTTTGTGCGAAAAATGAGATGAGCATGAAGATAACAATAAGACAATGGGGAGCACTAGGAATCGGACGCCGATTCCTAGCTTCCCATCGGACTAGGCCAGCGCCCTACGATCTTTCTTTTGTGAACCGTGCGATTATATGTCCAGTTTGCCTTCTTTGCTGCTTCCTAAAACTAGCGCGTTAAGTACTCTCTTAAAACTGCTCCCTTAAATCACGTCTGATCTGTAATCTCTAAAGCTAATTAAGCGGAACTTTTTAGTACTATTTGTTATGAAAGCTAATAATGCATGGGAAATTCAGATTCCATGCCATATACTAGTACGCTTCCTTTGAATCAAAATTGTGTTTCTCAAGATTTTCAAAATTGCTTCCATGAAAAAAAAATATGTTTACTTGTGGTGAGCTTCATTTCCAGATTAACTAAATTTTGATTTCCACCAAAAATATTTTGCTGCGATCGGACAACGAGGTTGCTTCCCTGTGAATCAACAATCTTTCTCGTTTTCATTGTTTCCATTTAGTTTATTTCCAGATTTGAAAGAATGTCCTTCGAATGACCAAATAATTGTTTCCATTTTGCTTCCAATGAAACAAATATGTGTGTTTGCCTCCAATATACTAACAAATATTCCTTTCCATCAATATTGCTTGCCAAAAAGTAGTGTGTGTTTGCTTCAAATGAAACAATATATCTTTCAGAAAAGAGAAATGAATTTGCATCTAGAGAAAATGGTATTTGGATGTACTAATATTGGAATTTTCTTCCATGTACAATAATGGGGCAACATAAGTGGCCCTACATGCCCCTGAGACTATAGAAGCACGCCTGTTAGGACAACACATGCTTGAACATAGCACCGGTGTGTAGACCACTGTTTTCGAGAAGGAGCCTCGACGAGATCATAGAAACGCCCGTGAACAGCGATGACCGTGTTGATGAAGAGCAATGGGGGCTCGTCGACGACCTGCAATCATCTCCTTGTAGAAACAGAAGTATGCATATAGTAGACATGTGAAGCATGGATGCTCTGAATGAAAACTATGTTCCTATCACAAAAGAAACTTAGGAAGCATGGATTTTCGGAAGCAAAACTGTGTAGTATCACAACATGTTGG
Organism: Lolium rigidum; assembly: GCF_022539505.1. NCBI lineage: Eukaryota > Viridiplantae > Streptophyta > Magnoliopsida > Poales > Poaceae > Lolium > Lolium rigidum. The sequence continues at coordinate 103,917,047 of NC_061514.1, forward strand.
GAAACATGAATTTTCGAAAAAAAGACTTTGTCAGTGTCAACGTATATGAGACTTATTGGAAGCATAGATGTTTCAAAACACAAAAGGCACGCTTTCCCCAAAAGATTGGGTACATAACTTTTTGATATACAACCCTAATACGGCCGGAGCATGCACTGATCAGCAATCTATAATGGTTGAGAGGCATGTTCAAAATAAAAGCTTCTTATAGATGATATAATTTGCTTCCAGTAATATCAAAACTTGCTTCAGTGTAAAATAAGAATCGGTCATAAGGTTTTCGCCTTCAGGGCACAATGCTATTTCCATTTAAACAACAAATTCAAAAGATAGAGCATGGTTCTATTATGCAAAACTTGAAAAACATACATGCTTCGGAAGCATCAATTTTAGAACAACAAATGCAAAGTTAGAGCATGGTTCTATTATGCAAACTTAAAAAATATATATGCTTTGGAAGCATCAATTTTATGCTATCTCAACATAACTAGTACCACATAGAAGCCTCGAAGGATCAAACATAACTATTAGCACGAGGGCAATATTTAAACTACAATGGTACTGAAATTCACTAACAAAAATCAAGAAGCAAGAAGCATGGTTATATGCCACAAACTATCCAGACCGAAGAAAAACATATAGTATACATAGGGATATTTCGAAGCAAGAGATTAGTGCTACCTGAATACAGATCATCTATATGTGAATCACTTAAAATTGGAAGCATGAATATTTCTACGCAAGTAATTAGTTTTTTCACAATATAACCAATATGTATTGGAGGCATAGATGTTTTGAAGCACATAAGTAGTGCTATCTCAGCATAACTCATCTATGGTGGAGACATATAAATTTCAAGTAATATTGGATATGCTTGCGTCCAGCATGGACTGAGATCCAGTGCCCCGACGTGGGCAGGGCACGCCGTGCCCAGAGGCTCTAAATCCAGCGTTCGTTTTCTATCTAACGGTTAGCACTACTCAGCAGCAAAGTCAACATTTATCTATCCCACCCAAACACGCATCGGGAGAGCGGCAGCGACGCAGATCGCGGGAAGAGAAGAAAGCTTCAGACTCAGATGTTATGCTTAGGGCATCTCCAGCGGCGCGACGCATAAAATGCGTCCGCGCGCGTCCGTTTGCGTCGATCCTTTTGGTCGAAATCGACCGCGCGTCCGTTTGCGTCGGAGTGGCTCCAGCAGCACGACTCATTTTTTTAGGACGAATCATTTTTTCTAAACATGAAACATAGTTTACATATTTAAAAAATAAACCTAAACGCCTACTGCTCCTCGTCGATGTGCTGCTCCTCGTCGCTGTCGAGCACGATGAGCTCCGGTATGACCCAAGGCCAGTTGGCATCCGGGGGAGCGTACGCCGGGCGCACCGCCGCCGGTGCTCGAGGTTGAGGAGGCTGCGGCTGTGGCGGCGGTGGAGGCGCCCTGGCCGTGTCTCGTGGCGGTGGTGGAGGCGCCCAGCATCGCGGCCGTGGCGGCGGTGGAGGCGCCCGTGCTGCGGCCGTGGCGGCGGTGGAAGCGCCCGAGCCTGCGGCTGTGGTGGCGGTTGAGGCGCCCGTGCTCGCGGCCGTGGCGGCGGTGGAGGCGCCCGTGCTGCGGGCTGTGGCGGCGGTGGCGGAGGCGACGCCGACTCCGGAGCGCCCGTCGAAGTGCTTCATCCGCCGACGAGCCCGGCGGCATGACGGCGGTGGCGTAGCGGGGCAGCGGCGGCTGCACAGGCGCGTCGTACTCGGAGACGAGGACGGCGACCTTCGCCATCTCGTCGTCCGTCATGTTGTCCGGGAAGTCGAAGTTCCGGCCCTCCGCCAAGGCCTGCTGCCATTCGTGGAAGTCGTCCTGCGCCGGATCTCCGGCGTCCGATCAGGCTCACGCGCACGTACTGGAGGGATGGGCACCCGGCGAGGAGACAAGGAGGCCATCGGAGGTGGTCGTCGGAGGGCGTCGTACGGGCTTGTGGAAGAGCCGGCCGGCGCAGGGCGGAGTGCGACGCCCGCGCGGGGCATCAGATTGGTGCGGGACGAGGGTGTCGGAGCGGGGCTTAGGAGGTTGACGGAGCGGGGCGGAGATGGCTGGCGGGCAATATGTCTGCAGAGCCTGAGGCCGGAGCTTGCTCCTCTTCCCGCATAGGCGATGGAGGCAAGCGGTGTAGACGGAGTCCGACGCAGACTACGCCCTTGCTCGCGTGCGAAATCATCCCACTCGCCTCAGGGTGCAAGTGGACATGTCCACGGATTTGCCCGTACTACCTGGCAGACGGCCAGCCTGCTAGCCGCGCTCCCTCTTACGGCAGTGTTGCTCTCGTCATCGTTCTCCCCCGCCTCCGCAACTCCGTCACCATCCGCCACCGCCGCTCCCCACATCCACCACCTCGCCGTCGTATGGTACGGAGTGTGGGGAGAACGCTGCGGCGAGGGGGGAGCGGGTAGGCGGCACCGTGGGCGGAGCAGGTTGTTGCCCCGGTACGCCACCGGCATCATGCCACCGGGCCTCACGGAGGAAGAGGCCCTACCGGGCATCGTGGTCGGTACCGGATTTCGTCGTGCTCGACGATGACGACAACTAGTAGGCACAGGCGTTAGTTTTTTTTTATTATTTTCCTTTCTTTACTATGTAAATTATGTTTGTGTTAAAAAAATGCGAAACCGAAAAAATACGTTTTGAAACGGATGCGCGATCGATTTCGACAATTTAAACCAACAGACGATGCGTCACTTCCGTTAGAGATGCACTTAGAGAAATAGTAGCACAGCAAATTCGCCTTTTTTTCACTTAAGCAGAACATCAACAAAAAAAGGTGAACAATATGGTCACTTGTATAAGCAGAACATCTCCTTCTCTTCCCGCGGTCTGCGTCGCTGCTGCTCTCCCGATGCGTGTCTGAGTGGGACAGATAAATGTTAACTTTGCTGCTGGGTAGTGCTGACCGTTAGATAGAAAACGAATGCTGGATTTAAAGCCTCTGGGCACGGCGTGCCCTGCCCACGTCGGGGCACTGGATCTCAGTCCGTCCAGCATGTGGATACATCTTCCTCTGATGTACGTACCAATTTGATCTGAAACAATTTCTTTGTCTTGTCAGTTTACGCACGCTGCATGATGGGCAAAATACAAGCTATATCACCAGCTTAAGCAAGAACAAAACACAATCTGTTGGTGCCAAAATTACATGCTTGAACTACAAGAGTATAAATTGCTTGCAGGATATCACTCTCTCGGCTATAGCCTATGTGAACCAGCTGGTAAATTTGTTTACGAAAATCCAAGTGGAAAGGAATAGGCGCACATTGGAGCTAGGTCGGGTGATATTACCTTGTCCCAAAATCGTGCAGTCGTTGAAGAAATCACGATCGAAAACGTGAGCGTTTAGAAGCAGCCTACAACCCACATCTTTGGTTGGATTGGATCCTTTCCAGCCTGGTTGCGCCGCGTCTGCGCCGGTCGCCGGCCATTGATGCCCTGACGGCGGAGCTTCATGTGTGTGTTCCGGCGTCCGATTACCAGCAGGTGGAGGGGAAGCATCGGCTCGATGATAGGATGTGGCACCGTGATGAGGAGAGGGGTGGAGAACATGGATGCTGGGGCGGCGTGGAGAGCCGAGGGATGACGATGGAAAGGTCGCGAGGGCGGCGGAGGTCGATTTGGGGAGGCGTTTCAGGGGAGTGATTTGGGGAGGCGTTTTGGAAGGTACATGGGGAAAAATGCAAAACCAAGGCGCTCGATGGAGATGCGATGGACGCTCTGGAAGAGGTCCGATGATTTGACAGCCATCGGACTCAGATATGTAGTATTTACCTAAGACAATCTAGACCACACACTCACACTCATAATTGATGGGTCATTCATTTTGAGAGAGAAAGAGTATAAGTTGTTATATGATTCTAAAATGTGCTAAATTGAAGTTGTGTATTTCCACGAAGATCATTTTTTCTTTGATTTAAAAATTTGTTGGACATATAATTTAAAACGGCAAACCTTTAGTGCTCCAAGATTAATTTGCATTGTTTAGATGTGGTATGTACATTGTATAGTGCAATTTATGTGTTCACTTGTTTTTTTAGTCGCCTTAAATATGTTGCATATAACGAAGTACATGTGTAACAAATATCTTGAAGATTTTTCTAGAGTTTATTATTATTAATGTTTCAGGTGCAAACAAAGATACATACATCTAGAAAGCGTCTACAGTGAATTGCAACACCTATGTACGGGGCTTGCAAAAATTTCTCTTACTTATACTCTAGTATGTATTTAGATGGCTATTTTGTCCCATGGTTAGTCCACCTAGTTTTGTTTCCCTAGAGGCCTATTCATATGATGAACCACGGTGCAAGATTTGAACCAAAACCGAAATGCACATTAAGAGAGCTACAGAGACAAAATAATGTGAAGAGTGCCTCTTATGTTTTATTGTTTTAATTTTGAAACTGTTTGCACCAAATTTATCTATTGGATACTCAAAGTGGAGTTTCAACTTTGATTTAAAATTTCACTGTAGAATAACTTGATTTTGTGTCAATGCTACGGAAAAACATATTATTTTTTAGATGTCGCTGCGGCTCAGTTGACATGTGCTTATGACGGTAAAGCACACGTTCGTTGGGAACCCCAAGAGGAAGGTGTGATGCGTACAGCGGCGAGTTTTCCCTCAGAAAGAAACCAAGGTTATCGAACCAGTAGGAGTCAAGAAGCACGTTGAAGGTTGATGGTGGCGGAGTGTAGTGCGGCGCAACACCAGGGATTCCGGCGCCAACGTGGAACCTGCACAACACAACCAAAATACTTTGCCCCAACTTAACAGTGAGGTTGTCAATCTCACCGGCTTGCTGTAACAAAGGATTAGATGTATAGTGTGGATGATAATGTTTGCAGAGAACAGTAAGAACGAGTATTGCAGTAGATTGTATTCGATGTAAAAATTGGACCGGGGTCCACAGTTCACTAGTGGTGTCTCTCCGATAAAAATAAGCATGTTGGGTGAACAAATTACAGTTGGGCAATTGACAAATAAAGATGGCATGGCAATGCACATACATATTATGATGAGTAGTGTGAAATTTAATTGGGTATTACGACAAAGTACATAGACCGCTATCCAGCATGCATCTATGCCTAAAAAGTCCACATTCAGGTTAGCATCCGCACCCCTTCCAGTATTAAGTTGCAAACAACAGACAATTGCATTAAATATGGTGTGTAATGTAATCAACACAAATATCCTTAGACATATCATTGATGTTTTATCCCTAGTGGCAACAGCACATCCACAACCTTAGAACTTTCTGTCACTGTCCCAGATTTAATGGAGGCATGAACCCACTATCGAGCATAAATACTCCCTCTTGGAGTTACAAGTAACGACTTGGCCAGAGCCTCTACTAATAACGGAGAGCAAGCAAGATCTTAAACAACACATAGATGATAGATTGATAATCAACATAACATAGTATTCCATATTCATCGGATCCCAACAAACGTAACATGTAGCATTACAAAAAGATGATCTTGATCATGTTAGGCAGCTCACAAGATCCCACAATGATAGCACAATGAGGAGAAGACGATCATCTAGCTACTGCTATGGACCCATAGTCCAGGGGTGAACTACTCACGCATCAATCCGGAGGCGATCATGACGATGAAGAGTCCTCCGGGAGATGATTCCCCTCTCCGTCAGGGTGCCGGAGGCGATCTCCTGAATCCCCCGAGATGGGATTGGCGGCGGCGTCTCTGGAAGGTTTTCCGTATCGTGGCTCTCGGTACTGGGGTTATCTCGACGAAGACTATATGTAGGCGGAAGGGTAGGTCAGGGGGCGTCACGAGGGGCCCACACACTAGGGCCGCGAGGCCAGGGCCTGGGCCGCGCCGCCCTGGCGTGTCGCCGCCTCGTCGCCCCACTTCGTTTCCCTTTCGGACTTCTGGAAGCTTCGTGGAAAAATAAGACCCTGGGCGTTGATTTCGTCCAATTCGAGAATATTTCCTTACTAGGATTTCTGAAACCAAAAATAGCAGAAAACAGCAACTGACTCTTCGACATCTTGTTAATAGGTTAGTGCCGAAAAATGCATAAATATGACATAAAGTGTGTATAAAACATGTGAGTATCATCATAAAAGTAGCATGGAACATAAGAAATTATCGATACGTTGGAGACGTATCAACATGTCATCTACTTTTTTTAGTCCTATATCCAGTTTCCCTCTTTTATTGTGAAATGCATTTTTGATCCCGGGTCATATGCTCCCTTTACCTAAAAAACAAATTTCAAAATATTAAAAATTTCGGAGAAAACATTTAGCCCGTATGTCTCCACATTGCATGTCATCGTTTATAGTTTTTAGTAAAATGATAATTTTTGTGGCCTATGCAAAAAAGACAAACAAATTCCTAGCATCGATTTTTCTCTTTTTTGTACAAGCCACATAACAATTCCAGAAACGACTTCATGAACACGTATGATGTTGAGATGCACGTGCAACATTTTTTTGTTTTTTTTGATATATTTAATATGTTTAAAATGTATTTTAAGTAAAGGGAGCATATGCACCCATGAGCAAAAAGCAGCATGTCCTCTTTTATGGGATTTTTTAACTAGGCCATTTTAAGTAAGGAAAAAATGCACATGGCAATTGCAATTACAGAAGGATGCGAAAAATAACACAAAAAGATCAAATTTACACATCGGTACGCAATTGCAGACCCATGTGCAATTTTGCGTCTACACAAAATAAATGCATAGATTTTCTGATGCTTAGAATTGCTCATACAAGTATATTGTACAGATACAAAATATACACATATATGTGTATATTATGTGTGATTGTACAATATACATTCAAAATATACACATATATGCAATTATATATGCACATATGTACAATCACACATATATGTGCAAACACACATACAAAAAAGGCAAGGGTTTCCAATTGCACGCATATACACAATTCCAATACAAAATAGCATAGGTTACCAATTACACATATATGTAGTTGCACAAATATATGCAGTTGCATACAAGTAAAAAAATGGCAACTGCAACTACAAGATGATAAGAAAGATGCAACTACTTTCTATTGTGTAACTCCACACAACTATATATTTGTCTCCCTTCTCCATCAAGTACTCTCTCTCCCCCAGTGAAGCAAGACTAGGATGGCAGAAAAAAAAACACCCTAGCAAAAAAATGTACAATCCTTTTTTTTAAGAAAAAGGAGAAAAATCAGCTGGATTGATCGAGAGTTGAGATTTCTTTTTATTTGACAATGATCACCGAGAACTAGCAAAAGCATTATTTTTTACAAGTAATCATGCTTCTAAAAATGATCGGTCTTGGCCTAGCACGGCCTATTGTGGCGCCGCCCACACACACATTATTATTATATTTTCTCTTTGTCTCGCAATGTATGGTACAACATCCATGTAAGAAACAGAAAGAAATCCAGACCTCTTGCTACATGAAATGCATAAGCTGCGGCCTTCATGCAAAGTAAGGGTATGTTTGGTTGGTGCCTAATTTTGCCCTACCAATTATTTGGCAGTCCATGGTATTTTGGTCCTTGTTTGGTTGGCTGTCAAATTTTTGGTTGCCTATGAAATCTCGCCAAACATTCTCACATTCTCTTCACAAATCATACTAACTTTTTTGGCCAACATGGGGCTAAGGAATCTCTAACCAATATTTTGGCTGCCAGCGGGTGACATGCTATGTAGGAACAAAACATACCCTAAGCCAATCTCATTCCGAGAGTCTCACATGTTAGGTTGATCTCCACCACGTTCGAGCCCAACGGCTCGACGTGCCCTTTGACCGCGCCCTGATCGGGGGCGCCCAACCGTTAGCTGGTTGGTGGGCCCCTGTCGCCTGCACTACATAGAGTGGTGGGGGCTGGTGGCACTCGACACGAGGTTTCCCTGAGCTGCCACTCGCCCCACTAGACAACCCACCGATCAGGGTTAGTGCAGTGCCGACGGGAAGCACCACCACCAACTCGCCCACGCATCGCCGTCCTCGCCATGTCCAGATCGGCGAGATCCACCTCCAATGGAAAAGGTAAACCCACAGTACATCTCTTTTCTAAATAAGCCTTTTGTGATAGTTCTAATACTCCATTGTTCCTATCTCGGTGAATTTCTATGCCCAAAACATATGACGCTTCACCAAGATCTTTCATATCAAAATTTGAGGACAATAACTTCTTTGTCTCTTGCAGTAGACTAACATCACTGCTAGCAAGCAGAATATCATCCACATATAAGATTAGGAAAATATATTTCCCACTTTTAAACTTTGCATAAACGCAATTGTCCTCAATATTTTCTTTAAATCCAAATCTCTTAATTGTTTCATTAAACTTTAGATACCACTGTCTGGAGGCTTGCTTTAATCCATAAATGGATTTCTTTAGGCGGCATCCCATTTCTTCCTTGCCTTCCATGATAAAACCCTTGGGTTGTTTCATGTAGACAGATTCTTCTAAATCCCCGTTTAGAAATGTCGTCTTTACATCCATTTGATGCAACTCTAAATAAAAATGTGCAACTAGTGCCATGATGATTCTAAGAGAATCCTTACATGAGACCGGAGAAAATGTCTCATTGTAATCTATCCATTCTCTTTGTGTAAATCCTTTTCCCACAAGTCGTGCTTTGTACTTTTCAGGAGGTGGCTGTTGTTGCTCCCTTTCATGCTCAACAAATGGTTCATTCGGCTCCTGACGGACAGGTTCCGAATTTTCACTCATCGTTGTCATGGGTGGAGTCACAACAGGTGCTTGCACCACAATTGAGGGATCGTCGGTATAGGTGCACATGGTAGAGCAAAAATGGCTCCTGAGTCATCGGATTAGGTGCATGCACCCTCTTCTTTTCAAGATCAATTTTTCGAGCTACCATGCTCCCCCTCATCATTTCGTCCTCTAAGAAGACAACATGTCTCGTTTCCACAAACTTTGTGTATTTCTCTTGACAGTAGAAACGATAACCTTTTGACTTTTCAGGATAGCCAATAAAATGGCAGCTGACTATTTTGGTATCTAACTTTGCGATATTTGGATTGAATACTTTGGCCTCAGCAGGGCTCCCCCCACACTTTCAGGTGGTTTAGAGAAGGCACTCTCCCTGTCCATAGCTCATACGGTGTTTTGGGCACCGATTTGCTTAGTACTCTGTTTGGAATGTGAATAGCGGTTTTTAACGCTTCGATCCACAATCCCAATGGTAGGGTGGAATAGCTCATCATACTGCGCACCATATCCATAAGGGTACGGCTGTGCCTTTCAGCTACCCCATTCTGCTGAGGTTCGCCCGGCATCGAGTACTGGGCGACTATTCCAGTCTCATGTAGGAACCTTGCAGAAGGTCCAGGGACATGGCCATATGGAGTATGTCGACCGTAGTACTCCCCTCCACGATCAGACATGACTATCCTTATTCTTTTTATCATGTTGATTTTCAACTTCTGCTTTGAATATTTTGAATTTATCCAACGCTTCTGTTCTTTCTTTTATTGGATAAATATAACCATATCGGGAGTAATCATCCGTGAATGTTATGAACGAATCATAGCCATCCACACTTTTCACAGGAAATGTTCCACATATATCGGTGTGAATTATTTCTAGTGTTGTTGTGCTTCGATTTGCACCCTTTTTAATTTGCTTTACAAATTTTTCTTTAATGCAATAGATACATTGTACTATGTCTGAGAATTCTAATGGAGGAAGAATATCATTTTTAACAAGTCTTTCTATTCTCCCCCTCGAAATATGGCATAAGCGACAGTGCCATAATTTCGATGATTCATCGGTTCTTTTCTTTTGTTCTTTGTCCAACGCGGATAACACTTTTCACTCACATTACACACACAGACAATACTTTTTCACGCAAGGACAATAAATAAAGCTCATCATGGAGTAAAACAACCCCACATAAGCATTATTACACCATATGGCACACTTGCCATGTCCTTCCTGTTCATGTATACTTTTCTGTCACCAGTTGCTTCAGCAGCTGGATCGCACATATATTTGCCAGTGAACTGGCTCTTTATTCTTTCAACATACTCCCCTACGGAAGCACACTCTACAATTGAGCCTAAAATAGCGTTCTCAATTGTATTCTTTATAAATGGCACTTAGCCACTTTTTATTCTGCCATGCAGCATCATCATCCTTGTCATTTCTGACTGGATCTTTTGGTCAGACCGGCTGTGGGAACCCAGTCCACCTCAGCACAAATCGACCTTCTTTCTCCATTCAGTGTAGTTATCACCTCTGAGGGTTGGAACATTCTTGATGCAGCTCATCAAGTAGTACCCTCCTTTAAACCACAATGAAATGAGATCAAAACAACAATTGCATGCAATAATTCAACGTTGGTTAAAATTAGAACATACAACTGTTTGTGCAATTAAAACTATATCACCGTTGGGCAGAAATAGAGATAAGAGAACTTCTAATTGCAACAAATCATGATCATATCATTAATAATGTTGGTTAAAAAATAACAGGACCATAATTGTCACAATAATCACTTTAATCATCTCTTTCAAAATTTAATTATCACTTTTGCATTTTTTTAAAAAATTAAAATGCAACTTTAGCTGTTTGCAGCGGAAACTTTGAATTCATCAAACTTTAAAACTTTCAGAAGCATCTCTCTAACTTTTTAATTTCCGAAAACAAATATCTCGTTGGTTCAATTTCCTTGGAAAAAACTTGATAAAAATGCTTCTTTTACTATTGCAGCGGAAACTTTGACTTTAAAATATTAACTTTTCAACTTTTCAGAGGCATATCTTTCACTTTTTAATTTCTGAAAAAATATTTCGTTGGTCCTATTTATTCAAAAAAACTAGACAAAATTGGGCCAAAAAGTGACCCAAAACTGCCTAAAAATGCCTATGTAAATTTAAAAAAAGCAGAAAAACTGTTTAACACCGTGCGCAGCCCATTTGCTCCCGCGGTCCACAGCCCGCGTGAGCGTTTTCTGTCTGCGCGCCACTCGCTGCATTGCATTGCGTAAAAGGCACAAAGAACTACATGCTAACATACAGAAGATCTAATTACTTAGAAATAAGAGGGTATTCAGATGCAGATTTTGCGGGGGATAAAGATGATAGAAAATCCACATATGGATATGTATTCACCCTCGCAGGGGGAGCTATTTCGTGGAGAAGCTCCAAACAGACGATAGTTGCATCATCCACGATATATGCAGAATTTATAGCATGTTATGAATCCACGGGGCAGGCATTATGGTTAAACAAATTTATACTCGACTTGAAAGTGGTAGATTGTATTGACAAACCACTAAAGATGTACTGCGACAATGACCCTGCAGTATTTTATGCTCACAACAACAAGTCGAGTACAGCTACGAAACCGATTGAGGTTAAGTATTATGTTGTGAAACACAGGGTCCAGGATCAAACTATAAGTCTCGAGCATATAAGGATAAAAGATATGCTTGCGGATCCGCTAACGAAATGCTTACCACCCAGCGTGCTCAAGGAGCACGTAGCCAGCATGGGTTTAAGGGAAAGTCTTACCTATCCTGGATCATAAGAGGCCCAAAAGTAAAAGAATTTGTTTCAAAACAGAGAAGTATATTGTGGCTGTCTGATTCTATCGACAATATAGCTGTGACGATGAAACATGCCCTATGGACTGATCTAAAATGAAACGAATAAAATAAAAGTATAAAGTTAAAAGTAAAGTTGAGATCAAAGGGGTAAATGTTAGGTTGATCTCCACCACGTTCGAGCCCAACGGCTCGACGTGCCCTTTGACCGCGCCCTGATCGGGGGCGCCCAACCGTTAGCTGGTTGGTGGGCCCCTGTCGCCTGGACTATATAGAATGGTGGGGGCTGGTGGCACTCGACACGAGGTTTCCCTGAGCTGCCACTCGCCCCACCAGACAACCCACCGATCAGGGTTAGTGCAGTGCCGACGGGAAGCACCACCACCACCTCGCCCACGCATCGCCGTCCTCGCCATGTCCAGATCGGCGAGATCCACCTCCAATGGAAAAGGTAAACCCACAGTACATCTCTCTCCCGGCTAAGATCTACACCTAGACGATCTAGCGGTTTTATCATCACATTCATCCGAAACTGACAATCATTCGTTTTTCAGAGCCAGAGATGAGTTGACTGGAATACGAATTGCTGGTACTCTGACCTTTTGGCAGGCTATCAGTGTCTTGACAGGTAAACCTGACATTCTGTACGTATGCTAGATAGGAGCAGCAAACTAACAACAACAACAATGGTCGAAGGCTAAATCAAAACGAATATGTACTCCATCACTTATAAGCACAGCATCGACACGTGCGTAGGATTCTAGGTTCTAGCCTCGATCACACGGCAGTCGACATGGCGCTGAACCTCAGAGCTTGGAGTAGAGCTGCGGCGTGGACCACTTGAAGAAGGTGCCGGTGGGGAGCTTGTCCGGCGGGAGCAGCGCGAGGCTGACCCCGAGGTCGGCCACCTCGTCGGCGGTGCGCTTTCCCCACCCCTTGGTCATGTCCGTCTTCGTGAAGCCAGGGCAGAAGCAGTTGACGCTGACGCGCTCGCTGCCGGCCTGGAGCCGCCGCGCCAGGACGCGCGTGTAGGCGTTGAGAGCCAGCTTGGACACGGAGTAGTCCGTCCACACCTTGGGCCACCCGTGCCCCTCCCACGTCCCATCCTTCACCTGCGCCAGGAACTGCGACACCATGCCCTCGATCTTGGCCTCCGTCAGGTTCTCCTCGTCCAGGAGCAGCCTCAGCAGCGACGGACTGCGCACCTTCTGGAGAAATCAAACACGACACCGAATGTCAAGATACACAAGCTTTGTTGGATAATATTGATATCTATAGTACAATAGGGCACTACACATGTTCAAAGTTTCCATAATTTCAGCTAGGGAATGAGTGCAGCCGTGCAATTAGAGTATAGAAACATCTGAACCAGAACTTTCAGGTTTTATGTTAGGTGAGACTACGAGCATGCAGTGGGAGCACTAGCTGCTGTCTCTCCAAACTTAGTCGCCTTGTAGCTGTGTACACAAGTTGTTGTAAAGTTCCCGGCTTGTTTAGCTATCTCACAGCGCCTGTTTGCACCTCATTTGCTCATATCCTATTCTAAATAACTTGTCGGCTCTACAAATTGGGCATCAAGCACATAAGAAACCCCACTCTCTTCGCTTGTAAATGTGCACCTTTCAATTTCAGGCCCCTTTGTCCCAAGCCTTCCCTAGAGAATTATGTTCTTAACCCGTGCACATGTTTACATGCCTATATGTCCATGCTTCTGACAGGATATAATGTTTTCGTAGCATATGTTCCCAATTGCCATGTGATCCTGTTGGAAACAAAATTTTGGAACTTATACAATTAAATCGCACTCAAAATAGTACTACGCATATTCTAGTATGATATCATTCTTTTAAGGTCCAAAAGATTCTAGCGCAGGTAAACAGAGGGTGGTCCCTTTTGATTCGTTTATTTACTCTGGAAATATAACTAGTGGGCTTGATTGATACCTACCACTCTATACTATATGCTCAACTGGATTTTCTGTAAGGAGATAATAGGCTTGAGAGTTTTTTGTGGGAAGAAAGACTTGTAGCTTTCCCACTTTTTCTCTGTCAATGATCAGGAAAGAAAAGACTTTTCGAATTTCAAATGGTCTAATTTGGACATATATGCATCACATGCATGAATGGACAATGTACTATGTAGCGCTCTGCTGATGTGGTAGGCTAGCTTTAAGATATACTTCAAAATCATTACTTGTCTCTATATGAAGCTAGCCTCGTGCATTCACACTTCGTAGTCCACAATCATGTGACTAGGCAAGTCTGAAACGGTGTTGCAATTTAATTTGCAAATACTACCTCATCTGAAAGAAAATAAGTCATATGGGCACTTACATTAAGAAGGCCAAGCTGCGAGCTGATGTTCAGGATCCGGCTGGTGGCCGGCGATCGCCGCAAAAGAGGCAGGAGCGCTTCGGTCAGCAGCTTGGTCCCGTAGTAGTTCGTCCTGAGGACCGTCTCGGCGTGCTCCACGGAGTTGGTGTCGATCTCATTGAACGACACGGCAGCATTGTTCACCTACATCAACACAACAGGAGTGCACCAATTAATTCAAGCATCATAGGAAGGACATGTCCTCTTCTTGGTACATCGGCGTGGAGCGATTTAAGAGGCCTCAACTAGCTCGTAACAGCTTCCTTTTTCTTGAAGCCTTTTAACGTCAGAGCTAGAAATGGAAATAGCACTGGTGACTGCTGAGTGGTGTAATGTGACTTTAATGAACTATACTTTTGAAAGTTCTCCACATCAGATGAGGACTTGACAGCATAGATGGGCCAATAAGAATGTCGAGATGAGTACATGATTAAGCGGCATGGAAGTCCTAATTCAGCTCGAGTGGGGCAACTATGTTATCATTGAATACATTCTGTTATGGACCACCAACTGGGTTGTAATGGTTTGGTTCTACTATTGCAGGTTGCGGGTTCATCTATAACAACAGTGCTGAAGACTGAAGAGTATTCTTGGCTCGCTCAGAATAAGGCATGCGTTTGCTCCAGCTAAGGTGAAGACTGTATAGTCGAGTTTTGCTGAGCGCCTGAGCGGAGATTTCTGGCTCCTGAGCTCCAGTAATCTCTTTATTTATTTATTTTTAAAAAAATCAAAAATCGTATTTACGAGTTTCAGAAAAGTACATATCTAGCCAATGATGTATCCCAAAAACATGCAAAACTCAATTTCAAATACTTTGTATTCCGAGCTACATAAGAGTGTGGATATGAGTATATTGAACAATACATATCTTCAAATCTCCAAACTTTACCAAAATTTGTCATTTTTGCGTAGCCCATAATACAAGAAAAAAAAATCGCATTATTGCGATTTTACATGCTTTTAGGATACATCATCGACTAACTTAAAAGAGGGATCACTGGTTCTTGACAGCAAAAGATACCTTTTCGACTTTAGCGGGGTAACTTCATTTGCCTTTGTAAATTTTCAGTTGGAAATGTAAGCATACTAAATCTGAACAGTTCAAAGTAGAGATGTCCGAAATTCTGCATACTTAATTACGCAGACATTGACAGAGTGACTGTGAAAGGATGCTAGTCGAAAACGATCCGTATAACTAAGCACAAGCTCTGGCAAGTGGCGTAGATCACGCACGCACGCGCGTTGTTATCTCCTAGTCAACGAGCCATGTAAGCAAAATGTTGTGAGTGAGTGGGGCGGGTTATCAAAGATCTGACGAGGTTGAGTGCTCGGGTTGGTGTTCAGACCAAACCAACAAGGTGTAGGTGTGTACTGTACCGACCATCAATATATTCTTTTTATTTTCAAATGGAGCTTCTTGGACCGGGCTGCCGGCCGGTCGCCGCTGTCCGGCGGCGCAGAAGCCCGGAAGCCGAACGGGAAAAGAAAAGAAAAGGTCGTTGGACGCCATAACTGCGCACACCGGGCGGACCGCCTGCTGCCACTTGCTGCGGCGGCGGTCACGGGTTGGCCTTTTGCGAGGGCTGACATGACGTTTTTATTCCGTTGGTCGCCGCGGTGGCAAGCTGTGGGCTGTTGAAGATGTTGCGTGCCCCGGCCGAGACGGAGAGCGCAATAATGCGCGCGGTGTGAAACGGCGGGGCGGGCTGGTCCTGATCCGAGATGCAAAGCGCGCGCAAGGCGCATATACTCGGACTGATCTCCTAGCGCTACGGATGAGGATGCGCATCGGCGCGCGCGCGGAATCGCGGTGGATATCCATGGCGAAAGGGGCGGAATAATAACTTTGGTGGTAGGAGCACTCGGAAGATTCTGACTTTGTGATCGGAGAACGTACCAGGATGTCGAGGCCGCCGAGGGTGTCGCGGAGCCAGTCGGCGAAGGCGGCGACGGAGGCGGGGTCGGAGACGTCGAGGCGGCGGTAGAGGACGGGGAGCCCCCTGTCGCGGAGCGGCGCGGCGGCGGCCTCCCCGCGGTCGTCGTCCCGCGCGGTGAGCACGACGGTGATGCCGTGCTCCGCGAGGCGCGCGACCAGCGCGTGGCCGATGCCCCGGTTGGCGCCCGTCACCACGGCCACCGTCTCCTTGGACCACCACGCACCAGACGTCATCGCCACCGGGTCGGGAGCCGCAGGCAGAGCCAAGAATGCCCGCGCAGGGGGGGAGATGGATCGCGGGCGAACGATTGATTGACTGATTGGTTACCGCGTGGGATAGAGGTCCTTGGCGCTGGAGCCGGTGTAGTCCATGTGACGAACGGCGTGCGGGCAGGGAGGCGTGTCAGCTGCTGGGGCGGTGGTGCAGGGAAGGAGAGGAGACGGGAGCGGGGACTGGCCGACCAGGAGGAAGCTGGGAAGGGAGAGGGATATTTATAGACAAGATGGGCGAGTGGTAGCCATCTTCTTCTGCTCACTACTCCCGGCTCAGCTCCGGCAAAGCTGCTGCTGCTGCCCTCATGGGTAGGGTAGGGTTGCTGGTTGATGGAATGGAACAGGTCAACGGTAGTCGCTAGTGATAGATTCAGACAGAGCCTTTTGCGTTGCTCACTTCCTCTGCTCTCTGCATGATTGCTTCCGCTCCACAGGGGGGGCCCTATAGGAATGCTGCACGCCCGCACGCTTTGGGCAAAAGGGCCTCTCCAAAATGCGGCCCAATAACAGTTACGGAGTACCTTTTTATTTTCCTTTTTAATATATTTGAATAATTTTTGAATTTCATAAGAAACTAAAAAAGAATGAATTTTAAATGAAAAAATGGATAATTTTTTAATTTAAGTAATTTTTTAATTTGAAACTTGTCAAATTTGACTAATTTTTTAACCTGAACAAAAATCAAAATCCGAACAAAATTGAAAACAAAAAAATACTAAGGAAAACCAAGAGAAAACTAAGTAAATCGCTAAAGCCATCAGAAAACAACGGAAAACTTAAAATGGCAAAAACCTGCGATAAAATGTTTGTTAAATGGGCTAGCCCAAGAGAGCGTGTTGCACGGGTCGTGCCGCACGCATTGGGCAATATATTGGATTTGGGATGGTTGTCTCACCACCTAGACTTCTTGGTCCTTAATGGTCTTTACTCATACTTCTCACCACTTTTGCCCCTTTGAAAAATGTTTAAACATCTATGTATTTTAATCACACCAGTTGGACTCGCTTATTTAAGCCATTATACACAGCGATTAGGATGGATGGGGTGAAATGACTTTGCCATTTATGGCCCAAAAACAACTAGGTCAAGAAGTTTGGTTAGTTTTTAAAGATCATGAAGCCTCTTAAAATATTCTCGCACCCTCTTAGTAAAAAATAAGTAAGTCACACCATTTGATATGGCTAGACTCGAATGACTAGGTCAGATTTTGAAAAACCTGCCAACAGAAGGTTCCTCTCTTGCAATTAAAAATATATATGGAACCAATATTAGAAAAATAAGAGAAATTGATATTGCTGCTCTACTTATGTACATATGTTACAAATATAGTTGAGGACTATGCTAAAAGATTACCTATTAAAAGGAATATAGATCTTAATAAATGAACCTCTACTAGACCTTAATAAATGTAGCTTGCATGAACTTATTAGTTTTCTACAAGAATTTTCTAACGATCTCTGTATTAATGTTCATCAAGAAGGATTTGGATCATACATAGATAACTATGTCATTAAAGAAAATATTGACATGTGTGATAATGAAGCTATGATAGCACCTAAGCTTGGGATGCTTGGATCCCAAGATACTAGTTACTATTGGTAAAGAAACTCAACATCCTATATTAGATCTAGAATCTAATGTTTCTTTTTTTTACAAAATAAGTATATTACTTTCTTGAACTTAAAAGTATGGAAACTGCACTATAGATCTTTTACTTGTTGGTGATTCTACCAACCATGCTTTACATAGAGTTAGTGATATTATGGTTGAATTACGTATGATATTTCTTTCTGTTGATTTTATTGTCATGGATATGGGGAGTAAACCTCCAATCCTATAATCTTGGGAAGACCTTGTACGAGAACCAGATGGGCTATTATTGACTCAAAGGAAGGAAATGTAAAATTTAAATTCCCTCAGAAGAAGAGAATGGATCACTTTTCAAAGAAGAAGGAGGTGGCACAGAGGTACATGTGTACACATGATCTTCATCCATACTAAAATATGGTAAATAAGTCGAGCTATATGGCTATAAAGAAAACACTTTACAGGAGAAAACATAGTTGTTTTTCTTTTGTTTTAATTTTACACTCTTGATGTTGCAAGAGAGTTTTATTTTGATTTTCAATAAAGTACCAAGTTTTACCCATTTAGATGTTCTAAAGTTGAAAAAAATATTAGAGTGGATTTTGTACTTACATACATGGGTCGGTGTTTTAGACCGTCGATTTATTCCTCAAGATTCACGCTCACCTTGGTAGATGGAAAGATTCCTTTCCCTCTCCTCATTTTATCCAAATCTCAGAGCAAAACGGACGGTGACCGAAACACCACACCCATGCATGTAAGTACAAAATTATTTTCTCAAAACTATTTGAGTTGCATATTCCTGAATGTTGTTGTTCACGAAAAGATTTTTACGATTTTTTTGGTACCTCCGATTATGCTGAAATTTATACTGAAGTTACAAATTTCTATCCTTTGTATGCGCAAAAATAAGCAAAAAATTATTGACTCTCCTAAGGGGTCCAAATAATTACATTTTGTTGTTGTTGTTTTTTTTGACTACTTTTGTCTTTTGTTGTTTAAGCCGTTCTTTTGAGTTTTAGCTTTATTCTTTTTGAGTCTTTAGATATTTCGTGGATGTTGGAAACTTAGTACTCCCTCCTTCACAGTTTATTAGGCACGCGCGTACCCCTAGGTCACCAATTTAACCTATATAATTTAAAGTATATAATATAAAAATTATATCATTAGAAAATAGAACATCTGAACTTTTTAATGATATAATTTTTATAAAATATAACTAATGCTAACTTGATCAAATTTGCGATCTAGGGGTACGCGCGTGCCTTATAAACTGTGAGAGAGGGAGTATACTCTTTGTATACTTCAAACACAATTTTATTTGGAGGTTTTATAGATGCTGACATTTTATCTTTATGGCAACTAATATCACCCCAGAGAAAAGAAAATGGAAAAGAGTTTTGCGGTGAAGTTTTTTCATACGAAAGAAAGGACCAACAAACAAGGAGTCATTTAAGAACTGGTGAAAACTATAATCTTGGGGATTCCCATAGCATCCCACTGGACCCATCAAACTCTTGGTTTGTACATATTTTAACTTTGTTTTTCAGGCACCATTCTACTTTTGCATAAACTTTGAGCGGGTGTCTATAGTTTTTATGTTTTTCTTTGCAATTTTACATTTGGAATAAAAATACCACCATATGAAAATGTATTTAATGGATACGAATGAGCTACTGGAATAAAATGAAAGTTTAATTTGGATGCTAAGAAAGAAAGGGGAAAGGAAATAATAGTTACATTTGCATCTTATAAAATGTTAAATTCATGTGTTACATTGATTTTTTTAGAGATTTACCAATTATTTCCTTTATTTGGTTTCTAACTTTGTGTATTTTTAACTTTTAGAGACCTAAACAAGTCAAATGTACCTGTGATATTGTGAGGATATTTTTTATGAAGGCAAGCACCTAGAGCATTGGAACCCCACGAGTGGAGCCCGGAGACCAAAAGAGCCCAGATGGTGCGACCCAGGGCCACATGAGAACTCCACCTTTTTTAAACTTTTTATTGATCAAACTGAATTCATCTCTTCAAAAAACGATGGTCTTTATGCCAATACTTAAGATATATTTATCTTCATGCCATCCAACACATTGACATGAAGCATTACCCATGAAAAAAATCCTTTATATATAACTCGATAAAAATAGTAGTCTATAGAGATGGTATTGATTAGCAAAACCACACGTTGGGCCGCCATGCATTTTTATCACTTCTGTTTCATTGACCACCTCGTTTCAGTGACACATGCATGATGTTGCGCAAATACCTAAATTGCAAAGATAGATATGGCAAATCGTCAAATCCCATCAAAACAATAGGAGTTGCTGGGTATTCCTCCCATCGGTGCTGGCCTGTCGTGCAACACACAACAACACAATCAAAAGCTAGAAATCGGTGACTGCTCAAGGTTACGCACCGGTACAAGCTAACCACTACAGATCCATGTATATAGTTGATCGCCAAGTGGAATCCACATGTCACTAATCACCAGCTCATTACAATATTAGGTAGGCGGAGCGGTTGATTGCTTACTAGTTTTCTCCCAAAGAACTGAGACCGGTGCGCCACTGGCCGTCCGTTCTGGACGGAGATGGCATAGTTTAGTCGCGCATGAGACAAACGCCGACCATGGCGTTTGGTCACACACACTCTGCCGTTAGTGGATTAATTAATTTTAGTGCTACCAGCGCACCATTCCTGTTGGTTGACTTCATGTGCTGTGGATCATCCACAGTGGGTTGGTTGACTTCATGTGCTGTGGATCATCCACAGTGGACGGGTTTTTAGCAGGTGACGGCAGACATACGGAAGAAATTAAGGAACAAATGAGATGTTGCCGCAGCGATGTGTGGCAGCTTTAAACGCTTGATGGCGGCACGCAATCACCATTTGCTAATCAAGGCGGGTCGATCCTGAGCTCGGGTGCCGGCTGGTCTAAGCATCGTGGTCACATCGAGTGATTAAGCATGGGGCGACAGGGAAGCGCGCTATGCATGTATGTACCACTAATTGGCCCGGTAGCGCCATGCAGTGTACGTAACTGAGAGTATGACACGCAAAGCTGGCTTAGATGGGGTTGATTTCCCACAGGGGATTAACGCCTATGGGCAGTCCATATCAATCGTGTTTGAAGTAATCGAGATGTAAATCGAGAGAGATAACAAATGATTTAACTATTCTACTCTATTGATGATTCACGGCTTATATATAAGGGAAAAGACACGAGTATGGATCACGTCCATTCGAAGAGGTGTGAGAAACAGTTGTGTCTGTTGACCAACCAACCAATGTAGAGAATTACATGGGAGGATTATCCCTTTATTAACCTATTAATTAAATCCTAACACTCCCCCTAATCAATCCTAACGGTCTGGATGAAGGTTGAAGTGAGCTTCAAACTTTTTCTTTTTTGTGTTGAGGAGTCCGAGGCCCCCATCTCTTTGGGTCTGGAAATGGTTGGCCAGTTAATCAGATGGTACTTACGCTTTGGTTCTGATCCTTCGCAGTAAAATTCGGATCTATGAGTGTCAAATCTTGCATGGATCCTATCATACAGCAGGAAGAGGCCCATCGCAAACATTGGCAAGTTGTCTAGGCAAGCATTAGAGAGGATTAGTCGTCCCCCGAGAAGGAGAGTAATCTTCCAAGCCATGGTTCAATCTTAACCGCCAGTTTTCTAACCAGGAAAACCATTGCTCAATCGTGAGTTTTCTGTCAGAGATGGGCAGCCCAAGGTATATAAAAGGGAACGCCCCCAATTTGCAATTGAACTTGTTGGCAATGCGGATCTGCTCAGTTCTTGGTTGACCCATAACAATGACCTCACTTTTGTGGTAGTTGATTTTCAGGTCTAACATATCTTTAAAACACATGAGCAGAAATTTCAGGTTTGCACATGTGTAATTCCCCCTGAAATTAAGTGCGGCACAACACTATGTCCAGCAGCCGATGCCGCCGAGAGAATGGCAGATAGGGCCTAGATGTTTTCTATACCGTTTGCTCGTCCTAATTGCACCCGACCTTGACATTAAGTTTTTCAGGACCGTTGTCTCTATTTGATCGATATTTGTTTTCTAAATCTTGAAAATCTCATAATGTTATTTTAGAAGTTGACATTGTACTGCAGTGAATATTGTTTTAATTTTCTTTATAATAAAGCATGAAAAACCAGTGATTCAGCAGCACATCTTGGAGTCGCTTGGAAAGCTCATGTGATTCATGACCTACATGTTTCCTGACGTCTCTTTGCAAAGGTTTGGGGTAGTAAACTGAAATCGAGATTGCTGAAGGCAGCTTTAGCTACCCGAAATGTAGTGTATGTACAAGATCAACCACAAGTTCAGGACTCATAAACTGCTAACCTGGATGTCTTAGCGGAGTCACAGACATAACTTCCCTGCGAAGGTTGGAATGCACTGAAATAAGCCTGCTGCCGACCAATCAAAGATTCAAAGTGGACCAGGTCACCTTCACTGAGATCAACCCAAAATCAATCTTTATCTCTTGAGTAGCACGACCATGGTTGTTCGCTTTGAAGGAGCAACAATGTTCAGCTGAACTGGATGACTCCGCGCCTACCTTGAACTTCAATTCCATCCAAGAATCCTCCATCACAGCAACCACAGACCTATTCAAGCCGCGTGGCTCACCAATACCACCATCAAAGAGTTTGAGTTCCTCATTCAACCCACGGATAAAACAAATTAGACACAAATTAAAACTGCTATGCACTTCTGAAATGACAACTTCTACAGACGCCTCAACTGCTTGTTCAAGACATGATGCAGTTAAGTCAACTGCGCCATAATCGCCATGGATGCGATTTGTGAATGTGCAACGATCCCATAAGGCCACTCCGTCTATGTCTGATACACCATCGATCAGTTGTAGATCATCCTTTTCCTGTTCACCTGTCTTGATCCTCATGTCGTATTCGATTAGAGTAGAGCCACACAAGTCTATCCCTCGCTTAGGGCCAACAATGTTGATCAGAGAACCCTACAAAAAGATTGTTTAGCACATCTTCATATAAATACAGAAATATCTAAAGCTAAATAATTGTTACATGCTGTTTCACTTGAACAATTTTTAGTTTCAAGGATTGTTTTTATTGATGGGCAAGATCGTTTTCACGTATCACCCTGAATGGTTGCAAAGTGCATATCAGTGTTAAGAGTGAAAACTGGCCCCCACCTACCAGAAGTTGTTTTAGATCGCAAGCTCAAAAAACTGAAAAGCTACTTTTTAAAAACTCATAAAAATCTGAAAAAAAAAATGCAAGTTCTGGGAGAACAGGCTTATCCAGCCAAATAAAGACCATGGCAGGCTTCCAGCTGTATATACACAAAACCTAGGTTATCAGACACCAAGCACAAACAGTTTCCCTTGATTTCTTGAACTGATCATGTATGGCTCTGTACTCTATCAAGAAAAGTCGTTTGTATATGCCGCCTCTCGCCCCAACTATTACAATTAGTTGTTACTACATTATTTCTATAAGATTGATTGTAAACTACTAGCCTGGTTACTATACAGTGAACTTGTTTAAATGGCAAGAGATTTCTTTCCTGATTATTAGGTATCGTGAGGGTAGAAATCTTTGAATCATCTTGTTCATAAGTTTTTTTATGCTTCAAGAATAAAGATGAATAAATAAATTCCTTTTTGAAGCCAATGCTTCAATCTTCGACCCAAAACTTTGTTTTATTTTGTGGAGCTATATAAACTAACATAAAATGTAGTTTTCTTTCATCTTGAAAAATATGTTGTTATTCTTTCCTGTCAAGGAAAATTAATATATTGTTGGGTTCTGTATTTTGTGTGCACTATTATCTTCATCGCCCTTTTCATGTCTAAATCCTGGCTCTACCCCTGCCGCTATTCATTTGGTCTTTTTAATTCCAAATATTCATATAAATAAGCTTGTTGAAATAAAAAGAGAAAAATAATGACTTTGTACTGAAGGGACCATTCATTCTATGCATCTTCATATGCCAAAAACAAAAGAATATCAACTTTTTGTGGTGTAATAATTAGCAACCAAGAGTCCAAAACTATTCAGGTTGATTTTGTTTGGAACGTGATACTCACTTAGTTTCATAATTCAGATCTATTACCATAGTAAATCATAACTTCAAATATAAGACTTGGCATAATAGTGGCGTATAATCCAAAGTATTATTCTGCAACTTTTGGACAGATTAACCACATGGAAGAATCTTTAATGATGCAAAAGAGATCAAGTGGTTCTATATAACTGCAGATGAGTATGGGTGTGCACCTGCTCCACGATGATGGGATCGTCCCTACTAACATTGACAATATAATTAAGCAATGGATCCAAACCATCCCGTGCTGCTACATATCCATACAACTCTACTGAGCCACCATCCACATAAAGTTTAGCCAACTTTAACGAAAAAATCTGCAACATACAACAAGGTGGATGCATCACGCAAATTCCATCACGGATGATGCAATTAGTGGCATCTGATAACATCGTTGCCTCGAACCGAGCTTCAAAAAAATACAAGTTATAATGCAATTTGGACAATGCAGTAAACAAATATTTGCCATACAAAAAGTAAACATGGAGTCGAAGGATTCCATGGCCGTATTCGAAATTTTTGTTTTCATCTAAGGGAAAACTATCTATGTTTCGTTTTACTAGGATTTTTTCAGCCTAAGAAAATTCTTTTAGAAAAAAATCACCTTACAAAGAAAAAACATTTTATGGAGATAAGGCGCGGTAGTTAGTTGTCTCCTACTTTAGCAAAAACTAACAAATGCAACCCTTGAGTACCACTTGACGAGATTTCCTTCTATCTATGGCAATGCACCGGCAATAAACTAGAAAAAGTAAGCAAAATTAACCTTAAGATGTCAACAGAGAATTATCAGTTGACACTATAGCTTGAAAATGTGCTACTACTAGCAAATAGAAATAGGAAAAGAGATATTGATCACTTACTTTCAGTACGGTCAGCAATATTGTAGTTTTTTTTCCACATATGAGTGGCCCTGTATATAGAACCATCACGGTGCCTACTTTCCGGAAGTATATCCATAGGGATTACATCGTCGACATGGTAACGAGGATACATCGGTGCATTAGAACTCTCATTCATCTTCGTATTCGTGGTCACATCTTCTTTGTCATCGTCACTGACGAACGCTTCCCCTGTGTGACCCATGGTTGCGCTCCTGTCTTCCTCACACCCAGAGGTGTCCACAATGTTCCCACGCGCATCGTGTTTGTCAGCTATAACATCTATAACCTCAAAGGTAGTTCTACAATCATCTTCGTCCCCATTAATTGCAACCATGTCAGTCCTCCCATTGTATTCACCGTTGGCAAGACGGCTATCGCCATAATGAGCAATGAACTGCTTGGTTGTGCCCCTCGTCTCTATGATGCCTTGGGTGATAGCAGAACTTTTGCTGATACAAGAGGCGAGAAATCTCCTGTCTGACTCATTAACTTTTTCTCCACAGGTAATGGCCATGTTCCGAGAACCATGAGGAAATCTATCACCAAAAAACATAGAAGCTAATCTCAAAATCCAACGATCATATTTGGCCCTTCTTTTCTGGGATTAAGGGCATGTTGTTTCCTAGCCACAATTTGGCAAGCCAAAATTTAGCAGCCATAGTTTATTTGGCATGTGATTGGTTTTTGCCACACTTTATTGCATGTATGGTCAATTTTTCATAGACTCAACATTTTTGCCAAGTTTTGCCAAAGTTTGGCTTCAATATTTTAACCACACTTTGGTTTAGAAATTGTGGATAGAAACCAAACAGGCCCTAACTAAAAGATTTCAAACTAATTGAAGGCGTAAACATTAGCATCATCATATAGCACATAAACGTACCGGGAAATACGACGTGCAGGTGGATTGGGAGCCACCATGAGTCGGAAAACTCGTCGCGAAAGCGCCGGTGGCCACCAGTGACACGGAGGAGACGCCATGGGATAGAGGAGAGCAGGAGAGGTAGAAACGCCAGGTCGCCGTAGAAGAGAAAGAACGGAGTGGAGGATTTGCATCTGAGCGCGCGGTGGCCGGCAGGGTGGCGGAATCGGGTGAACGCACGGCGGACTGTCTCCCTGTATCTTCTTTCAATGAGGAACTGTGTCTTCTACTAGATCTCTGCTGCGTAGGGGTTTCCGTCTGCAACTGGGGAAATTTCTGGAGCAAATTGGGAACGAGGCCGACCCACCCACGCAAAAACCAACACCGCGCTGATTGTTGCTCTAGCTCTGGTCTCGGTGGCCCATCGGGCCTGCTGGGTCGGCCCGTCGGTGTGGGTGATGTAGGTAGATGGTGTATATTTCTCCCTCGAAGAAAAAGATGTACTTCCTCCATCTCAGTTTACTAGTTTTTTTCCGTATTTGTATGTCGTCAATTTGATTTATATAATTTAAATTATATAATGCAAAATTGTATCATTAGAAAATAGAACATCTAAACTTTCTAATGATATAATTTTTATAACATATAACTAATGATAATTTGGTCAAATTTGCGACTCAGGGGTACGCGCACGCCTAATAAACTGTGAGAAAGAGAGTAGTATATTCCCCCCTATTCATAATGGGTGGATATCAAAAAAATTCTTAAATGACAAAAGAATTTTTATTAGAGTTTTCACTTTTTTAAAAAGTATGCCACATTTGTTTTTGTTTAGTTGGAAAGAGAGAGAAGGAAAAAAAATGAACATGGGATGCACCAGCCAACCAACATCGCAAGCAAAAGGAGGGTACTTTTCCTTAGCTAGGGATGGCTTCCTAGAATTTAGCGGGAGGCTATATTTATACGAGTTGATTTTTACTGAATATTTTTTAGGCCATGGAATTTCACGCTTAGAGTTTCCTAGAAAAAAATCATGAATACATAAAACTGGAAGTATGGTTTGAACATTCCTTTTTTCTATCATGGAGTTCCACCACTCTTAATTTTGGATCAATTTTCATATTCCTAGCACAGACACATAAAAATGAAAACATGCAATGTGTTCTTGTTTTTAGGTCAACCATGCAAAAAATCACATGACAAAAAGTTCTTGAGTGTGAAGAAATTATGGAAGATTTGAACTCCCCTTAATATGCATAGGATGAAATTTGTATGACACATGTTCAATAGGTTAACGATCGCAACAGAAATTGGTAAAGCTCTTGCTTACCTTCACTCGGCTATTTCTGGCCCCATAATACATAGAGATATCAAGTCTGCCAATATAGTATTTCCTGATGATGCCATGACGTTGAAGGTGTCTGATTTTGGAGCTTCCAGGTACATTCCTAAGGATCAAACCTGTATAACAATAATGGTGCAAGGAACTCTAGGATACATGGATCCTACATACTATTGCAGTATTTGGCTAACCGAAAAAATGATGTTTATAGCTTTGGGGTAATTCTTATTGAATTGCTTACAGGGAAGATGCCAATTACATATAGATCATCCAATGGTGATGGTCACAGTTCCTTGAACTACTTGATGATTGTAAATTGGTCGAAATAGTAGACCCACATGTCATGGATGAGGGAGGTGGCCAAGTTGAAGAAGTAGCTGCTCTAGCCATGTTGTGCATAAAACTAAGTGCGGAAGAGCGACCTACAATGAGGCAAGTGGAGATGACTCTTGAAGGTCTCCAAGCACCGAAGGAGCACATACTGCATGATTTGCAAGCAGGAACAAAAGTGGGGACTCATTTGGCAAGAATATATTCATCAACTATAGGAAACATAAGCTAAGTGGATGTGAGCAGGCAATATAGTCAAGAAGAAGAGTTCATGGTGTCTGCAAGATATCCACCATAGTGAGTTCTTGTGCACATGTGTGTTGGATAAGTTAATACAATGTGTGTGACTCCGAACAAATGAAAAAAAAAATGGTTTTTGTAGAAGCTATTTTCTTGATTGTTGAGTTCCAAATAGATGGTTTTTTTTTCTAATGTCATCAAAGACAAAAAAAAAAGATCATCGGCAATAACTTCATACAACACATTCAAGTGCTAGAAGAGTTCAAACGAATAGTACTTTTTGTAGCACCCATAACTTATCCTACAAGGAAAAAAGAAAGTAGTTATCGCTTTACTGATCGAAAGAGTGTAGTCATGTACGGAAGCTCATATGGTCTATAAACATCGAGGCACATGAGAGATCAATGACAAGGTACTACCACAAACCTATAATCCAGGGGGTGTATTGCCCCTAATAATGGAGGAGTAAGGCAGGAGGTAGATGAGAAGATGCCTCTGACGATGATTCCGATGGCAATTCCCCCCTTCAATCTCTTCTCTCCGGCGATATGTGTTTATATAGCTTTCTTCTCGGGTCTCTGTCTGAAACGGGACATAACTCATAAGGCAGAGAAGCAGGAAAATTGATGCCAAAAGGTCAGAACATAATGGAGACACATGTCTGTAAATGCCTTGCAATTGGATTAATCCAGAGAACCTTGCAAGGCTGGCTAGAATCGGAGTCCCTCCCAGACCGGAACAGAAGCGTCTTGCTCCCAGTATGTACCATTTGTTCAGTTATTTGTGCGTGGACTGTGATCAACTCCAAGTCATAACAGAAGACACAGGAATCCATTTCAGAAACTGTTTACCTAGGTTGTGTCAGAAAACGGAATCCATTTCAGAATCACCATTTCCATACACTAGGCAAGGATGCAAATTTGCCAAGCGAGCTGCAAAGATCTCGCAAAATTTCAGATTCAAGAAGCACCTGTGGCGTCTGTCCTAATATTTCAGAGTCAGTATTGATCCTACTGTTACCGTATTACCAAGAGTCCAAAAAGGGTTGAAAAAGGGAGTCAATCGAACTGGAATTTCAAATAATAATTGATATATAGAGGCGCAAACAGTTGCGTTACAACATAATCATATACCACCACACAGTACACAACCCAATGAACGAATAACTAAGATCACCAAATTAACAAACTAGTTTTTCTCCCAAGAACTATGGGTTCTTCTCGCCTTCAGATAACCACCCTCCCCAACACGATAGCTTCCTTGCCGCGGCATCGCTCGGTCCCTGAAGCCGATGATCAGACCTGGAACTGCCATGGCCAGGTTCCGGCGCCGTCCTCGCCGCCGACCTTGGCGCTGCGGCGCATGGGGTTGCCGCCGCACTCCCTGTCGACGTAGGCGTAGTACCGGAGCACAAACGCGAGCGCGAGGGCGACCCACTCGAGGCAGAAGATGGCGATGCCGAGGCCGCCGACCATGCGGAGGATGACGGCGCCGTCCTCCTCGCGGACGTAGGAGCGGAGCCCGTCGGCGAGGAACTCGGCGGTGCGGGAGAAGGCGAGCACGGCGGCGGCGCCCTGCAGGATGGAGACGACGACGGTGCCGGACATGTGCGCGGTGTAGACGCGGCCGCGCGGCGGGTCGGGCGCCGCGATGACGGCGCAGCCGGCGACGGCGGCGGCGACGGTGAGCGCGTGGAGCAGGATGAGGAGGAAGCCGTCGACGGAGGGCACCAGGCGGAGCGAGAGCGTGAGGAAGCCGCACCCGGACGCCGCGCCCAGGATCATGTAGTTGGAGACCAGGAAGGCGCGGCGCGCGCGGCGGTGCGCGGGCGATGCGGAGTCGCCCGCCGGCGGCGCGATCACCGAGAGGCCGCCCATGTTGCTGCTGCCGCGGGGGCTGACTTGGCTGGCTGAGGGAGGAGAGCGAGGCGCGGTTGAGAGTGGGGAGTGGGAGTGAGTTGTGAGGATTGGGAGAAGAGGCGGGGAGCTTAAATGGGGAGGAGGATCCGACCGTTTGAGGGAGGGAAGAAGACGAAGAGGGAGCGGAGCTTGAGCAACGGCTAGTTTGAAAAGGGCGATGAGAATGGGGACAGAGGTGGCCGGCTGGCCGTTTCAGAAGCGCCAAGCGCGCGGTTGGAGTGAGCTCGTGGCAAAGCATCTTCCCTCCCGTTGGCTTGTGCACATGTCGGAGTTTTTGTTTTCTTTTTCCTCGATATAGATTTTCGCCCCGCTATATTAATATATCAACCGACCGATACAACGAAAAAGCTGGTGCCGCAGCACAACCGAGCCCAAACGAAAAGAAAAATAAAAGAAAAAAAAACTAATGCCAACAACGGCAGATTGACGAAAACGAGGATGACTCCGCAACCGCTGCGCCCACCGGAGAAGTACCACCACGCTCCTAGCACGCTGAGACGCCGCATACCAAGCAGCACCTTCAACAAGGGAACGATGACGACGCCGCTGCTACCCGGACTAGGCCTAGGGTTTCCCCCGGTACGCGGAAGGGATTGGGGAGGAATACATCCGACGCCCTTCAGGAAGGAAGGCGGCACCCGCGGGCGTCGCCGCGTCAGAGTCGGACATACCGACACGGATTTCTCCTGACCACCAAACCCACCACCCTGAAAGCCCCGACGTGCTCCACCAAACATGCCACCAACCAGCACACGCCACCACGGTCTTGTAGTCACCCTCGCCGTCGCACTGTGGTCACCGGAACAGGGCCTAGAGGGAGAGAAGACAAGCAGCATGGACGGGGTAGCGGTACCACAACCGGGCGGGAGGGAACTACCTCCGCGCTTTGCGGTCGTCGACTGGACATGGCAACGAGGGCACACCGGGCACCGAGCGGCCCGGCCGGGCCCAAGCCGGCCCGTAAAGCCCTACTGCCAAGCTGCAGCAGGCCGGCCGAAGCGCCACAACCACCCATCCACCGCCGTCGCGCCATCTCCGCCGCCAGGGAGCACCACTGGCGCGCCGAAGACGCAGGCAGCCCACCCAGCCCATCTGGGCCCTGCCTGGGACAGATCTGGGTCGAGAAGGCCCCGCCCGCGCCGCCCGCCTTCGCTGCTCTGCCGCCAAGTAGCAGTGCCGCCGTCCCTCCTCCCACCCGGCGCGCGGGTCTCACGACGCCGCGCCGGACCGCCGCCAGCCGAGCAGCACCGCGCCACCAAGGAGCCCCCGCGCCCCCTCCGCGCCGCGGGTAAGGTCAGCCCCACCGCGCGGGCAACGCCCAGCGGCCCACGCCGGCGGCGACGACCGGGGGAATGGAGAGGAGGAGGACTGGGGGTGGCGGCGGCTAGGGTTCGCCCGTCGCCCGCGGGGGCGGGGTGGGGGCGAGCGAGCGAACAGTTTTTTCCCAGACTTCCCGGTTTTGAGTCTGTTTTCTTTTTTAATATGGCAGCTTCTTCCCAGAGGTTCCTGACCTGCCAAGCAAATTTTAAGGCCGACAGTCGATGGTGGAGGGAAAAAGAAAACTATAGGGTATGCACATCTCCTAATTTTTATTTTTACACTGCCTATATGTGATAAAAATTTGCTCAAATAACTAAATATAAACGTTTTCCAAAAGTTCAGGGCGGGCCACGAGACCCACGACCCACCCGGCCACCTGCTGCGTATGCCCCAGCTGACTGAACATGGGGGCTCAATACACCATGTGTTGCGGTGCGTAGCGCGTTGTGGGCCGCTGCACACAGCCAGATAGTGCCTGTTCTTCTTTCCATCTTTCTTGTTTTCTTCAATGACGCACCCACCATTTCCTCCGCCGCCACCACACCATCTCTCCCACGCTCAATTCCCCCCCCCCCCCAACCGCCGATCGCAACTGTTTGTCATCGCCACCCGCGCCAGGCACCGCTACCACGCCGCCTTGGCACCCCGTCCTCCTCAAATCGCCGCCTCCATTGGTCCTCCGCCGCCCCGACCATCCATCTAACCCCGGCTGCCACACCTTGTTCTCCGGCACAGCGAGTCCCCACCCATAACCATAAGTTTGGTTGCCGGCGAGACCCCACTCGCATCCCCCAACCACCCTAAACTATAAGTTCTTTGCCTCACCTCCGCGTCGTCCCTGTTTCCAATGAGGTACTAGCCTCACCTCGGGCGGGGCGCCGCGGCCAGCCGTGTCAGCCCCGTTGTGAGCGAGGGTTGCATCCGTCCACGCATTCGTCTTCCTCCTCGATGTGTGATGGTGGCCCACCAACAAAGCGACGCGGCAGGCGCGCGGGGTACGCATCATCAATCCTATACGCCGCAACGGGCGGTGTATAGGATTTGACGACCTTCACTATGTGTCTCTATTCCATGGGTTGTGCTCCTTCCGAGTGGAACTTCTTCTGTATTTGGGCCGGAAAACCTAGCCCATCAAACTCTAAAACCCATATGAATGGAGTGCTGCAAGGTATCCGTGACTTTTCTATCCAAAAAGTATTCATTAGTATCCCCCAATTGCCATAAAAGAAATGATATTTCCCAGACAAAATATTGCTGATAGTGTTAGATATTATATTTTCTCTTTCCTTAATACTTTTGTTCGTTCCCACCAAAATTTCCATTGATCTCCAACATTTTTGTCTCTACATTATCCTAACCAGATGCAGTGCCAAAAACTGCAACTGCACTTGATTGAGAGTAAATATTGCAATCAAATAACAAAACATTTCCACTGGGCCTTTGCTAATGAGATATATATTAAAACTTGAGTAAGAGTTTGTAGGGCTCCAAAATCGATAACCTGGCATACAACTTAATACAAAGTCTATATTCGTATGTTTAGAACATCTCCACCGGTGAGCCAAATACCCTGATAGCCATTTGGAGGTCGACGCTAAAATTGGGCTCACACCAGCGCGTCCAATAAAGCGTCGGCGCGGTTTCGAGCCGATAAAATCGCCGGCAACCCCATGCTAGCCCCTTCGCGTAGGGTGCAAATCGGGACCCCAGCAACCTCGCCCATGTAGGAAAACGCCCGTGGGGCCCTTTTGCCATCCACATGCGCGTGTTTCCTCTACCTCCCACCCACGTCCGATCCGCCTCCAAACCCTTCTTCATCTCCATCGCCGTTGTCGACGTCACCTTCCCCGTGCTCGCCTTCCATCCCGCCTGTCCAGAAGCCACCGGCAATTGAAACCGATGGCGCCTGATCTCAGCGCCTGGCAGTAGGAGGTTGCCGCCACAATCGTCTGTCCCGCCCGCAAGGTGTTCGGAGGATTTTCGCGATGGACAACGACGACGAGATGTTGGCGTACCTGTCCATGGAGGAGGAGAACTCTACCGCCGTCCGGCGGCACCAGCGGCAGCTGATGCTGGTGATCCTCCTCCGCCTCCGCCAACCCATTCTAGCCTTGACCGCGCCTCGGCGTGGCGGTTCAAGGGTTGGCAAGACGAGGAACAAGGAGTGTCATCGTCAAGTCAGGGCCTTACTTCTTGACTCTAAAGTCATCGCTGACGACGCAACTCACACGCCGAAGGATTTCTGGCGCTGGTTTCGGATGAACAAGGATTTGTTCATCAAGATTGTCTTTGATGTTAGGGAGTACGATGACTACTTCATGTGCAAGCAAGATTGCACCAATTTGTGGGGTTTGTCCTCAATCCAGAAGTGCACTGCTGCATTATGATGTCTTGCATATGGAGCTCCCCCAGATGCAGTCGATGACTGAAGGAGATATGCCCTAGAGGCAATAATAAAGTGGTTATTATTTATATCTTTATGTTTATGATAAATGTTTATATAGCATGCTATAATTGTATTAACCGAAACATTAGTACATGTGTGATATGTAGACAAACAAAGAAGTCCCTAGTATGCCTCTTAACTAGCTTGTTGATTAATGGATGATTAGTTTCATAATCATGAACATTGGATGTTATTAATAACAAGGTTATGTCATTGTATGAATGATGTAATGGACACACCCAATTAAGCGTAGCATAAGATCTCGTCACTAAGTTATTTGCTATAAGCTTTCGAAACATAGTTACCTAGTCCTTATGACCATGAGATCATGTAAATCACTTATACCAGAAAGGTACTTTGATTACACCAAACACCACTGCGTAAATGGGTGGCTATAAAGGTGGGATTAAGTATCTGGAAAGTATGAGTTGAGGCATATGGATCAACAGTGGGATTTGTCCATCCCGATGACGGATAGATATACTCTGGGCCCTCTCGGTGGAATGTCGTCTAATGTCTTGCAAGCATATGAATGAGTTCATAAGAGACCACATACCACGGTACGAGTAAAGAGTACTTGTCGGGAGACGAGGTTGAACAAGGTATAGAGTGATACCGAAGATCAAACCTCGGACAAGTAAAATATCGCGTGACAAAGGGAATTGGTATTGTATGTGAATGGTTCATTCGATCACTAAAGTCATCGTTGAATATGTGGGAGCCATTATGGATCTCCGGATCCCGCTATTGGTTATTGGTCGGAGTGAGTACTCAACCATGTCCGCATAGTTCACGAACCCGTAGGGTGACACACTTAAAGTTGGATGTTGAAATGGTAGTACTTGAATATGGAATGGAGTTCGAATATTTGTTCGGAGTCCCGGATGAGATCCCGGACATCACGAGGAGTTCCGGAATGGTCCGTAGAATAAGATTCATATATAGGATGTCATTTTATGTGAATTAAAATGATCCGGAAGGTTCTACGGAAGGTTCTAGAAAAGTCCGGAAGAAATAAGGATGGAAGGTGGAGTCCCAGAGGGACTCCACCCACCTTGGCCGGCCAACCTAAGGGAGGAGGAGTCCCAAGTGGACTCCCCACCATGGTGGCCGGCCACCCCACTAAGGAAAAGGGGAGTCCCACTCCCCTAGGTTTGGACACTTGGAAGGTTTTTGTTGGGGTCTTATTCGGACTCTTTGACCTAAACCTTGGGGCCTCCACCTATATAAAGAGGGGGAGAGAGGGGCTGGCCGGCCACTCAAGCCACCACCATGGCCGCACCCCTCAAGGGTGCCCTAGCCGGCGCCCCTCTCCCCAAACCCTAGCGGTCTCTCTCCTCCACCATATCCCGCACGCTTAAGCGAAGCTCCGCCGGATTTCTCCACCACCACCGACACCACGCCGTCGTGCTCGTCGGATTCAAGAGGAGCTACTACTTCCGCTGCCCGCCGGAACGGGGAGGTGGACGTCGTCTTCATCAACAACCGAACGTGTGACCGAGTACGGAGGTGCTGCCCGTTCGTGGCGCCGGAACCGATCGTGATCAAGATCTTCTACGCGCTTTTGCAAGCGGCAAGTGAACGTCTACGCAGCAACAAGAGCCTCATCTTGTAGGCTTTGGAATCTCTTCAAGGGTGAGACTCGATACCCCCTCGTTGCTACCGTCTTCTAGATTGCATCTTGGCTTGGATTGCGTGTTCGCGGTAGGAAAATTTTTGTTTTCTATGCAACGTTCTCCTACAATGACTACCTACGCATGGTGGAGTCGGCATGCTCCAAGGCTGTCTACAGGTTTTGTCGAGCCGCAATAGCGGTGTTTGGTGTAGATTATTTGAGAGGACCGAGGGAAGATGATACAGCTCGGATCCTGGCACAAAATGCTACCCGAGGGTTTCCTGGGATGCTCGGAAGCATCGACTGCATGCATTAGGGTTGGAAGAATTTCTCTTTTGTTTGGCAAGGGATGTACAAAGGTCATAAATGTCAGTGTAGTGTCATTCTTGTGGTGGTGGCAGACCATGACATCTGGATTTGGCATGCTTTCTTTGGCATGGCAGAAACCCATAATGCTATCAATGTGTTGCAGCGCTCTCCAGTGCCCATATGAACCCACAATGATATTCCTGCTCCAGCTTCGAAGATGGACGTTTATTTTGCGACATGCCAAGCAGCTCGCAAGGATGTTGAGCGGGCTTTTGGTGTACTCCAGCAACATTTCACCTATCAGGTACCCTGCTCTCACTTGGTCGGAGTCGCCGGTGTGGGATGGTCGTCCCTATAGTTCGGAGGACGTGCCGACGTCACCCATACCCTCGTGCCGGCGCATCCGCCGGCGTCTATTTGGGGGCCGCCGATGAAGATGCTCTTAGGTTATAAACTTCTAATCAAGTATAAACTCAACCATTTTGGTTTACATTAATGGAAACTTCAAATGGAGGAGGTCAAGCTGCACGGTAGCTATTTATTTTTTAAAATTAAAAAATGAAGTTACAAAAGATCCAAGAAAAAAATGGATTTAGTCAATGGTATATAATGCAAGTGTGCCAAATATCAATGCAAAATCTTTGTATTTTAGCCAACTCAACCAAAATGTTAAATCTAGTTTTTAGACATTAGGTCAGGGAATACAAAGGCCACCAGAAAAATGATTTCATTTTGTTGCAACAAACGGATTTCAAGGAAACCGGTACATATCCTCAGGAAGATGATTTCATTTTGTCACATTCCCCTCTTTTGTTTTTCTGAACTTTTCTCAGGCTACTATTCACTAGTGGAATGCCCGTGCTTCGCCACGGCTTCCTACCTTATATCTAGTGCCACACACATGTTACATGTGCAAACAATGCACACAAATATTTAAGTATATATAAAAATCACATAGTATTAAAAATATTTTAAAGTTTACTTCAAATAATTTAATGCAATGTGTATAAAATGCAAGGACATATACATCTCCTTGACGCGCCTAAGGTATTCTCATATAGCACCATGAATGTTTTCTGCAACTTCATTTTCATGGTATTTGACCACGTGTAAGCTTCTTCCTCAACTCCTAACCATCATGAACAATCAGTCTATCATGTTCACATGAAGTTTTTCCATAAAAATGTAAGAATGTGAACAAAGAATACTCACGGTGAAAACTGGATGAACACATCTTTTACCATCCCATGAGAGCATAAAACTAAAGACTAAGTAACCAAACAACTTTCTACAAATGAATGGAATATCATTATCTTGGTCATTATGACGATAGTAAAAAAAATCTCATAATGATAACCGGAGAAAGTCACCTGTCGGGGCTTATTGGTATCTGAATACTATGAGGATATTTACGTGGCTAAAAATAAATATCGTGATTTCAGCCAGGTTATCCTATTTCAAGAGGCTCATTTAGATAGAGCAAGCACCCCTATAATTTTAATTGGTATCTCTCTTCTGGTACCAATGGATCTCACTAATGTTTATTGTAATATTATATTTACATGTACATATGTAGGTATTAGTTCCTACCATGCCATGCATTAGATAAATATATGTCTCCATGATGTGGGGATGTACTTTAGGTCCCTTTTCAGTGCACCGGAGATGAAGATTTTGTCTATATATACCATTCCATCAGCTCTATCAAAGAGATAGATCACATGGACACATACAATATATGTACTTATTAAAGACCTATAATTGGACACAAAAAATACAATTAAATTCTAGAAAAATCTAGACAATAATGTGTAAATATTGTTGCCACAATATAGTTCATATAAGGTCTTAAAAAAATCAAAGATGTAAAGTTTGACCGAGTTTATTAAAAAAATTATCTATATCTACAATACCAAATGTACGTATACCATATGAAAATATATATCATGATTAATCGTATTGATTTGATAATATAGATATTGATACTTTTATCTACACACTTTGTCAAAATTTACATGGTTTTGTCGTCCCTATAGTTCGGAGGACGTGCCGACGTCACCCATACCCTCGTGCCGGCGCATCCGCCGGCGTCTATTTGGGGGCCGCCGATGAAGATGCTCTTAGGTTATAAACTTCTAATCAAGTATAAACTCAACCATTTTGGTTTACATTAATGGAAACTTCAAATGGAGGAGGTCAAGCTGCACGGTAGCTATTTATTTTTTTAAAATTAAAAAATGAAGTTACAAAAGATCCAAGAAAAAAATGGATTTAGTCAATGGTATATAATGCAAGTGTGCCAAATATCAATGCAAAATCTTTGTATTTTAGCCAACTCAACCAAAATGTTAATTCTAGTTTCTAGACATTAGGTCAGGGCATACAAAGGCCACCAGAAAAATTACTTCATTTTGTTGCAACAAACGGATTTCAAGGAAACCAGTACATATCGTCAGGAAGATGCATGATTTCATTTTTTCACGTTCGCCTCTTTTGTTTTTCTGAACATTTCTCACGCGACTATTTATTCGTAGATATATCTGCAGGTGTATGGTCTGGACCGACTTTGATCGTGAAACTCTCTAGATCGGACGGTCAGCGGTTTCTCTGCCCGACCCAGGTCTGGACGGACCTCTCTGGAAACCCCAGCCCCCAAAATCCTTCCCCTCCTACCGGCGGTCGCTTGACGAGAGCGATTTCCGTGTCGCCGCCGGCGACGAGACCGGACAGCCTCCACTCCTCGCGCGCGCGGCGTCCATGGATAGCGCCGGCCAGGCGGGCTGGTACGTGCTCGGCCCGAGCCAGGAGCACGTCGGCCCCTACACGCTCACCGAGCTGCGAGGTACCCCCTTCCCCCCCCCCCCCTCCATCCACCCTATCTGTTCGCTGTATCGATTAGTGCGAATGCGGACGCATGTAGGTCACAGGCTCAGCCTGAATCCTCGCAGAAACCTGAACTTCGCGCGCGGCCATGCTGCAGCCCACAAGGCTCCCACTACTTCGTGTTTCCTGTATGTACTATCCCCAAGTTTTGGGGGCTGTGTTTGTGGTGATGCGAATCCCAGGATCAGGTCTTTGTTCGGTCGGGCCATTTGGGCGTGTTACCCTAACTTGGGAATTTCCCTTTGTAACCAGTAAATTGATGTTTAAATGGGGTTGGGAATTAATGCTAGCAGCTGACGGCAACAGTTCGAATTCGCATTACGAGGTAAGCTTAGATTGGGCTATTTGATAAAACGCCCCACTTTACTTTGCCATTTGCCCCAAACGGCACATTGACTTTGGCGTAGCTCAAATACCCTGTTTTAGTTTGGGCCATTTGCCGAACTGCCCTACTTTGAGTTTAACAGGTTTGACAGCATTTCCGTAGAAACCAAATTAATCAATGGCAGAAATTGCATATTTGAAATGAGTGGATGCAAATAAACAATGAATCATAGCCAGAGGAGCACAAATTGACGGCTTTGGTTGCATCACAAAGGAGCACAAATCTTAAGTTTTTTAGCGAGTTAGCATCTCACAAACTGGAGACCAGCATTAGCACATAGCATAAGTATTTTAGTGAGTCCACAGCTCACAAATAACCAACAGCAGCGTCCAGAACTTGCCAGAGCTAGTTAGCCTCATTACTTTCTGAAAATCTACGTGTCCTGTTTTCAGTTTGGTTTGTGTTTGAGTAACTTGTGTCCCTTTACAGGACATTTTGCTAATGGGTACCTCAACGAGAGCACAATGCTCTGGGCAGAGGGGAGGAGTGAATGGATGCCGCTGTCTTCGGTTCCGGAGGTGCATTCTGGGGTCACAAAGAAGGATCAGCCCGAACAAGGTTAATGTTGTCTACATTCTCTTTAAAGCAATATATTCAATATGGTTCACTCCAAGTGGTATCTTGACGTTCTTTCAAACGGCCTTTTGCTCCAGAAACTGAAGATGGTTTCGAGAAATTCCAGAAGGAGCTTATAGAAGCTGAGTCAGAGGTGGAAGCGTTGAAAGACAAGACTGCAGATCATGACGTAAACATACAGCTTGCCGTTGATGATCCTGACGAGCGACCAACATCCCCACCAGATGGTGTGGAAGAATTTACTGACGATGATGGCACCATCTACAAGTGGGATCGCACCCTGAGGGCAATGGTTCCTCAAGTAAGTGTTGCTTTCCTTTCGCTAGGCTTTATAGCTAACCATCATCAGATGATTTTTTTTTTGGGTATTCTCTATTCAGGATCATCTCGGCTACATGATTTACTGATGTTATTTATCAGTGTTATTAAATTAAGCCCTCCTAAGTGCACGCCTAGGCGCCGAGCGAAGGCAAACCGCGTAGCGCTAAGTGTTCGCTTAATTGTGCTTAGCGCTAAGTATTCACTTAATTGTGCTTAGCGCTTCAATCCTTCAGACGAGGGAGCACCCGCTCAGCGCCTAGTGCTTAATAGAACCTTGGTTATTATAGGGCTTTTTAGCTTGGAAATTTTAATGCATGGCATTTGGCACTTTACTCTTTTCTGTTGAGGTGAAGTTGCTGATGGGATTGTGCCATGTAAAATTTTACTCTGGCAAGGAATGTCGGTGCAAGTTTTTTCTTTCTGAAACAGCCTTCCAGACAGAATATATTAATCAATGCGGATTTCCTACCTACGGTGGTAGCTGTGCATGCGATTACGATCGTCCGATATTGTTTCGCGATCTGTACTACCGTTAACATCTGTTAGACCTTTTGGCCGCCGTTGCCTGTTGGTGTCAGCAAAAGCAGCCGTGCCCGTTTCATATGTACGAAAAAGAGAACCGGGCCCCATTGCACCACCGTTGGTGCCATCCCAGACCCCTGTGCACCCTGGCTCCTTCCCCGGCCACCCGTACATCACCGCGACAGCGCATCTCCACGTCCCCACACACCACAGGACCTCCCCCCCCCCCCCCGCCCCTGCCTCTTGGTGAGCTTGGGATGCAGTATGCAGTGCAGGTGGCCATGCATCTCAGGGACTCCTGCCGCGGCGCCTGGGCACACCCGTGGCGGAGGATGGAGGCCAGCTGCTGCTGCGCCTGAGGTAGAGTAGGGCACTGTGGCTGTTGCAGGTAGTCGTGCCGGCGGCACGGATAAAGCCCAGGGCCACGTGCATGACTGGCCGTGGTGGCGTGTGGGGTAGCAGGACGTGGTCGGCCGTGGTGCGTGGTTGGGGCTGTGCATTGGGGTCGGTGTTCGGCGTGGAAAGCCAGGTCGATGGGAGTTCCAGTGTGGGGTGGGTGGAGCGGGGAAAGTGGGGTTGGTGCGGGAGGAAAGGAAAAAAAAAGGGACTCGGCGGGTTAACGACGTCAGTTTAGATGTAGGGTGAGAAATGCTCTATAGTCTGATCCATCGGCTGGATGGGGGTGCATAGCTACCCAGGTGGGTAGCCCACTATTTCCCATATATATATACCCTTTGTACACGCAACTGTACTGAAACGAAGTCACTGGAGCTGATTTATCGACGAATCAACCTCGAGAAAAATGTTCTCTACAGGGTTTTCTGATCTTTCATGGTGGAACGGTAGCTATTGAACAACTCAGTGTTGAATCAGAATCAGCTAATCAGAAACACTACCAAGTTTTACTCTTACAAACCAACTCTGGAATCTAATTGTAAGTTGAATCAGTGTGACCCTTCACAGCTTGATGAGCAACATCCATCAAATAGCGTAGTATGACCCTAGTTTTTCTCTCTTTAATAGCCCTCAATAGAAGGTTGCTCAGAGATGTCTAGTTGTGGTGGCTCCTCAAATATAATGCACATTATCCAAAGTTCCGTAAGATTTACCCGAAGTTCTGTGAATTGTGTGCTTCAGTAGTCTCTTATCATTTTTAAAATTTCCATAAAATCTACCCTTCTATAAACAACCTTACGGAAATCAGAATTTTATCAAGTTCATGGCACACTTTCTCGCAACGTATCATTCCTCATCATACTCCCTTGGAATGTACCTATTTTTCACAGGCAGTTGTACGGAAATTAGTTCTAACGTTGCATGAAAGTTTTGTTACTGAAAAAGTTACTATATTTTGTTTTTAAGTAATATTACTCTAAACAGTAGTTCAGCTGATTAATTTAGATTCCATTAGTTATTAGTTGTGTTAATTGTTGTCAGTGCCTTATCCTGTATTCCTAGGCGATATCTTTGTAAGATTCTGTTGTATATTGCACCCGCTGTTCTTCATTTGAGGAGAAGTTAATTACCTTATTCGTCATGTTTAACTTTCATAATTATCAGTGTTTATCAGCTAACCTCTTTTGCGGCGTACCTTCTACAGAATGATGTATCGGGTAAAACAGAAGGCTATAAGGAGAATGATGTATCAGGTAAAAAGGATGATTATGGACTTGAAGAAATGACTTTTGCAGTTGAGGAAGAAGTACTTCAACCACCAGAAATTCCTGTTTCCTCCACATTAGATGAAAACAATGCTTTAACTGAAAAACAAAACAAAGAACCAGAGAAGGTAGAAAATAGACAACAAAAGAAGCGAAAGTCTAAAGAGAAGCCAGCTGAAAAGAAGGTACAGTTCTCAAGTTATTCAAGGGAGTTATTTATAACTTCCGCATGAACTAATTCTTTCAAACGTTGTTCTTGGGTAGGAAGCTGACAAACCTCCAGAAGCTTGGTTTGAACTCAAAGTTAACACAAATGTCTATGTTACTGGCTTGCCTGATGATGTCACAGCCGAGGAGGTAATTTACTTATAACTCCAAAATCTGAGGCTACTCTTCATTATTCCTGTTAGAAATACCATTTTCAACACGGACTGTTTAGCACATTTATAACAATAGAAAAACTACTGTTCTCATAATGGATTTCTGTTGCAGATTGTAGAGGTATTTTCCAAGTGTGGAATTATAAAGGAGGTACGCAATATTTTTCTGTCTTGCAGAGACCATTTAAACTTGATGCAGACTTATTTATTCAGTATTTTAAGCTTGATGATATTTGCATTCTTCCCTATGGAAAAACTTAGTTTTATTTTTATCATTACTTAGTACCTTGACTCGTTCTTCTTGATTGCCATTTTTGCATGTAACTACTGTGACACAGTTTGACTCTTGATTTGTTCACGCCAGGGCTGTTCATTTCTGTGTTATAGGCGAGCACAACTGTAAATATAAAATCTAGCGTATTCCAGCTGTCTGAACTTGTTGCGTATTGATGACTGTTAGACATTGTCATATTGGAGAATTTAACTGTAGATTATCTTTGGATGGATATCCTAATAATTTTAAGAGAAGGTCAGTTTTGAAATGAAACTGAACATAATTATGATACCTGTTTGCTGCTATATTTAGATAGCAATGGCTCTCTGTCTTATTCATAAACGATATTCTGGTCCTGAACTTCAGAGGACTGATCCACTTCAAAATATTTGATGCTATAGGATCCAGGGACGAGGAATCCCCGGGTGAAAATCTATACTGACAAGGAAACAGGCAGAAAAAAGGGTGACGCTTTAGTGACCTATCTAAAGGTATTGCCGTTTGAAACTTATCAGACTCTGACTGATCTTACTAGTTACTATTGGAAGATATGCATGTTTATTTTATATCTTTGTGTAAGTTTTTTTCTTTCAATGATTCAGGAGCCTTCTGTACCTTTAGCAATTCAGCTATTGGATGGGACATCATTCCGTCCTGGTGGTAAGACCCTAATGTCCGTAAGTGTGGCCGAATTTCAGCAGAGAGGTAAGTTCCACGATTTATTAAAACCACACAAACTACACAAATATATCATGTCTTTGCATCTGCATCAGGTGAGGTTTTCGTGGCCAAGAAGGCAGATAAGCAAAAGAAAAAGAAAGGCAAGAAGGTCGAAGATAAGATGTTAGGATGGGGTAATTTCTATCTTGGTTTGCAAGTATTTTTATTACGGCGGATTTAAATGTGCCATGTGTTCCTTAAGAATTTACGCAGCCACGAGTTTCATTTGCTCTAGTGTAGGTGCACCGAACCGTAGGCCATGTTTCATGCTAGTTACATGTAGCAATATGTTATGAGAACCATGAAGATATTGGCACCTTTAGAAATAGATACAACTTCTAAATCTTCTCCTACTAGTAAAATATCTCTAAAAGCATCAAGTTGCAGAACCTATTCATGTACACAGAGTGTTTGCTACATAATGACATTTGTTGATGAGTTTTTTTTTCATTGATCATTATTATCTGCTGTCTCAAGCAAAATAGCTCATTAAAACTTCAACAACTTATTCTCCTGACCATTTTTCTATTTTTAGGTGGACATGATGATAAGAAGGTCATGATTCCTACTCAAGTGATTTTGCGGAATATGTTCGCTCCTGTTGAATTGAGAGTAAGTAGCTGACTATGCTTGACATATACAAAAATAATGTTCTCATTTCATATGGAACAACAATACACTGTTTCAGATTACTTGGCTTCTGTTCTACTTTATAGCAAAAATTCATTTTGCTCATGTCAGTTGTATTAATGGAGAAGTTCCTGATCATGCAGGAGAATGATGCTCTTCTTCCCGAGCTTGAGGTGGATGTTAGAGAAGAATGCGTGAAATTTGGTCCGGTTGACAATGTCAAGGTAATTATTAATTTCACTCGCATACTCTTTGTTTGCCATAATTGGAAAATCACAACCCGTAGACTAGTTGAGAACATGCCCAGGAATCAGTGTGGACGAATGACTGATGACTCTTCTGCAGTAGTTCAGATACTTGCCAGACTGTCTTTTAGCTGTATTTCTCCATAATCATGTAGAGTCTTGATATGATCCAAACCATATGGAGTGAAAAGTTCCTGGCTGTTAGCTTGTTACCTCTGGAGATGTGCTGAGTGCTGACTATTTTTGGAGTTTAGCCTGCCTAAGCACTGTGACACGGACATACCGGGCAACTACATCTGCATTGTATACCAAATTGACTGATTCTTGTTTATTGCTATGCGAAAGCTGGCCATACTTCTCTCATGTGAGAAGGTGTTACTTAGGCTGGAAAAGGCAAATAGAATAGTCAGCGAAGTGTGCTAAGCAACAAAGGTCTTCAATCTACTTAAGTATGGGCCAGTGTGTTACAATTTCATAGGATTTCATGGCAGCAAGTTTAAACTGTAGCCAACAAATTGAATATCCACATGCACATACTGAGTATTAAAACCAGTCAGGGCTGTGCTCTGTAGGCTTGCTGTTACCAGTTTCAGTTACTTCTTCCTATCACTTGCTGGTCTTCGTAGCCTTTTTTCTCGCAACCCATAAGTTTAGCCTCCCCCTATAGGTCTTTCAATACACATTAAGGCTCTATTTGTCGTTGCTGAGCTGTGATGTCCTGTGATTATTCATAATCTGCTCTAGAAAATTAGCCACAAAAATAGGCAAAAGTGGGTCAAACAAACACTAAAATAGCGAGCAAACTCGCCCTAGCTACTAGGGTTTCTTGTTTATTTGTCTCTTTTCCAGCTCACCACTTTTTGTTTACATGC
The DNA here is from genome assembly GCF_022539505.1 of Lolium rigidum. Classification (NCBI taxonomy): domain Eukaryota; kingdom Viridiplantae; phylum Streptophyta; class Magnoliopsida; order Poales; family Poaceae; genus Lolium; species Lolium rigidum. Next base: position 103,961,660 of record NC_061514.1, read on the forward strand.
TGTCGCAGGTCTGTGAAAATCACCCACAAGGAGTTATATTGGTAAAATTCAAAGACCGGAAAGATGGCCTCAAATGCATAGGGGCGATGAACGGAAGATGGTATGTTTTAACATAAATCCCTCTGCCATTCTTTTCCCTTGCTTTCTGATGGGTGTTTTAAAACAAAGTTAGGTTTACTCTGCATCTTTATTTTCTTCAAAACCCTCGACGATATTAACTGCAACTGTTAGAAAAAAAAGCAAACAAACAGTTTGGAGAAGGGAAAATCTTTCTTACGGTGTATATTTCTTGCTGCGCAGGTTTGGTGGGAGGCAGGTAGAAGCGAGCGAAGATGATGGTACAATCAAACATGCTCTGATACGTGACTATGATGGCGAGGTGTCAAGGCTGGATCGCTTTGGAGAAGAGCTAGAGGAATCCACATAGGGAGTCTCGATCATATGGCAGTTTAGGACTGTTCTGTAGGTGATAGGATGAAATTACAACAACAGCAAAACAAACGAAGCGCAGTTGGGTCATCTGTTCACCCGGTTAATCTTAGCAAGACTGCTTCTGGGTTAGCTTTAAGCAGCGGAGCCAAAAACTGTTACCAGTGGTCAGCAGCTAAACTTTGTCTTAATGTACATTACAGAGGTTGGGCCCTTTTTCCGTGTGCAATCTGGTACTCTCATTGACATACAACCAAACCACTGATACGATACTTTTTTTAAATATATGTCAGCTGTTACGATACTGGATCCCTGTCTTGTCAGAAAATTGTTACTGCCATAATTTTATTTGTCCTTGATCCCTGGACGATGGGTGTATGTAGGAGAGTCGCATATCTTCATCAGTCACCTGAACAAAAATACTGCAGAACGTTGTCAAGCTGTGCGCAGAAATATGCAAAAGTAAACAGCCGATGGCCGATGTTGCAGAAAAAGAGATGCAGCAAAATGCACCGACTCCTGGCAGCACCGGAACCTGAAGCGGGCCTGTGATCCTATGATCTAACCTAAGAAAGCGATCCAAGTCTTCCCCAAAGAAAAAATTAGAAGAGAAAAATAACGGGCACAAAGAAGTCGATAAAAGGAGGGAAATTCAATTCGGCTCTCGGGTTCGTATGCTCCCTCTCCCAACAAAACATATTTCGAAATGTGGAAAAATTTTGACAAAAAATTCTACATGTACATCTCCATAATATATGTGTATGGGTCAAGTTTCACGAAAAAATAATATTTTTTATGGTCTATGTAAAAAAGAGAAAACTTATCCTGTGAAAAGCATTGTTTTCAGCACTGAATTTTGTCTTTTTTACACACATCACATGATAAGTTCATTTTTTATGAAACGACTTTGTGAGCGCGTAGCACATGAAGATGTACGTGCGAATTTTTTGTTTCAATTATTTTGAAATTTAAAATATGTGTAAGATGCATTTCAAAATATAGGGAGCATATGCTCCCATGTTCCAAAACATCGCTCCCATAAAAGGAAATTTTCTGACAAAGACAAGAACCAAGAAAAAACAACACGCACCAAAAAGAGTTGTTTGTCTGAGCCCAGGTTCGAACTGGGGACCTTTAAAAAAGAGAAAACTTATGGCCTATGTAAAAAAGAGAAAACTTATCCTGTGAAAAGCATTGTTTTCAGCACTGAATTTTGTCTTTTTTACACACGTCACATGATAAGTTTATTTTTTATGAAACGACTTTGTGAGCGCGTAGCACATGAAGATGTACGTGCGAATTTTTTGTTTCAGTTATTTTGAAATTTAAAATATGTGTAAGATGCATTTCAAAATATAGGGAGCATATGCTCCCATGTTCCAAAACATCGCTCCCATAAAAGGAAATTTTCTGACAAAGACAAGAACCAAGAAAAAACAACACGCACCTGGGGACCTTTAAAAAGGAGAAAACTTATGGCCTATGTAAAAAAGAGAAAACTTATCCTGTGAAAAGCATTGTTTTCAGCACTGAATTTTGTCTTTTTTACACACGTCACATGATAAGTTCATTTTTTATGAAACAACTTTGTGAGCGCGTAGCACATGAAGATGTACGTGCGAATTTTTTGTTTCAATTATTTTGAAATTTAAAATATGTGTAAGATGTATTTCAAAATATCGCTCCCATAAAAGGAAATTTTCTGACAAAGACAAGAACCAAGAAAAAACAACACGCACCAAAAAGAGTTGTTTGTCTGAGCCCAGGTTCGAACTGGGGACCTTTAGTGTGTGAGACTAACGTGATAACCAACTACACCACCCAGACGGTTCTGATGTAACTTAAATCAACATAGTCATAAAATATTGTGGTAACAACGCAGCGACACAAATTCCCCCATTTGCTTTGTACGGAATGAATAGCACCACTCAGGAACGTAGATTTCGCCCATTTGCAACTATAACAGGTTGCATTTTTTGGGCATGCTCCGGCCACATAGATACCCAGTGCCTACGACTACGTTTCTTTTAGTTGGCAATACCAGATCTTCTGGGCTTGTGTTTTATGTCCTGTTACATTTTGAACTTTTATCGAGGTTTTGGGAGGGTCGGGCCTGTAAGTTCCGTCGGGGTGCATGGCTTGTGGAACATTGTAGTAATTACTCCGACCTAAATTAATTAACTTCACTTTATCTAGATATAGATGTACCTACATATATTTGTTCACTAGATACATCTGTATCTGGATAAAGTGAAACCAACTAATTTGGATTGGAGGTAGTAGTAGCTTGAAGTTTTTCTTAATTCATGGAAAATAGGGTTGAAGTTTTTCTTAATTAATGGAAAATAGGGAGATAATCGAAGCAACTAAATGGAATGTCAACTGTTTCCATAGCCCATCCTGGATCAAATCCAATGTGGAGGATGACTTAAACATGCCATTCAACCCCTTCACAGTTCACACCGTTCAGAGCAGCCATACAAGATCAATTTCTGAAAATAAATAAAGCGGTTCGAATCAAATAACTGTCACTATCTCTCAAGTACAACAATGAGTTGATATTTCTTACAAGTTGCAGGATGCCATATAGCGATTTAACACCTAACCCTCCAATTACCAAACGTTCTCTTGATAAACATAAATGAAATTGTTTCCCACGGCCTTCAGATAGTAATCTGAATAGAATACAACCAACACCCACCAATAGGCAACATAAAATGATGAGCGACTTCAGGAGCTAGCCGATTGGTTTTGGGTGTATCGATGTATAGCATCTAGTTCTTTGCATTTCCAAAGAATTTCGAGAGACGAACGGGGCCTTCCTCCTCCTCGCTGTCACTGCCAGCGTGCTTGGATCTTGACCTATGCTTCTTATCCTTCTTACTTCTCTTTGACCTTGACCGGGATCTGGACTTCCTTGAACTCCTGTCTTCGTCATCGCTACTTGATGATTCTGATGATGAGTCGTAACTTTCCGACGAACTTCTGTGCTGTTATGAATGAAGAAGTGAGTATGCAGGATTCTACAATGGACCTTTTGGTGTGTCTTATTCATCAATCTACATCTTTTAGGGAAGTAACAGGAGTCACATAAGTTAAAGCTCAATTCATGCTATCTTCAAACTAAAACTTGTGCACCTACAATAAGTGCTAACTACTTGCTCCGTCCACAAAAGCATGTCTCAACTTTGTCTAAATTTGCGTGTATCTACACACTAAAACATGACTAAATACATGCATATTTTGACAAAGTTGAGACATCTTTTTGTAGACAGAGGGAGTATTATATTCTTATATGGAGAGTATACCTTCCTCCTCTTTTTACTCCGTTTCTTTCCATCCTTATCCTTCTTTTCTGTATCAAAATTCCTTGTCAGAGGACTCAACATAGGCAATAAACTTAAGAAACAGCTGACCAAAGGAGATCCAGATGTAGGAAACATCATTCGGCAGGCTATTAGGTTAGTTTACCTTTCTTGGATGATGATTTTGACTTCACAACATCTCTTCCACGACCTAGTTTTTGGGCCCTTTCAGCATCCAGTTGAGCTCTATACTCTCTCATCATTTTATCTTTGTCAGCCTCCACTTCACCTCTCTTCAGCTCCTCGTCCTATTAGAGAATAAGAGCATCATCAGTTACTGTGAAACTACTGATAACACACAACCAAAGCTTCAAAGTGAAATTACAAGTACAAAGGCTCAGTTTGTTCTGCAGCAAGCCAGTAACCTTGCAGGGTCAGTGCAGAAAGCTTGTGAACACCCCGACCAATGTTGACATAGGTTGATTAGTTTGGATTCGGCATACACGTACTCCATCTAAGAGTGCAATTTTATACCATTATCCAATTGAACAAGACAAATGAAGGGATCGAAATCAATTAAAATGGCATCATCATGAGATCTCTGGAGATGGGTTGAATCATCGTGAATGGGTGCAATGAGCTTTGTGCATTGTTGAGGAAAACGTTAACAAGTAAGCTGTTCGGTTGGCTGGCGGGTAGGGGATCAATAGGCTAATTGGCCAGTTAATTAGTTTATCGGCTACTCAGTGACCCTCCGAGCAGGGATAAATGCTCGAACTCTTCTAATTTTTATGATTGCACGAGTCTGAGTGTCTGATGGCAAATCACAGCAAGAGAAACTCAAAGGTCTGCGATCCAGGGTGGCACAGGACCAAGCTTCGACTGCAAAAGTTCAGGTTTCTAATTCTTCCCATATGCTATCGTGTTTCATTATTTACAACTATATGGTTGTATGTGTTAAAGGGAGTCACCATTCCGTAAGAGGTTACATCAAATTTGAGCATCACACATCGCAAACAGCATGCCTTATGTTTAGTAGTTCAGCCTCCAGCATAATTAGGAGCACCAACACATATAACAGCACTGATGGACAAAATTCATGGCTGGGGGCACACGAACGGACACAATGATGAAGAAGCTAAATATACAGCAGTAAAGCTAGCTAGCAGAGGCTAGCGCGTACCTTCTGCTTCTTCTTGAACTCCTCCCAGGTGAGGGTGTGAGTCTTGTTGAGGCTGGCCAAGCGCGCCGCGTGCCACTCTGGAGAATGAAATGAACCGTCCGTCTGTGACGGCCCTCGTTAGTAAAAGCTCCCCCTCTCAATAAAAAGAAAACACGGAACAGCATGATTAGGTCATGGATATTGTCGACGACAGATCTCGATAGGGTTTGCGGCGCGTCGGGATGTGGGAGGACGACAAGATAGCGGATGAATTGCGAGCTCGGGACTACGGGTGGCGCGCAAGGAAGGATCTGTAGGGAGGGAGGGTGGGGGTGAGGAAGGGGACCGACCATGCCGTCTTCCTCCCCTTCGCCGGGGGCGCCGGAGGAGGACCCCAGCCGCGACCTCTGCATCGCCTTGTACGCCTGGTTCTTCCCCATCTCGCCCGCCCGCCCGCCCGCCTGGCCTCCGCTCCTCGATTCCTCGCTCGCCGGATTAGTGGAGTGGAGATCCCTTTTCCTCCGTCTCTCCTGTGGCTATGGCACGCGTGCGCCGCGAGTTGTGACTGGTGGTGACGATAACGCCGATAAGGAGAGGGAAAGGACCTTCGTAGGGCGATTTACACAAAAATAACCCAAAAGTGGAAGAAAAGCACAGACTGACCCTCCGGCGAAACTATTTCACCAATCTAACCATTTTGTGTGGCGCCCCTCCCACGGGCGCCACACATGCCCATGTGGCTCCCCCTCCTACCGGCGCCACACACCCAGCCGACGTGGCCCCCTCGCCGCCGAGCCGGCGCGCCCGTCCGACGTGGCGCATGTGTGGCGCCCTCCCAACGGCGCCACACATGCACTTGGAATCCCCAAAACATACCGTGGGACAAATCTTCCGGGACTTAGCCGTTTTGCGAGGCTCGATGTGTGGCGCCGATGACACGGGCGCCACACTAGCCCGTGTGGCGCCGATGCCACGGGCGCCACACATCCACTTAAGTGTGGCGCCTGCGCCCGCGCCCAGCCCGACCCTCTCTTTCTCTTCTTTCTCTCCTCTCTTTCTCACCCCAACCGTCGCCGCCGGCCGCCTCTCCGCCGCCCCCCACCAAATCCTCCACGGATTCTACAGATCTGGCCGGCCAAATCCATCCCCATACAATCCTCAAGGTATTCCCCTTCGTTCCCCTTCGATTCATCCAAGATTTGCTCCGGTTTAATTCGTTCCCCTTTGATTCATCCTAGATTGGAAATGTTGGTTGTGTTTGAACCATAGATTTGTATGCATGTGTGTTGAACCATAGATTTGAACCATAGATTTGTTGAAACCATAGATTGTATGCATGTGTTTGAACCATAGATGTTAAATTTTGTTAGATTGTATGCATTGTATCTAAAGATGTTTGAAATGACTATGTATGTGTTGAAATGGGTATGTAAGTGTTGAATGTATGTATCCTAGATTTGTGGAGGAACCCTAGGCATCAAATTTCATGAATGTGTATTTGTAGGAATAACTCATATGGTGTTCTATCCCTAGATATGAATGTATGTGTGTATGGAACCTTATGTATGTATGTGGTGAAAGACAAAATTGGAGCTTAGCAAATGCATTCTATTGTCTTACATATGTCTATTATGTGCCTAGGAATGGTATGTCTTACGAAATTCATATGTGTGATGTATTTGGATATGAACTCTCGTGTATTTGGATATTCTCATGTATGTGTTGCTCATTTTTGTTAGTGGAATGACTCATAACATGGTTGTGTAAACATGTAGGATGGTGTGGCTTCTGGATGAAGAGTACGACAGGGAGCACCGGGCTGTTCATATGACGGAGAGGGAAACGGATCTTCACCCTTTGAAGATTCGTTACCATGGCACATCGGATATACCTTATGACGAGAGGTACACGGAGTTCATCCGGCCTACCGGTCTTATGCCGTTCATATCCCTTGTAAGCCGTGGGGGCCACACATGAACCCCTCGGCACTCACCGCCCTTGTCGACCGGTGGAGGCCGGAGACTCACACCTTCCACTTGAGGGCCGGCGAGATGGCCCCTACTCTCCAGGATGTTTCTATGATCCTTGCACTACCTATTCAAGGCGAGCCACTGTGTATGAACACAGCTTCTGATGGGTGGCGCCAGCAGATGGAGGGGCTTATTGGCAGGGCTCCTCCGGCGCCAGCAAATCCAAAGTAGAGAGTTCCCGCCGGCGCGTCTTTCGAATGGATCAGGACTAACTTTGGAGAATGCCCGATAGAGGCCGACGAGGACACTCGGAGGACGTACGCCCGCGTGTACTTATGGTACATGATTTTCGGGACTCTCTTTCCTCGACAGTGGGGGTAAGCTGGCCCATTGGTGTTGGCCGAAGGCGCTTACGGTGTTAGACGACCTGGTGGAGTTGGGGAACAGCGGCACTTGCCTACCTCTACCGAGCAGGTGATGATTTGTTTTATGTACTATTTTCCTATAGTAGTGCGCTACACAAAGTAGTAACCAAATATCTTATGTACGCGAGTTGGACGAAGCTTGTCGCGGGATCGGGAGCAAGACCGGGAGCGGCGGTATTGGTGGATGCATGCTCCTACTTTCCGTATGGAGCTGGGACCGCCTATCAGTTGGGCGTCCCAGGGTACTCAACGAGACGCCATGGCCTCATTTCCCTCACTTTCCTGATCGGGAGCCCACTTGGGCATACCTTTGGGACAATGTCTCGGAGATGACGAGCGATCCAATGGTCATGTACAGGCAGTACACTCGCGGAGTTGGACACTCTTACCGCCGAGCGAGTAACCGATCACTGCGGAGTTGCAATCCTAGTTTTGATTGATTCTACCGGCATGTTCTAAATAATTGTATGCTCAGCAGGTGGAATGGGAGCCATATGGTAGCTACTACCATATTGGCGCGGGGATGGCCGACTCGAACCCCAAGTGCACGGAGGAGGCGCGGTTCCGGCGTATGCGCTGCCCACTCATATGCATGTGGCTTGTTGAACACCACCAACCGCAAAGAGTGATGAGACAAGTTTGGGCTGTATCGGAGTGCCCACCAATGTGGCAAGACACGGACAAGGCGCTTCATAGGTAAACTTCGGAATCATGCGATGGAAGATTCTTGATAGAAGAGGTACAAACTAACTTGTTGATTCTTGCGAGGCTTGATAGGCAGCGGCGAGAGGAAGATCACAAATTGGCCGGTCCATCATAGCGGCCACATCGCGGCGTTCCAACACTGCTTGGAAGTGGCACGGAATGCCGGCCCCGAGCAGATTGTGCCTCACGACTTCACCGCTTTCAACAACTACCTCGAGTGGTTCCATCGGAACACGCGTATCGAGTTAGTGAAGCGCGCGTATCGTGAAGAGATCTTGGACGACCCCATCCAGTTCGATGAGGTTGGGCAAAGCCAAGCACGACACTTTTGCTCGCAGAGGGAGATCGACTTCTATTGCTTCCGAGCTGAACTTCGTGGTAATGGATTCTCTCACTAACTAGTACATCATCTAGATTGCCATGTGCTCGCTTAAATTGTGTATGCTATGTTTGTCACGACGGGAGGAGATCCAAAAAACAGTCGAGGACTTGCGAGGTTATGTGGGAGCAGAGCGGGAGAGATGAAAAGCTCGTCGGACCGTTGCGGAATTTCATTAAGGTATGATCACCAACTTTGAATGTACACTATTATGTTCCGGTGGCTTTGTAACCATGAGTTCCATGACGCGAACACCGCACGAAAGATGCGGCGGTTAGCGAACTTGCTAGGTTGCCGCGAAGGCGAAATCCCTACATCCTCCTCTTCGAAGAACATGTATGGACTATTTTGTTGCTTGTGAAACATGTTCTTACTAATTTCAACTTTTGTAATCTCATGTGTTCATGTTTGTGAAGATTCCTCCGAGGACGACCTAATTCTGAGTCAAGGCATACTTCCGAAGCGTACCTCCAAGCAACGGTCAGCTTACCGGTTGAAGCCAAGGGGCAAGGCTCCAAACCGGTACACTCCGGAAGATTATGTCAACCGAGGAAAGAAGGTTGTCACCGAGGAGGATGACGGGCGGCCGCGGAGATCAGCTATGTCGAGGATGAGGAACGACGAGCCGTTCTCTTCGGATGAGGAGGAGGAGGAGGAGCGACGGCGGGAGGAGCAGCAGGAGGAGCAGGAGGAGGAGCAGGAGCAGCAGGAGCAGCGGCAACAACAGCCAAGGCAGCGGACGAAGAGGATGGCCGTCCGGAAGCAGCCCACGAGGACGGCACGTCGAGGACGCTACTAGGATGTGCTACGTGTTGTTCCGAACTCTATATTCATAAGTATCGATTTGTGAACCCTATGTCATTTCGAACCATGGTCCGTAATGCTACTTGTTGTTTGAATCTACGTGCTACAAATGTGACCTATGAAGTGTTATATGTGTATGTCATGAAATTGCTACTTGTTGTGTCCAATGTTGTACTCGTAGACTCGTTGGAGTTTCGTAGGCTTTTTCATGTTTTCAACACAAGTCCATGTGTGGCGCCCTCCACTCCGGCGCCACAAGTGCTAGTGTGGCGCCCCTGGCATCGGCGCCACACATGCCAACTTATATGAACTATTGGGTCCAAAACATCCAGGGGCTCCGGACGATAAGTCCTTAGCCGTTTTCGCGAGCCTCTATGTGTGGCGCCCGTGGCATCGGCGCCACACAAGCTAGTGTGGCGCCCGTGTCATCGGCGCCACACATCGAGCCTCGCAAAACGGCTAAGTCCCAGAGGATTTGTCCCACAGTATGTTTTGGGGGATTCCAAGTGCATGTGTGGCGCCGTTGGGAGGGGCGCCACACATGCTGCCACGTCGGACGGGCGCACCGGCTCAGCCGGCGAGGGGCCACGTCGGCTGGGTGTGTGGCGCCGGCGGAGGGGAGCCACATGGGCATGTGTGGCGCCCGTGGGAGGGGCGCCACACAAAAGGGTTAGATTGGTGAAATAGTTTCGCCGGAGGGTCAGTCTGTGCTTTTCTTCCACTTTTGGGTTATTTTTGTGTAAATCGCCTCGTAGATGAGGTCATGGGGATTCTACGCTGCAGGCGCGTTGCTACCGTCCGATCCATAACGGATGGACTGATTGAGTGCATGAAACATAGGGAATGCTTCCCTTTTGTTTATGGTTTGATGATTTAAATCTTTGCTGCATTACTCTAAAAAAAAGAAATCTCGCTGCATCTCCACTGGAGCAAATTAGCAGGCCTTTGTCTCGCAACCCTTAAAAATATGGATATAAAAGTTAAGGTAATCGCATTTTATGGTCTCGCTCGGGCTGCCGCCGAGCAAATCCCGCAAAGAATATTCTGCAATATTTCACTAAAAGGCCCACTACCCAATGTCTATTTATTTTTTATTTTTTTCCCTTCTTCACGTCTCTCCTCCGTACGTCTGTTATCACCATAATTTGACCAAGTCAGAGGTAGGCCGCGATCAAGATGGATTTGAAGAATATGCATGGAAGGAAATACGTGAATCGGCCTTTTATACCAAGTTGGGCTTAATTGCCCGTGTATCTGTAACATATTAGATCGCATCTTAGTTTAGAGATAGAATCTTACTCGTGCACGGTTTAGTGCACGCCCACATTAGAAAGTCCGCTGGACTATAAATATGTACCTAGGGTTTATGGAATAAACAACAACCAACGTTCAACCACAAATAAATCTCGGCGCATCGCCAACTCCTTCGTCTCGAGGGTTTCTATCGAGTAGCGTCATGCCGCCTAGATCGCATCTTGCAATCTAGGCAGCACAAGCCTGCCTACGTTGTTCATGCGTTGCTCGTACTGAAGCCTTTTTGATGGCGAGCAACGTAGTTATCTTAGACATGTTAGGGTTAGCATCGTTCTTCATATTACATGCTTTCGTAGTGCAACCCTTGCATGTCTAGCCGCCCTTACACCTATCTTAGGTGTAGGGGCGGCACCCCGCTTGATCATAGTTTAGTAGATCTGATCCGTTACGATTGCTTCTTGTTCTACAAGGATTAGTTTAATATCTGCAATAGTTAGGCCTTACAAAGGGGGGAGGATCCAGCGGCGTGTAGGGTGGCGTTTGCTAGTCCTAGAACGGATGTTCCGGGATCAACCTCGTGTTGGTTTTTAGGCCCTCGTCTAGGATCGGCTTACGATCACCGTGCGCGAGCGCGAGGCCCAACCTGGAGTAGGATGATCCGATTATGCGGTGAAAACCCCACATCGTCGTAGATCTCATTAGCTTTACCTTGATCAAGCAGGACCACCATATATTCGGACACCTCGTCTGAATCATGGGTGGATCGGCTCTTTGAGCCGATTCACAGGATAACCCGAGAGCCGATCGAGGCTCGTATTTAACGTTTACGTGTGTGCCCTGGCAGAAACTAAGCGAGGCATCATCCACACCTTCCCGACCGGGTATAGGTCGAGTGGCACGCCCTTGTGATAAACATCGGTGCGTGCGACCGAGGAGGCTTTGCGGGCCGTCGCTCGGAGGGACCGGGGCCGGCCGCAGCCCTAGTTGTTCCCGGCTCTACGGTGTTGCCCGTCTCTACCCGCCGGTGGGTTTCGACGTCAACACATTCTCGGCACGCCCGGTGGGACGGTCGACGACATCCACGACATCGCCATCTACATCCGAGATGGCGGAAGATACTCCGGTCACATACGCGGATCCGCTCGATGAGCTCAAGAAGAAGCATGACGAGATCAAGGCAACCCTCGAAGCCGAACTCATCGGCTCCTTCCACCGAACCCGCTCCCATGGCGTCGGTGGAAGGGTTTCACACCCGAAGGCGCGCTCGATGGAGTAGACCTGTCCGCTCCGTCGAAGAACGCACCGGGTCGCTGCGGCGGGAGATCAACTACATGGTGGCTCATTCGCTGCACCGCCACTCGAGAGCCCGGTGAACACCTTGGAGCGTGTCGCTCGCGCGTCGTCCAGGAAATCATGAGTCACCGGTACTCCCCGTCGGGACCGGCTGCGGGGACTTTCAAAGGAGAGATGCCGCTCCAGCCCCGGCCGTTCGCATGGGTAGCACCGGAACTGCCGAACTCATCGGCATACGTCGTCTACAAGATTGGTGGTGATCCTAGTGACTACCAATTCCTGCCTGAGCCACCTAAGGAGGTCCCGCACGGATACGCGTGCGCATACGTGCCGGACGGCAACGCCTGGACACTCTCGAACCAGGCTGCAATAACGGCCGGCCTCCGGAACGGCAGGAGGAACGTCGGAGCCGATCCCGAGAAGCGGCCGTGGCCGGCTAAGTACGCCGCCCCGACAAACCTCCAAAGCCCAGCTCCTGCAGTTGGCTTAGAACCGGAAAAGCAAGCATGGCTGGTTAAGTATGCCACCCCGGCGAATCTTCAGGGTTCGACACCTTCAGCCATCACAGCGGATCAGATTTGTACAAGGCGACCGCTTCCATAGACCCCCAAACCAACAATTGCATAAACGTACCATTATGCACGTGCTCCTTCCGCCGGCGCTAACGGGTCGGGCTAGGTTAGCCTCCGAAGATCCATATCGATTGTACCCGTGTACCCGTTGAAAGGGTATACGGTGTACCCTTGTACTCGTTGAAAAGGTATACAGTGTATGTACGTTTCGGTGTATGTACGTGTCGGTGTATACGTCCGATGGATACTCGCTTGGTGATCGTCGTCGGTTGTCACTTTCCATTCTCACGTACCTTGATCAGCTCGTCGTCGGTTGTCACTTTCCATTCTCACGTACCTTGATCAGCTCGTCGCAGCCGCCAGCCCGGCGATCTCCGATCTAGATCTTCTCCGGTGAATACTCGCTTGTCCGCCGATCGCGGCAAGGATCCGGCGTCCAACCTTGGCCCAACTCCACCCCTCCCTCCCACGGCCGCCATTCATACCTAGGGTTTTGATCCCTCCGTCTTGTTGTAGCCGGTCGATCCCTCACCACCGCCATTTGCACGTACCCCGGTGAATCGTAGCGAGTCCGGCTGGTTACCTCGGCGATCTCCTATCCTTCCCGCATCCGGTGGATCGGTTGGCCGTCACCGCGGTGCGCACGATAATACGGCGGCGAACGTCTGAGTCATCCACCCTCCGCCTCCCCACGATCGACATATAGGTCGTTCCATTGCAAGGCGAGCACCGCCGAGCCCAACTTCCCGTGGCTGCCCGGATTGCCACCGACGAACGGAAGAGGTTAGCCCCCGTGCCACACTGTTATTCTATTCTTATTCCATGTATACTTTATAGGATGTATTGTCGCATTTGTGCTTAGGGTTTAATTTGTTGTTCAAAATTTTACCAATTTTTCGTATATTTTTTGTTAATAAGCATTTCACAATGAATTCCAAGCCGAGTTTTTATGTTGATTAGGTCAGTGATGTTGGTTTTATTTGGACAGATAAGACGGCTCTATGGCTTCGGGATTGGCAATGAGAAAGCAACTACGGATGTTGATGACTCCACATGGGATGCTTTTGATATTTCATCTTCAGAAGATGAATATGAAATACCTTCGTCTGATGATGATGATAGCATTTTTGGTGATCCTGTATCTGAGTCTGATAATGTGAGTCACTCACATTTTCATATTTTATCAGTACGGTGTGCATGGGAATATTTTGTCCTTGAATTTTGCCTCCTTGTTGCAAATTTTGTAGATGGACATCGATGATGAAGACATCATAAGAGAGACAAGATGATGAACCCACTTCGAAAATACGAGTGATGTATGTTTTCTTTTATCTTACTTGCCTTCTTCCAGGTGAAGATGAATATACATGTAATTTGCTATGTTCCTACAAATTGCGCGGGTTGTTGTAATCAGAAACGGTGAGCTTACCTACTATGGGGATTCTGATTTGGAAGACTTTGCTTATGAAGAGGATATTCCTGAGCAGATCGAAATCATTAGAAGGGGGTTTCACAGTCTGTCAAAATCTGAATGCAAAAGCGAAGTAAGATTTTATTTTGATGCATTGCAATGCATAATAGAACAAATCAAAGTGTCCGTAACAATAACGCCATGTTTGTCATATTTGTTTAGGTGACAGGAAGTTCCCGATTGGACCATACTAAGCGGGAAGATAATAAGGATCCATATGATATTGATGCTGAAATGAGCGGACAGACGAAAGTATGAGGCTGTAAGGGCCATGATCTTTGTTTCCGAAGAGGCTGCCTATTATTTCTACAACAAGTATGCCAAAGAACATGGTTTTAGCATTCGACGCGAGAAGAAAAAGGAACGCCTTGATGAATTAGGGACACCCACCATTCGGTATAGGCGGTTTCTTTGCTCCGAGGTTGGGCAACGTGAAAGCAAGTACTTAGAAATGAAAGACGAACGTATAGGCACCGTCCCGAGTCTCGCTGCAACCGTGGTGCCCATTTCGAAGGTGTCGTATAACGGGAAAAAGGGTGTTTGGACTGTTCCGAGATTTGACGACAATCACAACCATAAGCCCTGCTACGGCTGATCAAATCGCTTTTATGAGGTCTCATAGAAAGATCAAGGCTCATCGAAATCTAGGATCATGTCACCGGGAGCTGCTCGGGATGAGATTATTCAACATTATGAGGACATTTATCGGTGACAATGGAAAATACGAGCATGGTAGGATTTGTAAGAAAGGATCTTTACAACATGTCTTGCCGTGAAAAGAGGAAGATGGTTGCAAAGGGTGACGCCAACACAACCATTGGCATTATGGAGAAGAGGAAGCGAGATGATCCTCGAATTCTATTTTGATTACAAGCTTGGTAAAGGTGGAAAATTGTTACACCTGTTCTGGTGTGATTCTCAGTCTCGGCAGGACTATGCCGACTTCGGTGACGTGCTGGTGTTTGACAGCACGTACAAAACAAATTTGTGAAGTTTTTTATTTATTTCAATTTTTGTGATAGTAAACCTATAAATTTCTGTTAAATTCAGGCGAAAAAAAGTTGACAGATAAAGCCATGGCCCATGAGTTCCCTCCCCGCGTGCATTGGCCCGTTACATGTCCGACAGACCTAGTTTTTTAATTTTTCTTTAAATCTGCAGCACATCCGGTTAAATTGAAAAAATTCAAAAAAGTTTTAACCAACGGATTATGTTCACAAAAACGTGTGACATATTGGGTAAAAAAAACTGGATTTTTTTTCGAAGGTCGAAAAATCGACTAGCTTAGAAAAAGTGGTTTGATGTAACCCAAACGATTCCGTTTCTAAGAATGTGGATTTTTCGACCTTCGAGAAACGCTCCAGAAATTTTTGCACACACTCTCGTATCCATTCTAATACGAAGTGTGAAGGTTTTTTCAATTTTTGAATTTATGTGAAAATAAACAATTAAATTTCAGTTAAATTCGAGTTGAAAAAAAAACAAAAGAAAACTAGAGAACCCTGATGGATGGGCCATGAGTGTTCCTTCCCCGCGTCCATGCTCCACGTTAATGGGCTTAGTAGAAACCGCGTTACATGTCTTTCGGCCTAGGCTGATAAGTTTTTTAGTTTTGATTTGAATAAATCTGCAGCACATCTGGTAAAATTCAAAAAATTCAAAAAACGTTTTAACCAACGGATTATGTTCACAAAAACGTGTGACATATTGGGTAAAAAAACTGGATTTTTTTTCGAAGGTCGAAAAATCGACTATCTTAGAAAAAGTGGTTTGATGTAACCCAAACGGTTCCGTTTCTAAGAATGTCGATTTTTCGACCTTCGAGAAACGCTCCATAAATTTTTGCACACACTCTCGTATCCATTCTAGGACGAAGTGTGAAGGTTTTTTCAGTTTTTGAATTTCCGTGAAAATAAACTATTAAATTTCAGTTAAATTCGAGTTGAAAAAAAACAGAAGAAAAGCTGGAGAACCCTGCTGGATGGGCCATGAGTATTCCTTCCCCACGTCCATGCTCCACGTTAATGGGCTTAGTACAAACCGCGTTACATGTCTTTCGGCCTAACTGATAAGTTTTTTAGTTTTGATTTCAATAAATCTGCAGCAAACCTGGTTAAATTCAAAAAATTCAAAAAAAGTTTTAACCAACGGATTATGTTCACAAAAACGTGTGACATATTGGGTAAAAAAACTGGAATTTTTTTCGAAGGTCGAAAAATCGACTAGCTTACAAAAAGTGGTTTGATGTAACCCAAACGGTTCCGTTTCTAAGAATGTGGATTTTTCGACCTTCGAGAAACGCTCCAGAAATTTTTGCACACACTCTCGTATCCATTCTAAGACGAACTGTGAAGGTTTTTTCATTTTTTGAATTTCTGTAAAAATAAACTACTAAATTTCAGTTAAATTCGAATTGGAAAAAAGACAGAAGAAACTAGAGAACCCAGCTGGATGGGCCATGAGTGTTCCCTACCCACCGCTCCATCGCCTCCCTAAGGACTATAAAAAGGGCCGCCTCTCATCGTCCCTTTCACACACAAACCCTAGAGGCTCTCTCCCCAACCCTTGCCGCCACCGTCTCAACAAGAGTTGACGCCATGGCTGGGAGAGGCGGAGGCCGACGTGGTCGTGGCCGTGGCCGCGGCGGAGCTGCACGCTCGCCGTCGCCCGCCACACCGTCGGCTTCATCGCCGGAGATGGACGTGGAGGGGCCCGTGCTGTTCGAGTTCGTCCTCGTACTCAAGGGCGACCCACGCGGCATCCGGAGACTTCCGACCCCTTCGCCGTCTATGTCGCCGGCGACGATCGACCGGGCACGCTGCATCCGCGGGAGGCTTCGTCCGGCTTCTACCGGTGGATCGTCGACGTGATATACGACGGGCGCGGCAAGATGTACCTCCACATCGGCTGGGAGAAGTTCGCGCGCCACCACAGACTCGAAGCCGGCTTCATCCTCCTGTTCACCTACTATGGCGACGGGGACTTGAGCGTCAAGGTTTTCGACGAGACGCGCTGCCGCCGGGACAACCACGACAACCACGGCGACAGCACCGACGAGGAGGACGGCCGATGAAGAGTGTTGTTTCTTCGCAGCGAATACGTGCACGGAAGTTTACGGGTGTTCGCCTCATCCTCCCGCTGGATTTTCCGGTTTGGGTGATTGGGGATTGTTAGCAGTGAACACAGGAAACCTTGGATGCACGGTCTAGTTAGGTTTAGTTTTTTTGCAAAATTTTATATTTGTGTCCACCATGGTTCAAAATATGTATTAGTTTGTGGAAAACCATGTCCCAATTATGTATTAGTTTGTGGAAAACCATGTCCCAATTATGTATTAGTTTGTGGAAATTGAAATGAAAATACCAAAAAAGTATTTTAAAGGTTTCGTGTGTTCACACGAAACCTTCGATGCCAAATCAAGTGGATGGATGTGGATGTGGATGTGGATGGGGTTGCCGGGGTGAGTCCAAGCTGAGTGCATGGTTATTTCATGTGAGAAACCTAGGAGTGCATGGTCTATTTAGTCAACGTCGAAATAATCACAAGTACACAAATATGTGACTATTTTTTACCTCAAACTCATATGTGACTATTTTTTACTCCTTTCTTACCTGTACCTTCTATGGTAATCAAACTTGTTGATTTTAGATAACATCTCTACGTGGCAATGACTTTGTTATCGAGGGATCGAACAAGTTTAGCTACGGAGACTGAGCAGTCTATGTGAAAAACAATCTATGCATGAGAATAACAAACAAGGCATTCATGCATAACGGTTATAACTAGCATTTATCTAGATAAAAGAGTAACGATTATAACTAGCATTTATCTAAACAAGGCATTCATGCTTAAAAGTTATAACTAGCATTTATCTAAACAAGGCATTCATGCATAACTGTCATAACTAGCATTTATCTAAGGCGCCTTTATCTAAACAAGCAGGCATTCATGCATAACGGTCATAACTAGCATTTATCTAAACAAGCGAGGCATTCATGCATAACACTCGGAGATATAAGTTCTTAATTAGTACTAAGAAATTCCATAAGTAGAACTTAAGGTTCTACGTACACACATTAAACCTAAAAGTTCTTAGTTATCCATTACAACCGGACGGAAATAAGCTCCAAGGACATAACATATATACGGGGGCGAGCATCGGGCTGAGGCATGCATGGTAGGTTCGGATGTTGCGACGCCTCTTGAGGATCCTGCCGTAACGGGGAAGGCGAGGACCCGGCAGAAACCTTGCAAGTGCCTCGTGGTCAGCCTTGCCCTGCCACTCGGGGGCGGCTGTTGCGAGTGTCCATAGCATGCATCTCAAGGGAAGCCGGCGCGCCGTCCTTCACCTTGCGGGGACAGAAGGGGCAAGCATGCTTTCCCCTCCGCATTGTCTTCGAGAATCCGAGACTCGAATCCCTTGACCTGCCTCCGCACGTAGGACTCAAAGTTGTCCTCGTCGACGTCGTCATCTGTGTTGTACTGCAAATAAAGGGGCACATGTGAGGAAGCGGCTAAAGGATGCAGAACATGGTATGGTATTCACAAAGTTCATATCTTCTTAATATTAACTGCTAAATTTAATGAGTAATTCTTACAATTCATACATGAGGAACATAGAGAGCAAACTTTAACCATGGGAGTTTGGATACACGATTTACAAACTGTTAAAGATAATGTATTTATGCTTTCTATCTTGGTACAAGATTTACATACCGCCAAGAAAGGACTTTCCACACATTCGGCAAACCTGAAGAGTCACTACTAAGCATGAATAATTTCAAAAATAATAGCTTACTAAGAGTTTCTACGACATCCAAAAACAAATCAACTGTAGGTAGGCATTCTTCAACCACCTAAAATTTCTAGGTTTGCAGGTTGTCAAAAGGCAGTCCATTTTTGGTTACCTTGTCACATATGTTGCTGATTTTGTTTCCTATATTACTTTTTTCATGAAGAAAGCAGTAGCTTTCATTTGAACATATCTTTTATTTTTCTTAGTGGAAGTCCAATTACTATTTTTCTGTTACTGTTTATAATTTGAGCATAAGTTTGAATTTCCTTAGGACTTTATGTTCTTATGCAAGCGGCGGACATAAAGCGATGAGCTGATATAATAAATATTATTTCTGGTTTGTTTGATACATACATCGGGATGTAAATGATGAGTTTTCCATCCGACATAAAAAAGCTTTCCCATAATTCACTGAATCTACAGGGAAACGGGGCAAGGACCTGATCCACAATCAAGGTCTGAAATACCAATACTTTTTCCTTGTTTAACACTTGTCGGCACATATGTTTAGTATTTATGTCTGTAAAAATTTAGATGTGCCTTATATTGCTTTTCTACACGGTTCAACACTCTGTTAACTATGTTTTTCTTGTTTAAAAATTCAAATGAGAGGTCTGTATTAAAAAGTGGTTCTCAAGTCGTTTATCATACATTCTTGCGTATCCAAATCATGGTAAACGGCAAACCTTCAGCTCTTGACCCATTTCAATCCCCAACGGCAAATAGGCTCATTTCTATATGAAGAAGCTCCAAACCAACTTAGTATGACTGCAACTTTCATTTATATTAGGCAAGTGGCTTATTTAGTAGTTGTATCTTATTTGTTGTTTGAGAATAATTTAGCTGAATCCACAATAGTTTGAATGGTATCGTCTTCTTATAGTGGTACACGGTAATGATTTTAATACAAAGTTTATTGCTTTGGATACAAGATCACAATGGTAGAAGAAGTGCAAGAAAAATGAATGTTTGTTGCTTTGGATACGGATCACAACGGGCATTCAACTAGTAATATTAACTCGCCAATGTTTGTTGCTTTTAATACAAGATCCACTTATTTACTGGACGGAGGGAGTAGATCTAACTCGCGGGGCTCGATGTACTCGAGGACATAGCTGCGGTTACCGGATCGACATAGCATCCACGCGCATCTACTACATCTACTTTGCGGGGGTTACCGGATCCGAGAGGGGAGACATAGATTTACCTCGCGAGGGCTGGACGTGCTGGCTGGCCTCGTACATGGCGTCGATTTCCTTGTACGCCGCCTCCCTATCGGCGGCGGCGCGAGCGGCGGCGGCAGCCACCGCATCGGCGATGCCGCCCGGATCGGCACCGGCGGCTCCCGCGCCGATGTCCGCCGCCGCGGCGAAGGCGCGGCCGCTCCCGCTCCGGCTCCCGCTCCCGCTCCCGCTCCCGCAACCGGCTCCCGCTCCCGCAACCTCTCCCGCGGCCGCCCCGCGGCCGCAGCCGCGGCCGCTCCCTCTCCGCCCTCCAAACCAGCGGCGGCCGCGGCTAGGTTCATGTCCATTGCCGGATCTCGCTTCGCCGAAGAAATGGGAGTGTAGGGAGAGAGGCTTCGTGCACCGAAGAACTAGGGTTAGGGTTTTCTCTCCTCTGCTTTTTGCCGGAAATGGGGATGGTGGGGAGGGGATGCGGCCGGCTGGGGATAAAGTAGTGGACTCTTTTGGACTGTGCGCGTGTGCGTGGACCCGTGTGTGGACCCGTGGGCATTGACGGGCGTGTACGCGGAAGGGGTACGGGCGTGTACGCGGAAGGGGTACGGGCGTGTACGCGGAAGAGGTGTACGGGCGTGTATGTATTCTCGCGGTGATACGCGTACCTCCTCGGGCTAACGGGTCCTGCGGGTTTTGGAGCGGGCATTTCTATACCCGAATCGAAGTTGAAAAGACGATCCTGCCCCTCGCCGCGGAGTAATGCGGGTCGTTCTTGTGTTCCGCTCAACATACCCGTTCGACGTTGGGGGTCTATGGAAGCGATCGCCTTTGTACAATTCCGAAAGATCAGTTCGGTATGATGCCGAAAAGGAAAGCGTTCGGCTACACCAAGCCGTACCCCAACGAGTCTACGAACCGATCCCGCCGCCACCCAAGTATCGGCTCCCGGACTTCACAAAGTTCAGTGGGTCAGAGGGGTCCAGCTCCATCGAGCATGTGAGCCGATATTTGGCACAGCTGGGCACGATCTCATCATCAGATGAGTTGCGCGTGAGGTTCTTCTCACGAGTCCCTCACGGGATCGGCTTTCGGTTGGTACACATCGCTACCACCGAACTCCATCCAAACTTGGAAGCGAGTTGGAAGAGCGAGTTCCATGAGCGGTATCATTCGGAAGCTTCCGAGTCTAGCATTGCCGATCTAGCACAACTACGTCGAAGCGCGGAGAAACGCGTGACGGAATACATCCGGCGCTTCGGGACCATTAGGAACCGATGCTTTTCGGTTCGTATAGCTGAAAAGGAAGCGATCGAGTTGGCGATAGCGAGGCCTTGCAACACGGCTCAAGGACATGGCCTCCCAAGCGGATTATCCCTCGGCCGGCGCACGTGGTTCGAAACTTTCAGCATATGAACAGCGCCACCCGGACCTGTACCAAGACAAGTTCAAGCGTGCGGTAGCCCCGGTCGATGCGAGAGGAAGACGAAGTTCCTGCGGGAGACCAAGAAGTAGCGATGGCTGAGTGGACTCGGGGAGGAACCCCCGTGTCCCGCAAATGGGTAAAGCCACCGAGGCCCGCCCGGGGGATTTGATTTTGACGTGACCAAGACTGAGCAAATCTTCGACCTCCTACTCAAGGAAAAGCGAGTTGAAGATACCTGAAGGTCTCAAATTCCCCACGGCGCAAGAGCTGAATGGAAAGCCATACTGCAAATGGCATAACTCGCTCTCCCATGCCACCAACGACTGCCGGGTGTGGCGTCGGCACATCCAAGCGGCGATAGAAAACGGACGGTTGATTTTCAACCAATACGCCATGAAGGTCGACACACACCCCTTTCCCGCCGTAAACATGGTGGAGTATGCTTGCCATGCGGGGTGCCAGCCGGGTTTCTGTGCAATATCAACATGGTAGATCTTGGACACCACGGCTGGCAAGGATGGAGATGAGGGCAGCTGCTCTCATAGCAAAGAAACGAGAGGAAGCCGCTCCACGCGATCGGCTCCGCCAAGACGGCAAGCGCTACGTAACGAGAGGGAGAAGTGAAGAACATAAGATATCAACGACCTCTCTCCGATCACCTCCTCAACAAGTATGTGAGTCGGTGCGACCAACGCCGACGGTCCGGCAATGATGATGAAAGAGATCGTCCGGCTAGAGAAGCCGAGAAGACATCGTCGGCATAATCGCGATGAGGAGGAGCACGAGCGTTGTGCCAAGGGAAAGGCAAAGGAGCGAGACGACGAGGACAGGCACCGGGATTGTCCTTTCTTCGAGCACTCGCTGGGATTCGAGAATGAGCCGATTGCCAACAATCGGCAATTGCCCGGAATGCAACCGGAAGAAGAAGGAGGCAGCCAACGTGTCCGTGTTCGAGCGCTTAGGACCTCTCCCGCCACGAGAGCAAACGAGCTGAGTCCCCTCGGTTGGAAGATCTCGAAGATTCGAGAAGACGAGGGAGAAGAAGAAGACAGGTACCACCGGCCAAGGTGGTGCCCCGACGGACTCGGCCGTTCCCGAAACGCAGGGTTCAACGATTGCGCGGCCTGGAAGAAGCCGAGAGGTTATACTTGCATACTTTGAGGAAGGCAAGGCCTGATCCGGCTGCAAAGGTTCGGCGAACCCTGGATGAAGAGGGTCGTCCACGGAAAATGGAGTGGCGCCCCAAGCAAAGGAAAGCCGATGATGAAACATCGGCTGGCACAAACATGGTGCTCGTTCTTCCGACGAAGCTTAGTGCTCCACGATTACACGATGCACTCAAGGTGGACAACGGCAAGCGCACCAACATGATAAAATCAGAGATTGGGCTGGTTACGTCTACCGGCCCGGACGAGTAACAAGAACACGTCAATGAGCAAACATGGCGAGGCTGATCCTTGTGATCGGCCCCAAAAATTTATGAAGGGACATTACAAACCTTTCATCGAACAAGCAACATGGAGGCCGATTCCGAGCAATCGGCCAAAATTATCCTCACCCACCATTCTGCACCGAGTTCGACATGTTATCCAACGAGCCGATACCATCAATTCTCTTGACAGAATCGGCTCGGGGGGGCACCCAGGTGGATAAAATACGAGGATGTGCAACGGAAGCATCTCATCTTTTGATGATAGGTACCGGAATATGGGGGCCGATGCGCTAGTCGGCCGTAAGAAAATAGAAATTCTGAAAATTCGAAAATTTTCAAGCACAGCCGATGCAGCAGACATCGACTTAAGGATATGGAAGCCGATGCATGGCCATCGACTCAATAGGAATAACTGTCACGGTCAGAGGGTCAATGGAGCACGAAGAGGGTTTTAATGAAAGAACTACTTAATGGAGTAGCCTAAGAGCTCGGATCCTCTCTTCAAGGACAAGACCCAGAGCAGCCTGGACGTGCAGATCAGGTCAAGGATGGATCGCATCAGACCTACCAAAGGAAAGGAGCCGATCTAACTGGCAAGGCGCAGGAAGAACTGAAGAAACTCGGGGGGCATCTCACCTTGAAGGTTCTCTGCTTGGGGCTACGTCGTGAGTTAAGGCTAATGTCGGCACATGTGGCTGATTCGCCTTCAGTAAGGCTCGGGGGGCAGCTCGCCCTAAAGGTCGTTGCTCTAGGGAGCCGATTTGGTTGGAATCGGCTAGCCTCGCGACACAAGCTGGTTTGAAGAGCGGTGTTCTGTTACGGAGTCATCAGTTTGAGCATCCAAGACGGTTCCAGGGCTCTTTTAAAGTCGCCTGCTCAAAGATCAAGTCGCCAGCCTACTAAGATCGGCTGTGTCATTGTCATCGGCGAAGCTCGACTAGCTTGGAGGGATGGCTAAATTGGCCTGTCTCGCGGATTATCATGAAGCCGATGCGTTACCATCAGTCACTAAGCATGGATTAGGCCAACAGTCGACAAACTCAGCATGAAAGAAATCGGCGAAATCAAGCTAAGGGAATTCTTCATTAGTATTGGAATTTCTTACAATGGGGAGCCGATTGCTCAAGGAGGGAAGAACAAAAGAACGGTCTATTGACCAATCTACTACTGCTAGGCCTATACTATTAGATCCTAATCTACGGGCCATCACTGCCCTCATCGTCGTCCTCAGAACTCTCATCGGCACTGCTGCCGATGGGCTCCTCGTCGCTACTCCCGTAGCCCTCCACGGGGGCTTCATCCCCGTCTTCATCGTCGCTGCTGTCGTCGTCCCACCACATGCGGAGGCGCTTCGCCGGCGGGTAGCCCTCGAGGGAGTCGTCGTCGTCGTCTTCTTCTTCTCCCTCTTCTTCAGAGGTGGGGCAGCCGTCCCCGGGAGAAGCGGTCGTCCTCACTTTTTGGCTCCGGTTCCCCATTAGCGAGGAGCGAAGATCTTCATCCCCGCTGGTCAAGGACTTGTCGTCCTCGGACCGGATGGAGGAGGCATGGCTCTCCTCGTCCCAGTCTTCCGGGGCACGAATTTCTGGCGGCGTCTCGCGGGAGGAGTCGGACCCGTAGGAAAACTCGGAGGAAGAGGAAGAAGACATGGCGGCACAGAGGGTTTTTGGTGTAATGCGAGGAGGGCGAAGGAGACGCAAGCTGTTTAGAACGGTTAAATAAAGGGGATATGAGAGAGATTCAATGCCACAGCAGTTTCCGAGGAGATGTTGCCCAACAGGAAAATTTTACGGCCACGTGGAGAAGTGGAAGAGGCAAGGCATCATGATGGGGATTCTGCGGCAGCTCTGCTCTGCCACGACATGACCCGACGAAAGAAAGCGTAATGATTTTGGAAATGTCATTTCCAAAACCAGGGGGGCATGTGTTATCACCAGAATTTGACCAAGTCAGAGGTAGGCCGCGATCAAGATGGATTTGAAGAATATGCATGGAAGGAAATACGTGAATCGGCCTTTTATACCAAGTTGGGCTTAATTGCCCGTGTATCTGTAACATATTAGATCGCATCTTAGTTTAGAGATAGAATCTTACTCGTGCACGGTTTAGTGCACGCCCACATTAGAAAGTCCGCTGGACTATAAATATGTACCTAGGGTTTATGGAATAAACAACAACCAACGTTCAACCACAAACAAATCTCGGCGCATCGCCAACTCCTTCGTCTCGAGGGTTTCTACCGGTAAGCGTCATTCTGCCTAGATCGCATCTTGCGATCTAGGCAGCACAAGCCTGCCTACGTTGTTCATGCGTTGCTCGTATCGAAGCCTTTTTGATGGCGAGCAACGTAGTTATCTTAGACATGTTAGGGTTAGCATCGTTCTTCATATTACATGCTTTCGTAGTGCAACCCTTGCATGTCTAGCCGCCCTTACACCTATCTTAGGTGTAGGGGCGGCACCCCGCTTGATCATAGTTTAGTAGATCTGATCCGTTACGATTGCTCCTTGTTCTACAAGGATTAGTTTAATATCTGCAATAGTTAGGCCTTACAAAGGGGGGGAGGATCCAGCGGCGTGTAGGGTGGCGTTTGCTAGTCCTAGAACGGATGTTCCGGGGATCAACCTCGTGTTGGTTTTTAGGCCCTGTCTAGGATCGGCTTACGATCACCGTGCGCGAGCGCGAGGCCCAACCTGGAGTAGGATGATCCGATTATGCGGTGAAAACCCCACATCGTCGTAGATCTCATTAGCTTTACCTTGATCAAGCAGGACCACCATATATTCGGACACCTCGTCTCGAATCATGGGTGGATCGGCTCTTTGAGCCGATTCACAGGATAACCTCGAGAGCCGATCGAGGCTCGTATTTAACGTTTACGTGTGTGCCCTGCAGGAAACTAAGCGAGGCATCATCCACACCTTCCCGACCAGGTATAGGTCGGGTGGCACGCCCTTGTGATAAACATCGGTGCGTGCGACCAGGAGGCTTTGCGGGCCGTCGCTCAGAG
This sequence comes from Lolium rigidum, assembly GCF_022539505.1. Taxonomy (NCBI): domain Eukaryota; kingdom Viridiplantae; phylum Streptophyta; class Magnoliopsida; order Poales; family Poaceae; genus Lolium; species Lolium rigidum. Next base: position 103,987,264 of record NC_061514.1, read on the forward strand.
GGACTGGGGCCAGCCGCAGCCCTAGTTGTTCCCGGCTCTACGGTGTTGCCCGTCTCTACCCGCCAGTGGGTTTCTGACGTCAACAACGTCCCTTTTTATACTCTTGCGAGTACTACTTTTCGTTGGAACGGTGTGGATGCCCACTGAAAACGATGAGATGTATCTCGAAGTTCACACGCTTGCGAGTGCTACTCTTCGTTGGAGCGGTGCGGATGCCAAAGCACTCCAACGCCACGAAGGCATCAACTGTTGGAGATATGCCCAAAAGGCAATAATAAAGTGGTTATTATTATATCTTTGTGTTTATGATAAATGTTTGCATCCCATGCTATAATTGTATTAACCGGAAAAATTAATATTTGTGTGTTATGTAAACAGAAAAGAGTACCTACTAAGCCTCTTGTAAAACTAGTTTGTTGATTAATAGATGATCATGATTTCCTGATCATGAACATTGGATGTTGTTAATAACAAGGTTACATCATTAGATGAATGATATAATGGACACACACCCAAATAAGCGTAGCATAAGATCAAGTCATTAAGTTCATCTTTGCTATAAGTTTTCGATACATAGTAATATAATCCTTCGACCATGAGATCATGTAAATCACTTACACCGGATGGGTACTTTGATTACATCCAACGTCACTGCGTAAATGGGTGGTTATAAAGATGGGATTGAGTATTCGAAAAGTATGAGTTGAGGCATATGGATCAAGAGTGGGATTTTTCCACCCCGATGACGGATAGATAGATATACTCTGGACCCTCTCGGTGGAATATCGTCTAATTAGCTTGCAAGCATGTGACAAGGTCACAAGAGATGACATACCACGGTACTGTTATCACCAGAATTTAACCAAGTCTGGAGATGGGCCGTGATTAAATGGGCTTAGAGGATATGCACGGAGAATATTCCTGAACCGGCCTTGTATAAGAAGTTTGGGCTAGACTGCCCGTGTATCTGTAAATTATAGTAGGTTACGTGTCGGTTAGAATTAAGAGATAGAGTTTAGCTCGTACACGGTTGGGTTTATTCCCAAGTTAGAAAGTCTACGGACTATAAATATGTATCTAGGGTTATTGAGAAAGGAGGACGATCACGTTCACAACAAATCAATCTAGGCGCATCGCCACCCCTTGTTTCGAGGGTTTCTCCGGGTAAGCATCATGCTGCCTAGATCGCATCTTGCGATCTAGGCAGATATCGGTTTATTCGTTGTTGGTGTTGCTCGTGCTGAAGCCTTTTGACGGCGAGCAACACCCTTATCTTAGGTGTTTTGGGGTTGACGTCGATGCTTTCACGATGTACTTGTTTAGCTACGCTGCCCCTCGATATCTAGCTGCCCTTACACCTATTTTAGGTGTAAGGGCAGCATCTTGCTTGTTCTTTATTTAGTAGATCTAATCCGTTATAGTTGCTCCTTGTTCTTCAAGGATTGGTTTGATATCCGTATGGTTAGGCCTTATAAACGGGTTGAACGATCCGGTAGTGCGTAAGGCGTGGTTTATTAAGCTCTAGAGGGATTGTTCCGGGGATCAACTTCACGTTGGTTTTTAGGCCTCTTTAGGGCTGGTTTTCCATCATCTTACGTATTTGCTAGGCTCAACTACGCATAGGATGTTCCGATTATATGGTGAAAACCCTAGACTATCGTAGATTAGTTTAGCTTGATATTGATAAAGCATGATCCCCATGTCATTATAAATCTAACGTGAACCATGGGGCAATCGGCTCTTTGAGCCGATCCACGAAACAACTTAAGAGCCGATCGGGGCTCGTATTTAATGTTTACGTGTTTGCCATGCAGGAAACTAGTCGAAGCAATCCATCACCTTCCCGACCAGGTATAGGTCGGGTGGCACGCCCTCGCAAACATCAGGACGTGTGCCAGAAGGCATTGCGGGCCGTCGCCCGAGGGACCAGGGTCCACCGCAGTCCTGGGAGCCTCCCGGCTCTACGGTGTTGCCCGTCGCTACTCGCCGGTGGGTTTTTGACAGAAACACATTCTGGCACGCCCGGTGGGACATTCTACAGCCACTACGTCGACATCTGCAGCAACCATGTCAAAATCTGCGGATGAGGTGGTGGGCGAACCAGTCACGTACGCAGATCTGCCGGAGGAACACAAGAAGTACGATGAGATGAAAGCCATCTTGGAAGCTGATCTCATCGGCTCTTTCATGAAGACCCGTTCACATGGCATCAGATGGAAAGGGTTCTCCCCTGAAGGTGCTCTCGATGAAGTAGACCTCTCTACATCTTCAGAGGAGCGCACCAGAGCTCTACGCCAGGAGATTAATTACATGGTGGCTCATTCTCTGCACCGCCATTCTGAGAGCTTGGTGAACGCTTTCGAGCGCGTTGCGGTCCGAGTGGTGCAGGAGATCATGAAGCATCAGTACTCTCCGTCAGGACCTACCCTGGGGACTCACCAGGGAGAAATACCGCTCCAGATTAGACCGCCGCTGCCATTCGCTCTTGCGGCGCCAGAGCCGCCTGGTTCACCGGCGTACGTCGTCTACAAGGTTGGAGGCGATCCTAGCGATTGCCAATTCCTATATGAGCCGCCTAAGGAGATCCTACATGGATATGTGTGCACATACGTGCCGGACTGCAATGCCTTGGCGCGCACAAGCCAGATCGCACCAACAGGGATTTCTGGAGCAGATGCTGACAAACAAGCATGGCTAGCTAAATATGCTACCGGAACGAGTCATGAGAACTCGGTCCCTACAGCTAATACCATGGAACAGATCAGCACCATCTTGAGAGACCAGTTCGGCATCTTGCCGAAGAGGAAAACAATCGGCTATTCCAAGCCGTACCCCGACGAGTACGATCTGATCCCGCTGCCACCCAAATATCGGCTCCCCAAATTCTCAAAATTCAATGGAGCAGAAGGGTCTAGCTCAATAGAGCACGTAAGCCGATATTTGGCACAGCTGGGCATGATTTCAGCGTCAGACCCGTTACGTGTGAGGTTTTTCGCACAATCTCTTACGGGATCAGCCTTTGTATGGTACACGTCGTTGCCACCAAACTCAGTCCGGACGTGGAAGTAAATGGAGGAGCAGTTTCACGTGAAATATCACTCAGAAGCTACCGAGGCCGGCATTGCCGATCTAACACAGGTGCGGCAGAAGCGGGGAGAAACAGTGTCTGAATACATCCAACGTTTCAGGACTGTCAGGAACCGATGTTATTCGGTTCGTTTATCTGAGAAAGAAGCAATCGAGCTGGCAGCATTGGGCCTCGCAACGCCGATCAAGGATCTGGCTTCCCAAGCAGAGTACAGTTCATTGTCGCACATGGTGCAGAAACTCACATCGTATGAGCAGCGGCACCATGAATTGTACCAAGACAAGTTCAAGCGTCCGGTAGGCCTGGTCGAGATGGAAGAAGCTGAAGATCCCGCACCGGACACGGAGTTGGCTGTAGCCGAATGGGCTCGAGGGGCAAATCCCGTGTCCTGCAAATGGGTAAAACCACAAGGGCCTGCAAGAGGGTTTGACTTCGATTTGAGCAAAGCTGAGCAGATTTTCGATCTTTTGCTTAAGGAAAAACAGCTGAAGTTACCCGAAGGCCATAAAATCCCTACAAGCACAAGAAATGAACGGGAGGCCGTACGCAAGTGGCATCACTCGTTCACCCATACCACCAATGACCGCAAGGGGTTTCGTCGGCAGATCCAAACGGCGATAGAACAAGGCCGACTGATCTTTAGCCAGTTTGCCATGAAAGTGGACACACATCCGTTTCCTGGCGTCAACATGGTGGAACCCGATCACTCCGCGAGGCGTCGACTAGATTTCTCGTTCGAGGTTAACATGGCAGGGCCTGTATGCCACCATGGCAAGGATAAAGAAGAAAGCAGTCACTCCCGCGGCAAGGAAAAGGAGGAGGCCGATCCACGCGACCGGCCCCGACGTGATGACAGACGGTACCTCACCGAGGAACAAGTGAGAAGTGTGCGATATAAAAAACCACTCTCCACGCATCTCCTTAACAAATATGAGTATCGGTATGACCGACGTCGGCGATACGACGGAGATGACGAAAGAGATCATCGGTCCGATGTAGACAATAGAAGGTACCGTCGGCATGACGGAGACGACGAAGGACGTGAGCACCACGCTAAGGAGAGGTCAAGGGAGCGAGGAAGACATGGATAGACACCGGGACTGTCCCTTCTTTAAACACCGCTGGGATTCAGGGATGAGCCGATTGCCTACAATCGACAACTGCCCGGAGTGTAGACGCCGGAAGAAGGGTGCAGGGGAAGTTTCTGTTTTCAAGCGTCTAGGGCCTCTCCCGCCACAGAACAAACGAGTTGAGTCATCTCAGGATGAAGACTTTGAGGAGTCAGAAGATGAAGAAGAAGATAGGTACCACCGGCCAAGATGGTGCCCTGATGGACTCAGCCACTCCCAAAAGCGTAGGGTTCAGCGGCTACGTAGCTTGGAGCAAGCCGAAGCGCGATAGTTGCACACGTTGAGGAAAGCACGGCCCGATCTGGCCGTGAAAATTCAGCAGACTTTGGACGAAGAGAGTCGTCCACCAAAGAAAGTTTGGCGTCCCAAGCAAGAAAAAGCCGATGTGAGTACATCGGGCCGGCACAAACATGGTGTTCATCCTTCCATCGAGTTTCGTGCCCCGAGAACTCGAAGAAGTGCCGATAGCACAGTTTGACTACGGTCCACAGCCCGTCATCTTTGAAAAGCCACGGGAGAAGGGCTACAAACACATGAAGGCCCTGTACCTAAAAGGTTATATCAATGGGCAGCCCGTCGGCAGGATGTTGGTTGACACGGGAGCGGCGGTCAATATAATGCCATATTCCATGCTACGGCGTTTGGGACGCTCCGAGTGCCGATCTGATCAAGACCAACGTCACACTAAACGACTTCAACGGCCAAGCATCAGGGACGCAAGGTGTCCTGAACGTGGATCTAACCGTAGGCCGAAAGACGATCCCAACAACATTCTTCATCGTCGACAGCAAGAGCACCTACGCTGTTCTGCTAGGAAGGGATTGAATTCACGCCAACTGCTGCATTCCATCTACAATGCACCAATGCCTGATACAATGGGATGGAGACGACGTGGAAGTCGTACATGCGGATGACTCGATCGAGGTCTCAATAGCCGGCATGAACATTTGGGACTCGGAAGACCAAGAGCCGCTCTCTGGAATCAGTTTGGACCAGCTGTGATCGCATCGAGGTGACAAAAAACGGGGTGAGGCTGGTCTTATCCACCGGCCTGATAGAGTAGCAAGAGCAACATCCATCGACATACGTGGCAAGGCCGATCCCTGCGATCGGCCCCAAAAAATAAAAAGCAAGGATCTCACTTCAAACATGTCACGTAGTCGTGGTAGGGAGACTCCCTCCTGTAAGGGAGCACATACAAGTTGTAAACCTTCATTGAGCAATTCAATCGACATGGAGGCCGATTCCAGCAATCGGCCAAAATTATCCTCGCCATACGTTCTACTTCGTGTTCAACGTCGATCTAACGGGCGATGGAAAGCTAGGATATGGGTTTACGTCGGTGATGAGCTAGAAGAGATCGACATTGGTCCTGGGGATAAGCCACGACCAACATTTACCAGCAAAAAGTTAGATCCGCATCCGAGGGGCCCGATGATAGCTTTGTTGAAAGAATACCCGGATTGTTTTGCACTGGGATTATACGAGAGATGCCGGGCTAGACAGCGAGCATCATTGAGCATCGGCTACCTCTTAAGAAAGGATTTCGGCCGTTCCCAGCAACGAGCACGGCAGATGAAGGCCGAAATTCTAGAAGAAGTCAAGAAGGAGATTGAGAAGATGTTGAGCGCCGGGTTCATCAGGCCATGCAGGTATGCCGAGTGGATATCTAGTATCGTACCTGTAGAGAAGAAGGACGGCCGATGGCGCGTCGCCATAGATTTCCGCGATCGCAACAGAGCCACTCCGAAGGATGAGTACCCTATGCCGGTAGCCGAGACGTCGATCAATGCAGCGGCTGGTCATAAGGTTTTAAGCTTCATGGACGGCAATGCCGGTTACAACCAGATTTTTATGGCTCCAGAAGATATACACAAGACTGCCTTCAGAGTACCGGGTTCGGTGGGCTTGTTCGAGTATGTGGTCATGACATTTGGGCTGAAGAATGCCGGTGCAACGTACCAACGAGCCATGAATTACATCTTTCATGACCTGATCGGCAAGCTGGTAGAGATTTACATCGATGACGTGGTGGTCAAGTCTGTCTCAGTGGAAGGACACCTGGAGGATTTGCGACGCATCCTGGACCGAACTAGAAAGTTCAGACTTAGAATGAATCCAAAGAAGTGTGCTTTTGGTGTGACGGCCGGTCAATTCCTGGGCTTCCTAGTTCATGAACGTGGAATTGAGATCGGCCTGAAAAGTCAAGAGGCAGTACGAACAATGAAACCACCTACCACCAAGAAGGAACTCCAAAGTCTCATCGGCAAAATCAATTTCGTCGGAAGATTCATCTCTAATCTGTCAGGACGAATTGAGCCGTTCATGGGATTGGTAAAAATCAAACCTGATGAGGAGTTTCACCGGGGGCGAGCAACGACGAGCGTTTGATGAGATCAAGGCATATCTAACGAAGCCGCCCGTATTGGTTCCGCCCCAGCAAGATAGGCCATTCTACATCTACCTGTCAGTAGCTGATACTTCCATTTCCTCAGTGGTAGTGCAAATCTATGATGGTATGGAAAGGGTCGCTTTCTACCTCAGCAGAAGGATGTTGGATGCAGAGACGAGGTACCCGGAGATCGAGAAGTTGTGCCTCTGCCTATTTTTTACCTGCACCAAGCTTCGTCACATCTTTCTGACAGCAGAAATCGTCATCATTTGCAAATCAGACGTCATCAAGCACATGCTGTCGGCTCCTGTGTTGAAAGGCCGACTCGGTAAATGGATGTTTGCATTATCGGAATTGGATCTCCGGTATCAACCTGCGAAAGCAGTCAAAGGACAGGTCCTGGCCGATCTGATCGCTGAGCGAATCAACACTGATATAGCAGCACTATCTATACGTGCATGGGCCATGTTTGTCGATGGATCAGTTTGCGATGATGGTTGCGGCATCGGCATCCTACTCGTGTCGCCTCGGGGGGCAACCTATTCTTTCTCCATCAGGTTATCTACTCCTTGCACCAATAATGCTGCTGAGTATGAAGCAATACGCAGGGGGATGGAGTTGCTTATTGAAGCCGGGGCGAAGCGGTGGAACTCTTTGGAGACTCAAAGTTGGTGATCTCCCGGCTCACGGAAGAATACAAGTGTGAGAGCGAGTCGCTCTTCCCGTTATGGATGCATTGCCGCGAGCTGATGACACGGTTTAGGTACATAAACTTCAAGCTGGGTCCCGAGGTCGCAGAATACGGAGGCGAACGATCTCGCACGGATGGCGTCGAGCTATAAGGATACGAGTGGAAGGAGCCGATGTCCAGATACATTTCATCGAGCCGGATGATTGGAGAGCCGATATCTTCAATTACTTGAAAGATCCGGCTCGGGGGCACCTAAACGGATAAGGTACAAGGCCATGAAGTATGTCCTTATTGGAGATGACATGTTCTACAGGACCTTGGAAGGGTTACTTCTCAAATGTTTGGGAGCAGCCGAGGCAAATCGGCTCTTACACGAGGTACATGAAGGCGCCTGTGGAACTCATCAATCGGCTCATAAGATGAAGTGGTTGATCAGGCGATCAGGGTTTTATTGGCCCACCATGCTTGAAGACTGTTTTAATTACTATAAAGGGTGTCAGGCATGCCAGAGGTTTGGGAGCATTCAGATGGTGCCCGCATCAGCAATGAACCCCATCATCAAGCCTTGGCCATTTCGAGGATGGGGCATGGACATGATCGGAAAAATCCATCCTGCATCGAGCAAAGGCCACGAGTGGATCTTGCCCATTACAGATTATTTCACTAAATGGGTGGAGGCCGTCCCTATGAAGTCTGTGGCATCGAAGGATGTTATCAGTTTTGTGAAAGAGCATGTCATTCACAGATTTGGGATTCCCCAGACCATCACGACCGATGGAGGTTCGGTTTTCGTTTCTCGCGAGTTCAGAGATTTCTGCGAGGACATGGGAATTAAGTTGATCCGATCATCCCCATACTATGCTCAAGCAAATGGGCAGGGCTGAAGCGTCCAACAAAAGCCTTATCAAGCTGATTAAGAGAAAAATCGACGAGTACCCTAGGCGTTGGCACGAGGTTTTGTCGGAGGCTTTATGGGCTTATCGCATGTCATGTCATGGGGCGGTAAAAACCTCGCCGTACCATCTGGTCTATGGACAAGAAGCCGTGTTACCCTGGGAGATCACTGCTGGGTCAAGACGTGTCACGTTTCAGAATGACTTAACAACTGAAGAGTATGCAGCCTTGATGAGTGATAGCGTTGAGGATCTGACGGAACTTAGACTTTGGTCACTTGAGAAAATTAAGGAGAACAAGGCCAAGGTGGCTCGTGCATATAATAAGAAGGTGAAGCCAAAGGAGTTCCATGTTGATGATCTGGTATGGGAAGTTGTATTGCCGTTGGGGACTAAGGACAAGGCGTATGGTAAATGGTCTCCAAATTGGCACGGGCCGTACAGGGTTGACCAAGTCCTAAAGGGCAATGCATACATGCTCGAGCGGTTGGATGGTGTGAAGTTCCCGGTGGCCGTCAATGGCCAGCATCTCAAGAAGTATTTCCCAAGTATGTGGGATGATGGGCGGTGAAATACGGGGGCCGATTTTAAATCGGCCGATAAAAAAATCTAAACGAAAGCATAGCCGATGCACTGACATCGACTTTAGAGCTCAAAAGCCGATGCGGAGCCATCGACTATAGAGGAACAACTGTCGTAAGCAAGTATCAGGTCACCATTCAATTTTACATTCGATTTTGGGACTGGCCTTGTTGGCGTTTTGGGTAAAGACTGATGTATTGTCATCAGCTTTTGAGCAATGATTTATTTTGATAATTGGAAGAATTAAGCATGGAATCCTTCTTCATTGATTTAAAAAGGGGATTTCTTACAAGGAGGAGCCGATTGCTCAGGAACAAAAGGAGAACAGATTGCTACTACTAGTTCTATGCTAGTAGTCCCTACTCTAAGGACCGTCGCTGTCCTCGTCGTCGCCGTTGTAGCCGCCGCCGGTGCTGCTGCTGGCGAGCTCCTCGTCGCTACTGTCGTAGCCCTCAATAGGGGTTTCTTCCTCCTCATCATCGTCGTCTTCGTCGTCATCCGACCGGAGCCCGGCCGCGGAAGCGCTTCGCCGGCGGCTCGTCGGAGGAGGTGTCGTCCTCCTCTTCCTCCTCTTCGTTGGAGGAGGCGTCGTCCTCCTCGTCCTCCTCTTCTTCCTCTTCGTCGGAGGGGGTGAGGTTATCCCATGAGAGGAGGTCATCCTCACTCTCCGCCTCCAGGTCCCCATCGATGAGGAACCGGAGGTCGTCCTCCCCATCGGTCAGGGGCAAATCACCATCTGACCCGACGAGGGCCTCGGGTGGGCCATCTGGCACGAAGTCGAAGTCCCACTCCTGCTCATCCCATTGGTTGTGCTCTGGCATCGGCTCACTTGAGGAAGAAGATTGGAAGGAGAGAGTCGATGAAGCAGAGGAGGAGGATGAATCCATGGTAGAGGAGGGCTTTTCGGTGGCTAGTACTGAGCAAGGGGATGAAGAAGCGAGTTGCTCGACGCGGTTAAATAAAAGGGGATATAGTGGAGATTTAATGTTGTGGCGGTTTCCGAGGACATGGTGCCGAATCTGTCAAATCGTGCAAAGAAGTTGAGAAGGCAAGGCATCATGATGAAGGATACTTGCGACGGTTACCGCTCTGCCACGACGTGACCCTACGAAGCGAGAAAAAGCAGTGGCTTTGAAATTATCATTGCCAAAACCAGGGGGGAATGTGTTATCACCAGAATTTAACCAAGTCTGGAGATGGGCCGTGATTAAATGGGCTTAGAGGATATGCACGGAGAATATTCCTGAACCGGCCTTGTATAAGAAGTTTGGGCTAGACTGCCCGTGTATCCGTAAATTATAGTAGGTTACGTGTCGGTTAGAATTAAGAGATAGAGTTTAGCTCGTACACGGTTGGGTTTATTCCCAAGTTAGAAAGTCTACGGACTATAAATATGTATCTAGGGTTATTGAGAAAGGAGGACGATCACGTTCACAACAAATCAATCTAGGCGCATCGCCACCCCTTGTTTCGAGGGTTTCTCCCGGGTAAGCATCATGCTGCCTAGATCGCATCTTGCGATCTAGGCGAGTATCGATTATTCGTTGTTGGTGTTGCTCGTGTTGAAGCCTTTTTGATGGCGAGCAACACCCTTATCTTAGGTGTTTTGGGGTTGACGTCGATGCTTTCACGATGTACTTGTTTAGCTACGCTGCCCCTCGATATCTAGCTGCCCTTACACCTATTTTAGGTGTAAGGGCAGCATCTTGCTTGTTCTTTATTTAGTAGATCTAATCCGTTATAGTTGCTCCTTGTTCTTCAAGGATTGGTTTGATATCCGTATGGTTAGGCCTTATAAACGGGTTGAACGATCCGGTAGTGCGTAAGGCGTGGTTTATTAAGCTCTAGAGGGATTATTCCGGGGATCAACTTCACGTTGGTTTTTAGGCCTCTTTAGGGCTGGTTTTCCATCATCTTACGTATTTGCTAGGCTCAACTACGCATAGGATGTTCCGATTATACGGTGAAAACCCTAGACTATCGTAGATTAGTTTAGCTTGATATTGATAAAGCATGATCCCCATGTCATTATAAATCTAACGTGAACCATGGGGCAATCGGCTCTTTGAGCCGATCCACGAAACAACTTAAGAGCCGATCGGGGCTCGTATTTAATGTTTACGTGTTTGCCATGCGGGAAACTAGTCGAAGCAATCCATCACCTTCCCGACCGGGTATAGGTCGGGTGGCACGCCCTCGCAAACACCAGGACGTGTGCCAGAAGGCATTGCGGGCCGTCGCCCGAGGGACCAGGGTCCACCGCAGTCCTGGGAGCCTCCCGGCTCTACGGTGTTGCCCGTCGCTACTCGCCGGTGGGTTTTTGACATCAATAGGTACGAGTAAAGATTACTTGTCGGTAACAAGGTTGAACTAAGTATGGAGATACCGATGATCAAACTCGGACAAGTAAAGTATCGCGCGACAAAGGGAATCGGTATCGTATGTTAATGGTTCAAACAATCACTAAGTTGTCGCTGAATGTGTGGGAGCCATTATGGATCTCCAGGTCCCGCTATTGGTTATTGATGGGAGAGGAGTCTCGATCATGTCCGCATAATTCACGAACCGTAGGGTGACACGCTTAAGGTTCGATGTTGTATAAGTAGATTCGGAATAAGAGATGGAGACCGAATGTTTTTTGGAGTCTCGGATGGGATCGAGGACATCAAGAGGAGGTCCGGAATGGCCCGGAGAATAAGATTCATATAAGGGAAGTTTATTTCTGGGGTTCGGAAAAGTTCGGGATTTTTCCGGTGGAAGACCAAGAAGGTTCTAGAATGTCCTGGAGGGTCCACCAGTGGGCCCACGACCCTAGGAGGGGCCACATGGGACGAGGGGGTGCTTCCTATCCCTAATGGGCTAGGCGCACAATCCCCTCATTGCCCAGGACAGCCACCCCTTTAGGGTTTCCCCAAAACCCTAGGTGGGAAGACTTGGGTAGGGGAAGAATTCTTCCCCCCTCTTTGGCCGCCGGCCCTAGGCTTGGAGGAGGGGACAAGGCAAACCTTGCCTGGCCTCCCCCCTATATAAAGAGGGGAGGGATAGGAGGCGCAACCCTCCTTCATCCCCAACCCTAGCCGCCCCTCTCCTCCTCCACCATACCTCCTGCTCCGGGTTAGGCGAAGCCCTGCAGGAATTATCTTCCACCACCACCACCACCACGCCGTCGTGCTGCTGGGATTTTGAGGAGATCTACACCTCCGCTGCCTGTTGGAACGGGGATAGGAAGGACTTCATCGACACCGTACGCACGACCGAGTACGGAAGTTCTGCCGGATTGCAGCACCGGACCGATCGACTACATCAACCACGAGATCTGATCTCGTAAGGCTTTGGATCTTCGAGTGTTAGTCTCTCATCTCTCTCGTTGCTTCGAGCTTCATAGACTAGATCTTGGCGCTTCCTAGATTGGATCTTGGTTTTGTTCTTGTTCACGGTAGAATTTTTTGTTTTCCATGCAACGAAACGAACCCATCAGTGGTATCAGAGCCCATCAAATTCGGGGGCTCACTATATCCAAGCGGGAGGGGAGGCTCTTAGTGAGGGTCCTCCGACACTCCGAGTTCACTGCTCAGTACCATGTGGTGAACTGCCAAAAGAAGGGCCGCAAAGAGGAGGAGGAACTAGATTGGGAGACTGAAGCTCGGTACGCGGCGATTTGCGAGGAGTCCACTAGTAGCTCGCCTTGCTTGACTATGACGACGAGTGAGCTCGGTGGCACCATCACGTCCTAGATGCCCGCGGTGAGAAGTATCATGTGGCCTCCTTTTGTTCAGGGTTAGGTTTTATCCTAATTTATCTAAGTACTAACTATGTGTGCTTCGAAGTATGATGACTACGTGTTGATGATCGAAGTTGGCAAGCAATGCGAACTCCTTTTTAAATAAGAAAATTGCGGTACATTTATTCAATACTTTCTCTTACATATCAAATATGAAACCACAAAATTGTTTGCGGCAAACCACACATCACTTTTGTGGTATGGCATCATGCATGATCTGCTAGAGATGCTCTAACTGTTTTACATACCCTAGGAAGACTGATCATTGAGAGAGATCAACCCGATGTTTCAACAACAGTATATTGTTATGTTCTAAAAAAATCTCTATAGTGTAGCTCAACTGAATTGTAAGGGTTGTTTTGCTCATGGAGCAAGTTAAGTAGAACCTTTTCGAGTCTAAAATTTTGCGAGTCTCTACATTTATCTATTATGACAATACAAAAAAATCTATTCGAAATCAAGCACAAAAATTGGTCTGACTTACTAAACAAAATGATAATAGACAAATATATGGAAATCTCTTCATTAGATTAACAGTTGGTGAGTTAGATAGTACAACCCAAGGTACACAAGCAAATATGTAATTCAAATTAAGTTCACATGACTGATAATGGTCTAAAGTTTTGTTATGGTAACAATTAACCATATGTTTTTGATGGCAAAAACTCTGTGTGTACGAACTCGTTGGGACTCCAAGTGCAGAGTGTTGTAGCAAGCGTCTTTTCCCTATAAGGGTGACTCGAGGGTTTATATCTGAAAGGATGAGATGTCGCCTAGAGGGGGGTGAATAGGTGTTTTAAAAACTCTTACAGATTTGGCTTGTAAGAATGTGGAATTAAACTAACGTTTATTTTACAAGCACAAAACCTAAATATGCTAGGCTCAACTAAGTTCTACAAAAATAACTTAGAGCTAAGCAATATAGGCACGATATATATGAACAATAAGTGATAGCAAGACATATGTACTTGAAGCACGATGGCTATCACAAGAAAAGTAAGCTCGGGTATAGAAATAACCGAGGCACACAGAGACAAAGATGTATTCACGTGTTCCTTTCCTTTGCAAGAAGGTACGTCACGTTTGGAGAGGTGGGGGTCCCACGAAGGATTCCCCAACGCCACGAAGGCTCACCTTATTCTCCGATCCTATCTCACGAAGGAATAGCCCTTTCCTTTTGGCTAGCTTTTCCTCCACTCCGGAGATGGCAAGCTCCACAACCACTTCACAAGCTCCACGAAGGAGAAGCCCGGGCCCCTTCACAATCTTCCACGAAGAGGTCACCGGGACACAAACCAAGCCAACTAGGAGGTCACCCTCCAAGAGTAACAAGCTCACGGTCTCTCACTCGAACTAATCGTGGTGGAGAGCTCAACACTATGCAATGATGCAGAGAAAAAACACTAGAGGTGTTCAAATCCTTCACACTCAAATCTCACCAAAGCAACAGATGCTAGGATGAGGTTAGAGAGGAAGAACAAGGAGGAGATCAACAAATGACTCCGAGATCTAGATCCAAAGTGTTCCCCTCACTTAGAGGAGGAATGGATTGGAGGAGGTTGTAGATCTAGATCTCCTCTCTTAGATCCCTCAAGAATGAGCAAGAATCATGGGGGGAATCAAGAGATAGGGCAAATTCTTCAAAGTCAACAATGGAGGAGAGAGTTTAAGAACTTACCCATCCCAAGGTGGAAGAAGGCCTATTTATAGCCCAAGGGAAAATATAACCGCTGGGGAAAATAACGGGAAGAAAAACGACACAGCCGGCCAGCCGGCCGATCCACCGGGCTGGGCGCCGGACGGGTCGGTGCACAGGCCGTAGCGCCGGCTAACAGGCCGGGCGGGGCAAGCAGGCCGCGCATCAGGCCAAAGGGGCCCAACCGGCGGGAGGGCCGGTCGACCGGGCGCTGGGCCGGCCAGTCTGGCGGCCACCGGGCGTGGTGCCGGGCGTGGGCCTGGAGACCCCCTGGAGCAGGCCCGGTGTGCACGAGCCCAACACCCGGTTTCCACCGGGCGGGCCGACGGGAGGCTCTGCGGTGCCGGGCTATGGGCCGGACTGCAGGACTCCTAAAGATCTTTTCTTTTTCTTTAAAATAGAAAATGCTCCCGAACTCCGATTGACATGAAAACAATTTTGTTGGACAGATAACGACAAATAGAAACCCAACAAAAAAATATGGAGACTCCTCATAGGATATTTTTAGATGATACTAGAGAGGGAGTCTCCCACCGTCAAGAAACGGTGAAGACGTCCAAACTCGAAAACGCAATAGAAGATGCATGCGGATTTCGTTTTCGATGAACTTGGGCTTGTTGTAAAGCTAGCAACAAGCTCAAGAACCTCACACAGAGAAACACCAAGAAGTAATAGGGATATTCAAAGTATGTAAAGGGTTGAGCTCCCTAAGACGATGTGATCAAGTTACCCAACCGAAAGCCCCTCTTGATAGTGCGGCTATCTATCCTATAATCTGGTCTCCCAACAACCACCTTGAGACCGGTAAAAGAAAAAACCTAGCAAGGCCATACCTTTGCCTTGGGCATCCCGCTTGATCTTCACGATAACTCTTCAAGTACCACTCAAGCCGGAATGCCTTACTTGATCATCGTTACTTCGTGAAGACTCACAAATGCTCCCCCATACATCATGATGGGAAAGCTCCATTGATGCACATCTTCACATGTCCATTACCACCAAATGGACGGCAAGCTTCAAGCATATGATCCTCTTGAGATGCTCAACTTGAACTTGCCCAACTCAACCTTGATGACGATCACCACTTGACGTCATCCTCTTATGGGTTATATGAGATCTCACTTTTGATGCATGCCCATGGAAAGATACCATACCACATGACTTCTCGTGGCACATTCTTCATGCTTCATGTGTTGACCAATCTTGAATCTATTCTTCACTCTTTGTATTGGTCAACCCTGTATCTTCTCATGCTTTATCATACTATCTTGAGGTGTATAAAGAATTCTTCATTTGTTTGAATGCTCTAAATCTTAGTCAACCATAGCTCAACTCATGAGACTATCATGGAACCGACTTAGAGTCATAACTTGAATTCTTCACTTGGAATCAAACACTCAATATCTTGATCATTCATTGCTTATCACATAAGCTATAGCATGGCTAATATTGATCTCCACATAAGAACTCCTTCTTCATTTCTTCTTCTTGATCATATCACATATATGTCTTTTCAAATCGGTGATCTTGATGCCAATATTCAAGGTATATCTTTTATCTTCATGGCATCCATACGTGAATCCAACACATGAACTACAAGTAGTATCTATGGAATATCCCTTCATATAAACTCAATGAAAACATTAGTCCATAGGGGTTGTCACTAATTACCAAAACCACACATAGGGGCAATATACCCTTACAATATCGAACTCTCGAGGAATTAGCTTAGAGTTGTCCTTTTCTTCTCCTCTTCAAGAAATCTAGAAAATAAAGTAATTTTCTTGTGTCCCCAACTCCACCGTGTGGTTGTCAAGCACAAGGTTTCTTATTAGTAAAACTGAAATATATTATAAATAAAGTAAAGTAAAACAACCTATAACTAGACAAGCACGGTAAAAACAATAATACGATGGTATTTTTGGGTTTTGGTTTGTGTTTGATAATAGTAAAAGTATTTTTGGATTTAATTAATACGAGAAATATAAATGCTAGTAATGGTGTTGGAAAGTTGTTTCTGATGTTTAAATTGGACTGTGGTTCATTGGTTCACTTGACTACTCTCTCATAAAGGCGTAGTGAACATAAAACAATTCACAAGAAATATAATATTGATGAAACTTCATTATATGTATGATTAGCATTTATATGGGCATCACATCCTATCATAGAGATGATACAACACATCCCTCTTATACTCCTCTAGAAAGGGAAACTCCAAGCAATCTAGAATTAAGAATTAACAGAGCGTAGCCTTAGGTAATTTTGACATGATGTTTGAATTACAAATATGCTACCTTGAACAAACAAGAGCATCATAGTTATCACCAGATTGTTATAGAACATGAATTCACTTAATTAATCCCTAGTGAGGTAACAAAATATAGGTAAAACCCATAGTAGATATCAAATTTGATGTCACTATTCAATCAATACCACTATTTTACTACAACTAATACACACATTCCCCAACACATGTTCTTTCATACAAGTTGGATCAAAACAAGCACTCGAGACGGGGTACATGATATGCATCTACTCATATACATGAAGAAGGTAGAGATCCCTCTGGTGGCGGCTTCGACGGAGTTTCCCCCTCCAATCTTCGCTGCTCATGTCTCTGTTTTGGTGTTTCAGTGTTTCTGCGGTGCTCTCCTCCCGAGATGAGTAGGGGACCCTTTTATAGGTGTTTTTAGGTCAAAACATCGATCTGCAAATGAAGACGGGCGATTAACGATGCTCGAGGGGGGAAAGAGGGCAGGTGGCGCGGCCTAGGGTAGGGGCCGCACCACCTAGGCTCTTTTGGGCCTCAGGGATCCCTCTTGAGTTTCTCCTTCTCTTCGTGAAATATTGAGCCTCAAAAAAATCTCCGATCAATTTGACTTCTTTTAGGTCCGTGAAAGTTAAAAATACACAAAAAAAAGATTTTCCTGTTCTGCAGAGTTATAACCTAAATAAGGGGGTGTCATTGGAAAAAATCGCAAAATAAATAAAAACATTGATATAACATTATATAAGGTGGAAATGTGTGAGAATATGTGGCAATAAACTACAAATTTCATGTATGCATTTTAGATGCATTAGCTAGCTAATATTTTAAAGAAACATGATTAGCTAATGTTTTTTCTATTGATTGCATATGTTTTATATATTATTTATATAAATAAAATGTTGTATTTTATCTTGACCGTATACCGCATATTATTTATAAAGAAAAAACCATAAGCACATTTCTATTGTTTATAAACAAAAATAGAAATACTTTCTTCCGCCAGCCACAACCTCGCATCGCCAACACCTCCACCGACGTGCGCCCGATGCAAGCTCCACCGCCACGGCCGCCCGCAGCAAGCTCCGCCACTACGGCCGGCATGGCATCCATATCCAAGCACTTCCTCAGCCATGGCTAGCAAGCATCCCAGGCCATGATGCAGTGATCATGGGATATCAGGACCCGGGTTTTTTTTTAGCGTTTTATGTTCAAGGCCATGTCTGTAAAATTTGGACCTTCTTGTAATTTCATATTCCTCGACATTAGCCTCATGTATCTTCACATATAAAATCTACCAAAAACATTTCAACTCAGCAGGGATCAACACACACGTGCTATTAAACACATGCCAAAATCTTAGCCCAACTTGACTAGGCTCAGCATGTATGAGGATAGATAGAGATTCTCAATTGACTCGCGAAACACACCCTAGATGTAAAAGATGGTCTGTGATGGCTCTAAATTTTGACGCTTTCATTGAGTTCTTTAAGTATACAATTACTCATATTGTCACTTGTTTCATGCTCCATCTAGCTACATTTATGCCTATTTTCCGTACTTACGACTTCTTATACACTTTCATATGAGCTTTGCATATTTAGTAATTTTAGTAGGATTTTATTACTTTTTTCCTTTGTATTCTACATGTTTGTAGGTGTTATGGAAAACTATGGATAAAGCAAGGCAAAAGGATCAAGAGAGGGAAATCACCCAACTTAGTCATTTGAGGAGCGGAAAAAATGACATTTTTTCATCATTTCAAAATAAAGATCTAAGACCATGGTGGTGTAGCTCTCGTCCATACGAGTTCAACAAGCCCAAGAACATTCAAATAAAAGTTCTTATGAGGAAATTGCGGCCAAAATACGAAAAACATCTCCAAGTTTAGCGACCATAGGTACGGGCGGGTCTAGCCGTACCATCCGCCCGTACCACGGGGTTGGACGCGCAGAAAAGGCCTTTTTTATCACGTTTTTTCACATAATTTGTCCCCGTTTGTTCCTAGACATTCCTTAGGTCATAGGAAACGTGGGAGGGGCTATTGTATACCCCCTATCTAGGCCTATATAAAGAGGGGAGAAGCCAAGGGAGATAGACCCATCACCACATACCTCCACGGCGGGGCCCTGCCGCCTTGCAAAATCCATAGCTACCGCCTCCAAAATATCTCATCCATCACCACCGCTCAAGAGGAGAATAGACTTGGATCATGAAGGCTTCAACACCGATCTATAACATCATCATCATCAACATCATCTCCAACACCGATCTCCTTTGTTTACTTGGTTGTAATCCGATCCCTAGTGTGGATCTCATCTTGTATTCAATTGTATTACCATGTTCCATTCATATGTTTGAGATCATCTTGATTGCCTTCATGTGTGAGTATTTCCTTTGTTCTTCGGGAGCGATGGAGAAACCCTAGTTATATTATGATATGTAGTAAAGATGATTTATGACTTTGTGATGTGATTGTGTGTTAGTTTTCTCTCGTGATAATATATAAATTTGACCATGCAATATTTTCCTTTGATCATGAGAGGAAACTACCTTTGTAAGTATGGTAGTACATACGGCGGGAACTGACATACCGTGCACTATTGTACAGAAGGAGGGGATAAGAAAGGACTCACTATGCTTTCACAAATAACCATGGGGAATCTCTTAATTGTGATGTATCAATAGGTGGTTTGCTGAAAGTCACTACAGTGGTTATTTAGAGATGTGTTATCAAACATGCATCTCATTATCGAGCCTTTCCCATCCACAATGAGAACAAATACTTAGATTATCTTGCCCATACTTAATATTAACGCTAGTGGTGTATCCTACGCTCCCCGAGAACACCTTAGCCATATTGTCATTCCTGCAAGCATACTCGTTGTTCTCGGTTACATTAGTTCATTTCTTTGTTCTTGTTTACTTTTGTTTCTCAAACCACAACACAACCTTGTTTAAAACCAAACCCCACTTGGGATTTTAAGACAAATTTTAAGTAATCTTAAATAAATAGCAACAAGCGAGACATTAAGATCTTTACTAGTAGCTCCTCGTGGTTCGATACTCTTATTTTGAAACTAGCTACAATTGATCTATTTACTTGTAGCCATCAAGATATTTTCATATTATTAAGGGTTATGCTAAACATTTACAACTCCCTGATGATTGTAAACACTATGAATCCTCATTTGACAACAGATTATTTAAAAGAGAAACTCCAAAAGGCAAGCAGGTTGAGGAGGAAGTATATAAACATGAAGTTCTATCATGTCTACCTAAAAGGAAGAAAGGTGATGAAATCTGGACCGAAGCCTATGAAGTTATTTAGAAATTCGGGGGAGATCAAAACCATTATAGATATAGTGAAGGAGCTTCCAGAAGGTATTGAAAATAATGAGGTAGAGGATAGACCGTAAATCCTCTCGACTCATTGGAGAAAGACCCTAAGGTAAAAATGAAAGGTATGAAAGTATTAAGTTTAGATTGGGAGAGACAGACTTCGAAGGTATAAAAGATTTAAGTTCAAATATAAATATTCTCCCTTATCATTCTTATGAATCCTGCCGATCATGAACTTGAACCCAGTGACACCGTTTTAGTAATTTCTGATAGAACATATCAAAAGTTTCGTGGAATTCTTCGTAATACTTACGTTAAAGTTGAAGCCTTTGTTTACCCTATTGATTTTCATGTTATTGATATACCTTTGGATCCTTTTTGCCCAATTATTTTGGGAGCACCATTATGTGCTTCAAATGAACTAAATATTGATAGCAAGAAAGAGATTATGTCTTTGTAGATCACATGAGATGAATTAAAGGTTGGATTCAATCAACTAAATAAGTTTCCTAAAAGAAGTATTCCTCATAATGAATTGTAGAGAAGCTTGACGAACGATGAGTTAATTCCAAATTATGAAAAGGATGAATAATTTATGGAACTTGAAGATATGCAGGAGGCACACGATGAAGATGGATGGTAGGGAACAAGAAGAAGAGTTAAGTACTCACTCACATATGCCCTCTACACCAAGTTCTATTTCTATATTTGATACTCATGAGCAAGGAACACTATGACATAGTAAAAATGACAAGTTTTTTTATGATGCCTCTATCTCTAGTAATAATCCTTATTGTGTTAAAACTGGAGATAATATATCCGTGAAGGCCTTGTGTCTAGATATTCAGTTGGAGAACATTAATAATGATGAACTGGAGATTGATTATTGTAGTACTAATGTGCAGGGACAAGAGGAGAACATTACAAATGATATGTTTATTGATGATGCTTCCTTTTGTGAGTGGCTTGATATCTCTAGAACTGATGAACTTGTTAGCAAGTATGATGAACTAGAGGAGAAATACACATTTGAATTTTTCCCTGCTACACAAGAGAAGTATGAAGTGTTCTCCCATGATAGTGCGACTAAGGAAGAGTATTATGAATTATATCCTTATGATGCCAACCAAGGTAAATTTTTTAAATTCATTTGTAAGTCTCTAATCCTTTTGATCAAGCTATCTATGGATGCATGCTCACCATTCATGACATATCCATCATTACTTGGAAGTAACAATTTATTTATCTACCAAACTCCTATGCACCGTAAGCAGGTGCGACTTTGAACGGGCTATGATTGTAAGTGCCGTATACCTCCATATGAGGTAAAACCAAAAACTTCTCTAGTTGAAATCTATTGATGAAATAATAATGGATCATCGCAACCTAGTTATATAGCTTTAAAGAAAGCGCTTCCCGGGAGGCAACCCATAAGTTATTAGGTGTCTTTCTTAATTTTGTGTCTTGAGTCTAGTTGCATTCATGTCGCATTCGCACTTGTATTTACACATGCATGATTTCGTATTAGAGTTGGCTTGGGACTATTTCAAAAGTTAGAATTGATCATTGATGAAATCATGAGTTGCGTATCCTGGTTAAAATTTCTCCACAAAATATATGTATGCATTTTTGGATGATGTACTAATGTTTCAAGTCCTTAGTGAATTTTCGGAGAAGAATGAGAGGTTTTTGAGGTTACAGAGAGTTTAGCGGGCACCAGTATGGGCACGTCTGCCCGTACCACCCACCCGTACCGCCCTCGCCTCCCAATGCAGGAGATTTGAAGAAATAGTGAGAAGAAATAGCGAGCGGGCATCTGCCCGTACTACCCGCCCGTACCAGGAGGCCAGATCGAGCAGCAGGTGCAGGGACAATGTCAACAAACCCGTCAGTTTTCTTTAAACAACCTAAGGGACTTGAACCTTTTGTGGAAACATTGACGGTGTGTGCCAACCCCTCAAACACTCGCACTAGCCACTTGGTCGTTTCACTTTGACAAGATTCTCCATGCCATATCAAAGAATGCTCATTGAAGCAAAGGTTCTTGAAAGAGAGGTTATGCATACCGCAACATTAAAGTGCATCACCTTTGCTTTAAACAAGCTTGGGGAGGTAACCACTTCTCACACTCTCTTTTGAAACTGCATTTTTGCTTTCCTTCTGGTTATCTATTCAAGCTTGGTTCTTGCAAGATCCTAGCTTGGGGAAGATACTTTAACATGTGTAGGATCATGTGCAACGCTCTCATTCAATAAAGGTTTGAAAAAGCATGTATCTCGCTCTTTTAAATGACTTGCTTGAGTAAGTTATGTTTCGTACTTATATAAGGTATGTGATGGTGCTTTGGTGATGGCGCCAGACAATCTTGCCGAGCGTTGTTGTGGAAGCGGTTGGGAAACCCCAAGAGGAAGGTGTGATAAGCATAGCAACAAGTTTTCCCTCAGTACGAAACCAAGGTTTAATCGACCAGTAGGAGAAACGCGTGACTTCTGAAGGTGTTGCTGGCTGACTAGTGGCAGGGCGCACTACCGGCGTAAGCAACAACGTGGAACCTTCACACAACACAACCAAAGTGCTTTGCCCCAACTTGCAGAGAGGTTGTCAATCTCATCGTTTTAATGAACACAAAGGATTAGACGTATCAAGTGGAAATAGATGTTTGCAGAAAGTAAACAGATCGGGATTGCAGTAGATGAATTTATCATTGTAAAGGAAATATGACCGGGGTCCACAGTTCACTAGAGGTGTCTCTCCATAAAGATAAATAGCATGTTGGGTGAAAAAATTACAGCTGGACAATTGATAGAATATCGACCATACATGACAAGATGATTACTATGAGCTTTGATTGGGCATTACAACATAATACATAGACCGTAATCCAACTGCGTCTATGACTAATAATCCACCTTCCGGTTATCGTCCGAACCCCTTTCAGTATTAAGTTGCAAGCAACAGATTATTGCATGAAGCAATGTGTGTAAAGTAAATAATAGAATTACCCTTGTGTAAAACATTGTTGTTTTCTCCCTAGTAGCAACAACACATCTAAAATCTTAGAAGTTATTGTCACTCTCCCAGAAAACTAGAGGCATGAACCTACTATTGAGCATAAATACCCCCTCTTGGAGTCACAAGTATCCACTTGGCCAGAGTTTCTACTAGCAACGGAGAGCATGCAAGATCACAAATAACATATGACATGAATATATAATCAGTCTCAACATAGTATACAATATTCATCGGATCCCAACAAACACAACATGTAGGATTACATAAAGATGATTTTGATCATGTAGGGCAGCTCACAAGATCTATACATGAAGCACAAAGTGGAGAAGACAACCATCTAGCTACTACTATGGACCCAGAGTCCAGGGATGAACTACTCACACATCACTTCAGAGGCATACATGGCGATGTAGATGCCTCCGGCGATGATTTCCCCCTTCGGCAGGGTGCCGAGAAGAGCTTCAGAGCCTCCCGAGATGGGTTCTGTGATGGCAGCCGCGGCGGAAATTTTCGTGGATGGAAGCTCGGGTATCTAGGGTTTTCCCGAGAAGATGTATAAATAGGCGGAGGATTTAGGTTGGTGGGGTGCCTGGGGGGCCCACACCCCCCTTGGCGTGGGCCAGGCCCAGGCCGCGCCATGGGGTGGTATGGCCGCTCTGTGGTGCCTCTTCGACCCCCCTCTGGACTTCGTCTTCGTTTCGGTAAAATATTGACTTCGGCTTTTGTTTCATCCAATTCTGAGAATATTTCCTGTACAACTTTTCTGAAATACAAAAACAGGGAACTGGCACTGTGGCATCTTGTTAATAGGTTAGTGTCGGAAATCATATAAAAGTGCAACGAAGTGTAAGAAAAACATATATGAATTGGTGTAAAACAAGCATGGAGCATCAAAAATTATAGATACGTTTGAGACGAATCAGTATGCACTTGCTTTTTGTTAATATCCATAAGAGCTGAGTTAGAGATTTGATGCACTATGTTCAAATCTTTATCCAGCTTGAGAAAAAAATTGTGATCCTATAGAATACATTGCCATGATTTCTACACTTGAAAATATCAAATACCATAAGAAAGATTTTCCAATGATGACTTATGTAATGTTAATTGTCTTAAGAGTTTAACCACGAAGTTACTCAACCCCATAGATATGATGATAGGATTGATAGCTCTTTTTGAAAGGATTTGTTTGTAGGAAATGAAGTTTAGCGGTAATTGAGATGCATGTCAAACTGAAAGTTGTGAGTCAAAAGTATGATGTTGCTTAAAGCTTGTCTACTAATTGTTGATGCACACCCTTGGGATGCCAACAACTCCGCTGGCCTTTGAATGACTGATACGTTGCGAACGTATCTATAATTTTTGATGCTCCATGCTTGTTTTACACCAATTTTTATATGTTTTGTTTACACTTTGTTGAATTTTTATGCATTTTCCAGAACTAACCTATTAACAAGATGCCACAGTGTCAGTTCCCTGTTTTATGATATTTTGTATTTCAGAAAAGTTGTATAGGAAATATTATCGGAATTGAATGAAACAAAAGTCGAAGTTCCTATTTTACTCTAATGAAGACGGAGTCCAGAGGGCAGACGTAGGAGGTCCAGGAGGTGGCCACGTACACCATACCTGGGTGAGGCCCAGCCCCTGGCAGCACCTAGGGGTGGTGGGGGCCCCCTGGCACCCACCGACCTTGCCCTTTCCGCCTATAAGATGCCTCCTGACGCGAAAACCCTAAATCAATCAGCCTCCATCGACGAAAAGTTCTGTAACTCCGCCGCCATTGAAGACAAGTTTCGGGGGACATAAGTCTCTGTTCTGGCGCGCTGCCGGGACGGGGAATTGCCCCCGGAGCCATCTCCATCGACTCCACCGCCAACTTCATCGCTGCTGCTGACTCCCATGATAAGGAGGGAGTAGTTATCCCCCGAGGCTGAGAACTTTACCGGTAGCTATGTGGTTTATCTCTCTCTCCCATGATATGATCTTTATGTGATCATGAGCTT
This sequence comes from Lolium rigidum, assembly GCF_022539505.1. Taxonomy (NCBI): domain Eukaryota; kingdom Viridiplantae; phylum Streptophyta; class Magnoliopsida; order Poales; family Poaceae; genus Lolium; species Lolium rigidum. Next base: position 104,012,146 of record NC_061514.1, read on the forward strand.
TGTAATCTAGTTGAATGTAGATGTTATTCTTCAACTATTATGCTACTCAAGTGGTTTTATTATGTGATCTCTGGAGACACCTTGTCCCACGGTGTGAAGGTGACCGTGTGTGTCTCTTAAGCTTAATTTACAGAAATATTTATAAATTATGGTGTCTTGTTAGTACTATGTTTGTATGCTCAAAGTGATAGCGTGGGGCGTCCATAGATTGGGAACGCGAACTTTAAGGAGTGCTTATGCAGCCCTACGCGGTGAATTTGTGTTCGTTATCCAACCGAAGAGTGGTTCAGAATAGCATGGTGAAGAGATAATATTTTTGTATTCAATTATGATATCATTGTTGAGAGTGTCCACTAGTGAAAGTATGATCCCTAGGCTTTGTTTCTAAGTATTGAAACACTCTTTACAACCAGTACTGCTACATGTTTGCATGCTGCCATTTTTATTTTAGATTGCAATTACCACTTACAATCATCCATATTACTTGTATTTCACTATCTCTTCACCGAACTAGTGCACCTATACACCTGACAAGTGTATTGGGTATGTTGGGGACACACGAGACTTCTTATATCGTAATTGCAGGGCTGCTTGAGAGGGATAACTTTGACCTCTACCTTCCTGAGTTCGATAAACCTTGGGTGATCCACTTAAGGGAAACTTGCTGATGTTCTACAAACCTCTGCACTTGGAGGCCCAACACTGTCTACAAGATTACAGGTGTGCGTAGACATCAAGATCTTTTATGGCGCCGTTGCAAGGGAGGTAAGGTGAAAGGTACTCACATCCTTTGGCTACTAAGCTATCTTCTAGTACAGTTGCTGGTGTGTGAGTGCTCGAAGTTATTTCCTTTAGATTATGCAATTATATATTTTTTCCTTCTTGTTTTTATTTTCACTAGTTAGGTTTAATGGAAAACAACAACAAAATTAGAGAGCTTTATAGTATTTATCTTGAGTTAGGACATGAGGTGTTTGAAGAGAAAATTAAAAACCTATGGAACTTTATTTGCATGCTAATAGCAATGTTATTAGTATGAATTCTTTGAACACCGTTATTGCTAATGCTATGGAAAAGTCTAACCTTGGGGAAGCTACTTTTTATGAAAATGATCTTTTTAGTTCCCCAGCTTTAGAAGAGGAATTGCTATGATGATGCTATGCCTCCAATATATGATGATTATGTTATTTTCAGTCCACCTACTATTGAGGAGAAAGTTAATTGTGATTACAATACGCCTCCTATATTTGATGATTATGGTGACGAGAATAATAATGATAGCTATTTTGTTGAATTTGATCCCACTACAATTAATAAGAATGACTACGCTTATATGGGGAGTAATAATTATTTTATGCATGTGGCTCATGATAAGAATGTTTTATGTGATAGTTATATTGTTGAGTTTATTCATAATTCTACTGAAAATTATTATGAGAGAGAAAAATATGGTTGTAGAAGTTTTCATGGTACTAAAACACCTCTCTATATGCTAAAAGTTTTCAAGTTACTCTTATTTTATCTTCCTATGCTTGTCACTTTATTCTTTGTGGATTTATTTGTGTACAAGATTCCTATTCATAGGAAGTGGGTTAGACTTAAATTTCTTTTATATTTGCTTCTTTATTCTCTCTTTTACTTCAATTCATATTTCTTATGTGGGCATCTTCTTAAACTACTGCGCCTAGCTGAAAGGCGTTAAAGAAAAGCACTCTTCGGAGATAACCCATGTTTTATTTCTGTAATTTTTCTTTTGTTGAGTCTTCGAAGTTGTTACCTCTGTAATAACCTCTCCTTATACTTTTTGTTTCGTTTTTGTGCCAAGAATATCCTCTAATAGAAAGAAATTAAGATTTGGGGAAGTTGTTGTCCTGAAACAGATTTTGTGTTGTCACCAAAAAAATTCTTATTCCCAGCCACTATTTGCATTTGCCTCTTAATGTTTTTATTTTTGAGTTCCTTTGAGAGAAAGATCTTTTAAAAGATGTTGCTACAGTAGATAATGTTTTAATGGATGTTTGACTTATGTTAGAACTGAAAAAGTGGACTTTTTATTTTGATTGCACTAATGTTGCTAATGAAAATTGTGTGAAGTTTTGTATGAAGGAACTTTTCAAGTGTAGGGAGAGAAGAATGATGTGATGAGATGAAGGATAGACAAAATCTCAAGCTTCCTTCCTTAGGTGCTTGGAAGGCAGTTTTCAGACAGGAACTCATTCTCCTTTCTTTCAGGATGAAGAAAAAACATGCTGCTACTTACAAAGCTTGGCTAGACTTTTTCCTTTCTTCTCTAGTTTAGATTTCTTCTTCTTCTTTTTCTTTTTTCCTCTCTGTACACCTTGTACAGTTTGTAGTTTTTTAGTAGCTTTATACCTTTGTATATATTTTCTTTAATAATAAAAAATTGCAGTGGGGTTTTACCCTACTGTTTTACCCTCAAAAAAAAAAATCTCAAGCTTGTGGATTCCCATGTCACCCAATAAATATTCAAGAGGTACAAGAGTCAAAGCTTGGGGATGGTCAAGGCATCCCCTTCTTCATGAACAAAAATATCAGGTTATCTTTCAAGACACTACATTTTTTTTTGCTTCATATACTATGTGTTGTTCTTGGAGCGTCTTTATTTTTGTTTTTAGTTTTATTTTGTTTGGTTTGCTGTAATCAACTTGGTTGGATCCTAGCATTCTTGTGTGGGAGAGATGACACACTCCATTTTCGTTGCATAGAACACTCTAGTTTTCACTCTTAGTGTTCAGCGAGTGTTTTCTTTTGCTAGTACTACGTTTAGCTCTTGTTTTCCACTCGTATTTTGTTCAGAGATTTTTAGTTTTCTTTAGTTAGGTATGATTAGCTCTCTGGTCTTTATTTATTATTATCTATGAGAGTTGTTCCAAATAAATTGATTGGTGTTGGAGACGAGTAAAATATTTCATGCTTATAGTGATGCAAAAGGAAGCTTGATAAGACTGTGGATTAGACTTTGGCATGTAATGTTAGATGTTATTTTAATTATATGATTAGTCGTTATTTTGTAGCATGACCTTTCTCAAATAGTTGAGAGTGCTTAATGTTCCATTGAAAGAATCATGTGTTGTTTTCATCATACAAAAGCATAATATTGTGGTATTCTCCTTTGATGCTTTATTGGGTTGATTTAGCACATGCTTACACCATGTTATGACTACAAACCAGTCACCTTAAGCCTCTATGATCATTTAGCTTTTGACTTGTAATATCACTTTATGCTTTGATTAATAATGTTTTGTCGCTATGCATGATTATGGTCATTATTGCTCTCTTAGTTGGTCGCTCCCAGTCTTTTGCTAGCCTTCACATGTACTGAGTATGAGCTCTACTCGTGCATCCAACTCCCAAAAACCAAAGTTTGCCAATTGTTTCCACCTACCTACCTATTTGTGGCATTTCATCGCCACTCCAAAGTGAATTGCTTATGTGCTACCATTAAACCTTCAAAAATTATTACATGTTTTGTGTTTTGTTTTAGCTCATGAGGAAGTGTTGAATGCTTTATCATCTCTTTCATGTTTGTTATGGATTCATGATACGTCTCAAACGTATCTATAATTTCTTATGTTCCATGCTACTTTATTGATGATACTCACATGTTTTATACACATTATATGTCATTATTATGCGTTTTCCGGAACTAACCTATTGACGAGATGCCGAAGTGCCGATTCTTGTTTTCTAGCTGTTTTTGGTTTCGAAATCCTAGAAAGGAAATATTCTCGGAATCGGACGAAATCAACGCCCAACATCCTATTTTTCCCGGAAGCTTCCAGAGCACCGAAGAAGGGCCAGAGGGGAGCCAGGGGGGCCCCACCCCACAGGGCGGCGTGGCCAAGGGGGGGGCGCCCCCCTATTGTGTCATCGCCTCGTCAGCCTTCCGACTCCGCCTCTTCGCCTATTTAAAGGTCCCTGACCTAAAACCTCGATACGGAAAAGCCACGGTACGAGAAACCTTCTAGAGCCACCGCCATCGCGAAGCCAAGATCTGGGGGACAGAAGTCTCTGTTCCGGCACGCCGCCGGGACGGGGAAGTGCCCCCGGAAGGCTCCTCCATCGACACCACCGCCATCTTCATCAACGCTGCTGTCTCCCATGAGGAGGGAGTAGTTCTCCATCGAGGCTCGGGGCTGTACCGGTAGCTATGTGGTTAAATCTCTCTCCTATGTACTTCAATACAATGATCTCATGAGCTGCCTTACATGATTGAGATTCATATGAGTTTTGTATCACTATTAGTCTATGTGCTACTCTTGTGATGTTATTAAAGTAGTCTATTCCTCCTTCACGGTGTAATGGTGACAGTGTGTGCATCGTGTAGTACTTGGCGTAGGCTATGATCATAATCTCTTGTAGGTTATGGAGTTAATTATTACTATGATAGTATTGATGTGATTTATTCCCCCTTCGTAGTGTGATGGTGACAAGTGTGCATGCTATGTTAGTACTCGGTTTAAATTGCAAAGATCTATTATGCTCTAAAGGTTACTTAAATATGAATGTCGAATGTTGTGGAGCTTGTTAACTCCGGCATTGAGGTGCTCTTGTAGCCCTACACAACGAATGGTGTTCATTATCAAACAAGAGTATATGTAGCACAAAGGAAGAGAACTTATTTATTATGTGATCAATGTTGAGAGTGTCCACTAGTGAAAGTATGATCCCTAGGCCTTGTTTCCAAATACCGCAATCATCGCTTGTTTACTTGTTTTACCGCATCTTTACTTCCTGCAATATTACTACCATCAACCGCACGCCAGCAAGCACTTTTCTCGGCGCCATTACTACTGCTCATATTCATTCATACCACTTGTATTTCACTATCTCTTCGCCGAACTAGTGCACCTATACATCCGACAAGTGTATTAGGTGTGTTGGGGACACAAGAGACTTCTTGTATCGTGATTGCGGGGTTGCTTGAGAGGGATATCTTTGTCCTCTTCCTCCCCGAGTTCGATAAACCTTGGGTGATCCACTTAAGGGAAACTTGTCTGCTGTTCTACAAACCTCTGCTCTTGGAGGCCCAACACTATCTACAAGAATAGAAGCACCCATAGACATCAAGCACTTTTCTGGCGCCGTTGCCGGGGAGGAAAGGTAAAAGGCACTCATACTCCGGTCGCCATTGTGTGTGTGCTCGAAGCTATTTCCTTTAGATCCTGCAATTGCATCTTTTTATTTCTTATTTTACACTAGTAAGGCATAATGGAAAACATCTCGTGAGCTTTTTGTACTATTTCCCGAGTCAAGACATGAATGGTTTAATGCGAAAATTAAAAAACCAATGGAACCTTATTTGCATGCTAGTAGCAATGATATTAGTATGAACGCTTTGAACACCATTGTTGCTAATGATATAGAAAATTCTAAGCTTGGGGAGGTCGGTTTTGATGAGAATGATCTCTTTAGCCCTCCGGGTATTGAGGAGAAAGTTTATGTTGATTATGATATGCCTCCTATTTATGATGATTATAATGATACTGGTCTTTTGGTGCCGCCTACTATGGAGAGTAAAGTTTATTATGATTATACTATACCTCCTACACTAGATGAGAATAATAATGATAGCTACTTTGATGAATTTGCTCCCACTACAACTAATAAAATTGATTATGTTTATGTGGAGAGTAATAATTTTATGCATGAGACTCATGATAAGAATGCTTTATGTGATAGTTATATTGTTGAGTTTGTTCATGTTACTACTGAAAGTTATTATGAGAGAGGAAAATATGGTTGTAGAAATTTTCATGTTACTAAAACATCTCTCTATATGCTGAAATTTTTGAAGTTACACTTGTTTTATCTTTCTATGCTTGTTGCATTATGCTTCATGAATTTGTTTATTTACAAAACTGGAAATCTGATACCAAGATGATAAGGGGTGGCCCGATCTTCTCAGTAAGCAACGGTGGTGATGATGATCACGGGGTGATGGCAGCGGAGAAACACGACGATGAAGTGGATGATAACTTGTATGACGCAACGAGATCTCTCGATTGGTCCCTGTTGCCAATGCAACAGCTCTCAACCCTGCAAGATATTCGCAACTCCACACACTTGCGCACGTAGCCGCCGACCACGAAGAGGTAAGTTGCAACCGTCTAATTCCCAATGGAACAAGCAGATCACACAAGACTTTTTCGGGATCTACACAATATCAAGCAATATGGTGTAGGGATTCAATAGTTTTGCTAGAGCAAACAACTAAGAACTAGGGTTTATCTTAAACGTGGTCTAAAGCAGCTAGGGGGCGTCCTGGGCACTTATATAGGTGTCCGGGACGAGTTCTGGTCGAAAAGATACAAGAATAACCGACCCAGAATAGATCTGGTCGAGACAGACTCGGACTGGTCCGGTCTGGAATCCGGTCAACCGGGCTGTGGACCGGGCGGGCCGGTCTGTGGTCCGGTCAACCGGGCGGCAACCGGAAACTTCGCAACTTTCCGGTTTCTGCCCGGTACGATGCTTCATATCCGGTTGGCGGCCGGTTGGCGACCGGTCAACCGGGCCTGTGACTAGGCTGGCCGGTCAGGGGTCCGGTCGGACCGGGTGCTGGACCGGCCTGGACGTCGTCTTCTCCTCTCGCGCATTCCTCCCGCTCCTCCCTCGCGCGTCCATGAGATATCTTCATGTTCAGCTCCATGTCCAGCTTTACGTCCATCTTGACGTCCGTCTTCATGTCCAGCTGCTCCTCTCCTCGTGCGATGCTCGTCTCCTCTTGATACCCGATGATACATAAGTAATAGGACTTAGGCAGTATAAAGTTCTCATCAATCAAAGTATCGTTTAGAAACAAGTTCACCTGTTGTTTAAGTAGCTTCGCACGAGCTCTTGTAATTGGTCCAATCCGAACTTCATCGGACTTGAGCTTCACGACGAGGTTCATCTTCATTTATCAATGACGGAGGTAGTGGTGTAGTAGGGATGTCCTCATCATCCCCCCCTTCAAAAGGCGTCGACCTCGACGCTCCAAGGTCTTCTCCATCATATGGTGTCAAATCAGCAACATTGAAAGAATTACTGACACCAAACTCATCAACTGGAAGATCTATCGAGTATGCATTATCATTGATCTTGGCAAGCACTTTGTAAGGACCAAGCACCACGAGGCTTCAACTTAGACTTTCGCAGCTTAGGGAACCTATCCTTGCGAAAATGTACCCAGACCATATCACCAGGCTTGAACAACATCTCTTTGCGCTTCTTGTTCATCCTTGCAGCATTGCTCTTGCCTTTCTTCTCGATCAACTCTTTAGTCTTCACATGGATCTTACGTACAAAATCTGCCCTCTTGGATGCCTCCATATTAACTCTCTCATGTATGGGCAAAGGCAACAAATCAAGTAGAGTAATGGGTTTGAAACCATACACCACCTCAAAAGGACACAGCTCCGTGGTAGAATGTACCGCCCTGTTGTAAGCGAACTCCACATGCGGCAAACACTCTTCCCACTCCTTCAGGTTCTTCTTGAGCATGGATCTCAACAGTTGTGACAAGGTTCGATTCACCACCTCAGTTTGACCATCAGTTTGGGGATGACAAGTAGTACTTGAACGGTGGCTTTGTCCCTAGCTTTCCCCAAAGTGTCTTCCGAAGTAGCTCATGAACTTCACATCACGATCGAAACAATAGTCTTCGGGACTCCATGTAGTCGAACAATCTCCCCGAAAACAGGTTAGCAACATGCGACGCATCGTCGCTTTTGTAGCGAGCAATAAAGTTTGACATTTTAGAAAATCTATCCACTACCACAAATATAGAATCATGGCCTCTTTTAGTACGCGGCAAACCCAACACAAAATCCATACTAATATCTTCCCAAGGTGTAGTAGGTGCCGGTAACGGAGTATACAAACCGTGAGGCTTCAGCTTGGACTTGGACTTGTTGCAAGTAATGCACCTCTTCACATACACTGTCCACATCCCGCCTCATATTTGGCCAATAAAAATGATCGAGCGAGCATGAGTAGCGTCTTCTCACGCCCAAAGTGACCCATCAAACCTCCGAGCATGTGATTCCCGCAATAAGAGCAAACGCACAGAGGATTCTGGAACACATAGTTTGTTAGCTCTAAACAAGAACCCATCGTGTATGTGATACTTTTCCCATGCTTTACCCATAACACACAAGCGGTACGGTTCAGCAAAATCATGATCGATCGCATATAAATCACATAACACCTCTAATCCAGGAATTTTAACATCAAGATGGGTTAATAGCATAGTCTTCCTAGATAAAGCATCAGCAACAATATTATCTTTTCCCTTCTTATGCTTAATAATGTATGGAAAAGACTCAATGAACTCAACCCACTTAGCAAGACGCCTATGCAAAGTAGATTGGGCTTTCCGATATTTCAAAGCTTCATGATCAGAATGTATGATAAATTCTTTTGGCCACAAATAATGTTGCCAAACCTTAAGAACTCTAATTAAAGCATACAATTCTTTATCATAGATTGGATAGTTCAACTTAGCACCAGAAAGTTTCTCGAAAAATATGCAATTGGGCGACCCTCTTGCATCAACACACCACCAATTCCAATACCACTAGCATCACATTCAATCTCAAATTGCTTATTGAAATCAGGAAGTGCAAGCAACGGTGCAGAAGTTAACAATCGTTTCAGTTCATCAAAAGCATGATCTTGGGCAACGCCCCACTCAAATGCAACATCCTTTTTAGTCAATTCATTCAAAGGTGCAGCAATAGTAGAAAAATTGGGCACAAAACGGCGATAAAACCCAGCTAGACCATGAAAACTTCTTACTTGACTCACATTCATGGAAGTAGGCCAATTTTGAATAGCTTCAATTTTAGACACATCTACTTCTACTCCATGCTTAGAGACAACATAACCCGTAAATATGACCTTATCTTTGCAAAATGTGCACTTCTCAAGATTACCATAGAGTTTACTAGCACGCAACACTTGCAAAACATGTCAAATATGTATAATATGATCAGATTCATTGCGGCTGTAGATTAATATGTCATCAAAATACACAACCACAAACTTGCCAATAAAATCACGCAAAACATGGTTCATCGGTCTCATGAAAGTGCTAGGTGCATTAGTTAAACCAAAAGGCATTACTAACCACTCATATAAACCAAATTTTTTTTAAAGGCGGTTTTCCACTCATCCCCTTCTTTCATCCTAATTTGATGATAACCACTACGCAAATCAATTTTAGTGAAAACAGCAGCACCACTCAATTCATCTAGCATATCCTCTAAGCGGGGAATAGGATGACGATATCGAATAGTAATTTTGTTTATCGCTCTACAATCTACGCACATACGCCATGTACCATCTTTCTTAGGAACAAGAATAACAGGAACAGCACAAGGACTAAGGCTTATGCGGATATAACCTTTGTTGAGTAGCGCTTGTACTTGCTTCTGTATCTCCTTCGTCTCTTCGGGGTTCGTTCTATATGGTGCCCGATTGGGTAGCGAAGCTCCGGGAATCAAGTCGATTTGATGCTCAATACCTCGCAATGGTGGAAGTCCTGCGGGTACCTCGTCCGGAAACACATCGCGAAATTCCTGCAAAACATTAGAAACACCAATAGGAAGAGGGGTCATGTCGTTAGAAACCAAAACCGTACCCCTGTACAAGAGCACAAGAGGCATGGCTGTAGGATCCTCACTAAATTCTCTCATGTCTTCTTTGGTGGCTAATGAGACTAAGGAATTCACTCTCTCACTTTTCGTTATATCACTCACAACATTACAATTCTCTCGCCTATCTAATGAAGCATCCTCCAAGTGGACTTCAACTTTCTGACGAGACTCATTGACAATTTGCTCGTGGTGTCATAGGTCTGTAAATTAATTTTCTTGCCCTTGAACTCCAAGTGATATGTATTAGCACGGCCATTGTGTTGCACAGAACGGTCATAGAGCCAAGGCCGTCCCAATAGTAGGTGACACACCGTCATAGGAACAACATCAAAATCAATGCAATCCTTATACGGTCCAATAGCAAACTCAACACGCACCATGTGGTTTACCTTCATCTCACCATTGTCGCTCAACCACTGAATATAGTACGGATGCGGGTGCGGTAGATACTTCAACTTCAGCTTGGTACATAACTCCTTGCTTGCTAAATTGCGGCAACTCCCGCCATCAATAATGACCTTGCTAGCCTTGTCAGGACCAACTAAAGCCTTTGTTTGGAACAAATTGCAGCGCTGAGTAGATGCACTAGGCAACACATTAAGAGCACGCTGCGACACAACAATGGTGCGAGCATCAGACGGATATGCATCTTCACCATCAGTGTCATAGTCAGCATCTTCTGGAGCATTAGGATCAACATCATCTCCAGTCTCGTATTCATTGTCCTCATTGATAATCATGACTTTACGGTTAGGACAATCTCTTTTGAAGTGACCCTTGCCACCACAGGTATGACAAACCATATCACGGTTACGCGCAGTAGACACATTAGAGCCACTCGTACTTGTAGCAGATTCGGACTTCTTTGTGTTAGACACATTGGAGACCGGTTTACTAGGCGGAGTAGAGTAAGGTGCGGAGCGCGTCGAAGGCACCGGCGCCGAAGATGGTGCCGTGCGGGGTGTGAAACGCCCACCTCCTGTAGCTCGACCTTTGACCTTTGCTTCATCAACCAACTGTGATTCAGCTTCTCTTGCATGATGTAACAATTGATTCATATTGGTGTAGCTGTAGTGACGAACAATGCCTTTGATATCATACTTCAAACCGTTGAGTAAACGCTGCATTGTCATCTCAAGAGACTCACGGACACGGCCACGCTGCATAAGCATCTCCATCTCCATGTAGTATTCATCCACAGTCTTCACACCTTGTCTCAATAGAGTCGACTTATCATATATATTCCGCAAGTAATTTGTAGGCACAAAGCGAGAAGTCATGGCCTCCTTCATGGCACGCCATGTGCGTATAGGCTGCTCACCATCCTCGTCGCGATTACGAACAAAAGCATCCCACCAACGCAAAGCGTAGCCATCAAACTCGGAAGAAGCAAGCTTGATCTTTCGGTCTTCAGTATAATGTGGATGTAAGCTCCACAACTTCTCAATCTTCAGCTCCCAAGTGAGGTATTCTTCAACGTCAGCTCCTCCTTCAAACTTGGGTATAGAAAACTTGGGCTTACCCAAGCCATCTTCCTCATCTTGTCCACGACCATTGCGGCCAAGTGGAGCCCAACCGCGAGGACGATTACCACGTGGCGCATCACGAGCATTGTGTGCGTCATCTTGAAGCTCAGGATCTTCATCATCGTCTTGTTGTTGTTGCGTGGTCAAATTCTCAACAGCTAAGCGCAAATCAGCAAGATTACGTTGTACATCCGTCATTTGATCTTGCATGGTAGTGACGGTCACATGAGTAGCATCCAGCTTTTGGGAAATCTCATCAATCTTCCCATTAAGCACCTCGTCCTGATCGCGGAATTCACGTCGCATCTCATTACGAAGAGCCTCATACTCCCTCCATGTGATGATATCTGCAGCACTCTTGTTTTCCTGGTTAACAATTTTATGATCACTAGCAGACATCGTTAGTAGATTAGTGCACTAAATCAAAAATATATGGTGGTACTCTCACAACTCACTCAAAAATGATAAGAAAAGGAGATCTTACCGTTCCAAAGTAAATTAGTGTTGCTTACCACTTGTAGTAACAACTAGTGCACGGATGTAGCGAAGCGAATATCAAGGGTATAAGAAGAAGTCACACGACAAAGCAGGGTATATGTGGGGCTGTAGGTAGGCTACCTATTTGCACCAATAACAAGCTCTAGCGCTGACCGTAGACAACCAATGATACTCACACAAGGCGATATAATGGGGCAATGCAACTATATGTAGGAAAGGTTGCAATGCACAAGAGAGACGCTAGCAAAGCTCAACGAGACAGGCACAAGATTGCTCAACTACGGGTGCAGTAAAGTAAACTTAGGCCTTCACTTGATTCAACTAGCACAGCACTTTTCTTTTTGGATTTTTATTTTTGTAGAACACACGCAGCTATGTAGCTCTTTTTGCTTCTTTTCAATTTTCTCCTTTTTTTTGACTCAACTCCTTGATAACACGACCAACAGAAATATGCAAAGCACCGATAACCTAACGAGCAGCCTGTCGAGCGGTAAAACTAGTCTCTTCTGGGGAAGTTCCTAGTCACTTTATATCGATAGGCTGTGTCTATGGTCGGGAACAAGCACACTGTACGCTATGTGGACTCGGAGTAATAAAAACTGACACACTATGATAACTAGATGATAGAGAAAACACAAACCCTAACAATACTAGATGGAAAGAAAAAGATACGCAAAAACAACTACGAAAAGCAACTAAAACTCAAAATTAGTGCAATCTAAGGCTATGGCAAACCCTAACCCTAATTTTTTTTATGGCTTTTTCTGGATAGGAAAAACACTCACAACTCAACTATGGGGTGGATTGTGGATGGCTTACCGAGGAAAAGCTGGAAATCGATACCAAGATGATAAGGGGTGGCCCGATCTTCTCGATAAGCAACGGTGGTGATGATGATCACGGGGTGATGGCAGCGGAGAAACACGACGATGAAGTGGATGATAACTTGTATGGCGCATACGAGATCTCTCGATTGGTCCCTGTTGCCAATGCAACGGCTCTCAACCCTGCAAGATATTCGCAACTCCACACACTTGCGCACGTAGCCGCCGACCACGAAGCGGTAAGTTGCAACCGTCTAATTCCCAATGGAACAACGAGATCACACAAGACTTTTTCAGGATCTACACAATATCAAGCAATATGGTGTAGGGATTCAATAGTTTTGCTAGAGCAAACAACTAAGAACTAGGGTTTATCTTAAACGTGGTCTAAAGCAGCTAGGGGGGCGTCCTGGGCACATAAAAGACATATTGTAAACATTATAAGACTCTACACCGTCTTCCTTGTTCATCCTTGTGTTTGTTTCAAATAACCTTGCTAGCCTAAACCTTGTATCGAGAGGGAATACTTCTCATGCATCCAAAATCCTTGAGCCAACCACTATGCCATTTGTGTCCACCATATCTACCTACTACATGGTATTTCTCCAGCCATTCCAAAGTAAATTGCTTGAGTGCTACCTTTAAAATTTCCATTCTTCACCTTTGCAATATATAGCTCATGGGACAAATAGCTTAAAAACTATTGTGGTATTGAATATGTACTTATGCACTTTATCTCTTATTAAGTTGCTTGTTGTGCGATAACCATGTTTACGGGGACGCCATCAACTACTCTTTGTTGAATATCATGTGAGTTGCTATGCATGTCCGTCTTGTCCGAAGTAAGAGAGATCTACCACTTTAATGGTTAGAGCATGCATATTGTTAGAGAAGAACATTGGGCCGCTAACTAAAGCCATGAATCATGGTGGAAGTTTCAGTTTTGGACATATATCCTCAATCTCATATGAGAACACTAATTGTTGCTACATGCTTATGCATTAAAGAGGAGTCCATTATCCGTTGTCCCGGTATGGATGTCTAAGTTGAGAATAATCAAAAGCGAGAAATCCAAAATGCGAGCTTTCTCCTTAGACCTTTGTACAGGCGGCATGGAGGTACCCCATTGTGACACTTGGTTAAAACATGTGTATTGCGATGATCCGGTAGTCCAAGCTAATTAGGACAAGGTGCGGGCACTATTAGTATACTATGCATGAGGCTTGCAACTTGTAAGATATAATTTACATAATACATATGCTTTATTACTACCGTTGACAAAATTGTTTCTCGTTTTCAAAATAAAAGCTCTAGCACAAATATAGAAATCGATGCTTTCCTCTGCGAAGGACCTTTCTTTTACTTTTATGATGAGTCAGTTCACCTATTTCTCTCCACCTCAAGAAGCAAACACTTGTGTGAACTGTGAATTGATTCCTACATACTTGCATATTGCACTTGTTATATTACTTTACATTGACAATTATCCATGAGATACACATGTTACAAGTTGAAAGCAACCGCTGAAACTTAATCTTCCTTTGTGTTGCTTCAATACCTTTACTTTGATTTATTGCTTTATGAGTTAACTCTTATGCAAGACTTATTGATGCTTGTCTTTAAGTACTATTCATGAAAAGTCTTTGCTTTATGATTCATTTGTTTACTCATGTCATTACCATTGTTTTGATCGCTGCATTCATTACATATGTTTACAATAGTATGATCAAGGTTATGATGGCATGTCACTCCGGAAATTATCTTTGTTATCGTTTACTCGCTCGGGACGAGCAGGAACTAAGCTTGGGGATGCTTGATACGTCTCCGACGTATCGATAATTTCTTATGTTCCATGCCACATTATTGATGATATCTACATGTTTTATACACATTATATGTCGTATTTATGCATTTTACGGCACTAACCTATTAACGAGATGCCGAAGAGCCGATTGCTTTGTTTTACGATGTTTTTGGTTTCAGAAATCCTAGTAAAGAAATATTCTCGGAATTGGACGAAATCAACGCCCAGGGGCCTATTTTGCCACGAAGCTTCCAGAAGACCGAAGACGTAACGAAGTGGGGCGACGAGGCGGCGACACGCCAGGGCGGCGCGGCCTGGGCCCTGGCCGCGCGGCCCTGTCGTGTGGGCCCCTCGCGTCGCCCCTTTACCTGCCCTTCCGCCTACAAATAGCCTTCGTCGCGAAACCCCTAGTACCGAGAGCCACGATACGGAAAACCTTACTGAGACGCCGCCGCCGCCAATCCCATCTCGGGGGATTACGGAGATCACCTCCGGCACCCTGCCGGGAGAGGGAATCATCTCCCGGAGGACTCTTCACCGCCATGGTCGCCTCCGGAGTGATGAGTGAGTAGTTCACCCCTGGACTATGGGTCCATAGCAGTAGCTAGATGGTTGTCTTCTCCTCATGTGCTTCATTGTCGGATCTTGTGAGCTGCCTAACATGATCAAGATCATCTATCTGTAATTCTACATGTTGTGTTTGTCGGGATCCGATGGATAGAGAATACTATGTTATGTTGATTATCAATCTATTACCTATGTGTTGTTTATGATCTTGCATGCTCTCCGTTATTAGTAGAGGCTCCGGCCAAGTTTTTGCTCTTAACTCCAAGAGGGAGTATTTATGCTCGATAGTGGGTTCATGTCTCCGTGAATGCGGGGGAGTGACAGAAACCTCTAAGGTTATGGATGTACTTGTTGCCACTAGGGATAAAACATTGATGCTATGTCCGAGGATGTAGTTATTGATTACATTACGCACCATACTTAATGCAATTGTCTCGTTGTTTTGCAACTTAATACTGGAAGGGGTTCGGATGATAACTCTGAAGGTGGACTTTTTAGGCATAGATGCATGCTTTGGATAGCGGTCTATGTACTTTGTCGTAATGCCCAATTAAATCTCACAATATTCATCATACCATGTATGTGCATTGTTATGCCCTCTCTATTTGTCAATTGCCCGACTGTAATTTGTTCACCCAACATGCTATCTTATGGGAGAGACACCTCTAGTGAACTGTGTACCCCGGTCCATTCTTTTACATCTGAAATACAATCTGATGCTATTGTTCTTTACTGTTCTTGCAAACAATCATCATCCACACTATACATCTAATCCTTTGTTACAGCAAGCCGGTGAGATTGACAACCTCGCTGTTTCGTTGGGGCAAAGTACTTTGGTTGTGTTGTGCAGGTTCCACGTTGGCGCCGGAATCTCTGGTGTTGCGCCGCACTACATCCTGCCGCCATCAACCTTCAACGTGCTTCTTGGCTCCTCCTGGTTCGATAAACCTTGGTTTCTTTCTGAGGGAAAACTTGCTGTTGTGCGCATCATACCTTCCTCTTGGGGTTCCCAACGAACGTGTGAGTTACACGCCATCAGTGGTGTAGTAGGGATGTCCTCATCATAATCCATGTTAATCCAAGCTAATTAGGACAAGGTGCGAGCACTATTGGTATACTATGCATGAGACTTGCAACTTATAGGATATCTTATACATAACACATATGCTTTATTACTACCGTTGACAAAATTGTTTCTTGTTTTCAAAATGAAAAGCTCTAGCACAAAAATAGTAATCCATGCTTCCCTCTGCGAAGGGCCTATCTTCTACTTTTATGTTGAGTCAGTTTACCTATTCTTTCTACCTTAGAAGCAAACACTTGTATCAACTGTGTGCATTGATTCTTACATGTTTACCTATTGCACTTGTTATATTGCTTTATGTTGACAACTATCCATGAGATATACATGTTACAAGTTGAAAGCAATTGCTGAAACTTAATCATCCTTTGTGTTGCTTCAATGCCTCTACTTTGAATCTATTGCTTTATGAGTAACTCTTATGCAAGTCTTATTGATGCTTGTCTTGAAAGTACTATTCATGAAAAGTCTTTGCTATATGATTCAATTGTTTAGTCATTATCTTTACCATTGCTTTGAATCACTGCATTCATTACATATGCTTTACAATTGTATTGATCAAGATTATGATAGCATGTCACTTAAGAAATTATCTTTGTTATCGTTTACCTACTCGAGGCGAGTAGGAACTAAGCTTGGGGATGCTTGATACGTCTCAAACGTATCTATAATTTCTTATGTTCCATGCTACTTTATTGATGAGAGAGGGGATTTGGTGACTAGGTGTATACGTGAGCACCCTCTAGATGCCACACGATCTGCGTTGAGATCCGGTTCTCGTCAATTGGATCTGTTGCCTTGACGTTGTCTTATCCATCGCTAAGCGTACTTGGCGTGGGTCCTACGTGATTTGAAAGTGCATCTGGCCTACTATTTGAATTCAAAAAGGTGGGTCCTACGTGATTTAGAAGTATTGTTAGTGCTGATGTGGTTTGCTAACCCAACAACGATGGTAAAAGTGGATTGCTAGATGTGACACGTGTCAATCAATGGATGGGTGCTCACGTATACACCCGGTCACCAGACTTCTTCCGTTATTGATGATACTCACATGTTTTATACACATTATATGTCATTATTATGCGTTTTCCGGAACTAACCTATTGACGAGATGCCGAAGTGCCGATTCTTGTTTTACGCTGTTTTTGGTTTCAGAAATCCTAGAAAGGAAATATTCTCGGAATCGGACGAAATCAACGCCCAACATCCTATTTTTCCCGGAAGCTTCCAGAGCACCGAAGAAGGGCCAGAGGGGAGCCAAGGGGGCCCCACCCCACAGGGCGGCGCGGCCAAGGGGGGGCGCGCCCCCCTATTGTGTCATCACCTCGTCAGCCTTCCGACTCCGCCTCTTCGCCTATTTAAAGGTCCCTGACCTAAAACCTCGATACGGAAAAGCCACGGTACGAGAAACCTTCCAGAGCCGCCGCCATCGCGAAGCCAAGATCCGGGGGACGAAGTCTACGTTCCGGCACGCCGCCGGGACGGGGAAGTGCCCCGGAAGGCTCCTCCATCGACACCACCGCCATCTTCATCAACGCTGCTGTCTCCCATGAGGAGGGAGTAGTTCTCCATCGAGCTCGGGGCTGTACCGGTAGCTATGTGGTTAAATCTCTCTCCTATGTACTTCAATACAATGATCTCATGAGCTGCCTTACATGATTGAGATTCATATGAGTTTTGTATCACTATTAGTCTATGTGCTACTCTTGTGATGTTATTAAAGTAGTCTCTTCCTCCTTAACGGTGTAATGGTGACAGTGTGTGCATCGTGTAGTACTTGGCGTAGGCTATGATCATAATCTCTTGTAGGTTATGGAGTTAATTATTACTATGATAGTATTGATGTGATTTATTCCCCCTTCGTAGTGTGATGGTGACGGTGTGCATGCTATGTTAGTACTCGGTTTAAATTGCAAAGATCTATTATGCTCTAAAGGTTACTTAAATATGAATGTCGAATGTTGTGGAGCTTGTTAACTCCGGCATTGAGGTGCTCTTGTAGCCCTACACAACGAATGGTGTTCATTATCAAACAAGAGTATATGTAGCACAAAGGAAGAGAACTTATTTATTATGTGATCAATGTTGAGAGTGTCCACTAGTGAAAGTATGATCCCTAGGCCTTGTTTCCAAATACGCAATCATCGCTTGTTTCTTGTTTCTACTGCATCTTTACTTCCTGCAATATTACTACCATCAACTGCACGCCGGCAAGCACTTTTACAGGCGCCATTACTACTTGCTCATATTCATTCATACCACTTGTATTTCACTATCTCTTCGCCGAACTAGTGCACCTATACATCCGACAAGTGTATTAGGTGTGTTGGGGACACAAGAGACTTCTTGTATCGTGATTGCGGGGTTGCTTGAGAGGGATATCTTTGTCCTCTTCCTCCCTGAGTTCGATAAACCTTGGGTGATCCACTTAAGGGAAACTTGCTGCTGTTCTACAAACCTCTGCTCTTGGAGGCCCAACACTGTCTACAAGAATAGAAGCACCCGTAGACATCAATTCACACCTTGACTAGCATGCACATTGTGCTAGTCCTTAATTTTGCAAAAGAGCAGCAGCGGGTGCCCACCCACTAAATATAAATTGAACCAATAATCTAAATCTCCGAACACTATGTACTTGAGAAATCATGAACTTAGCTTGTTTAAACAAAGGAGAAGAGGAACTTTATTGTTCTCTCTATGGGATCCGCTCTTGAAGCCATTAAACATGAAAGGATGGTAGATCATTTGATGCCATTCGTTGACATAGACATACATACCTCTCAAAATATATTTTCAACACCTCTATTGCATTCAAAATAAAAAGCTCTAGCACATGAGTAATCCTGCTTCCCTCTGCGCAGGGTCTTTCTTTTACTTTTATGTTGAGTCTTCATCTTCTTAATTTATGCACCAATTAAGAGAGTATAGTTGTCATTTTGAGTATAATGTGCATAGTCCCAAAAATTATTATTGATCGATTCATGATTATGTTATTTCTTGTTCTCAATTTTTTTGTATCTAGTCACCCTTTGAACTTTAAAGGTGTCCTGGCATTTATGTTTTGCTACTTCATAAAGTACAAGCTGAATACCACTTTGCTATGTTTTCTCTATGCTCAAAAACAAACTGTTGCTTTCATTGCACAATTATTCATGATCTTTTGTTTGAGTTACTTCTCATGTTGTAACATAGTTGCTAAGTTCTATTGTTAGAATTATATCTATCATGCCTATGTTTAGAGTACTTTGATCCTAGCTCACAATGCTTTTACAATAACTTGATCAAGATTGTGTTGGCTTCATGTGTAAGGGTACATTGCCCCTATGTGTGGTTTTGGTAATTAATTACAACCCCTGTGGACTAATGTTTTCATTGAGTTTATATGAATGAATATTCCCCTACTTTTAGTCCATGTGTTGGATTAAAGTATGGATGCCATAATGATAAAAGATATACCTTGAGTATTGGCATCAACATCATCGATTTGAAGAAATATATGTGATATGATCAAGATGAAGAAATGAAGATGGCGTTCTTATGTGGAACTCAATATTAGCTCTAGCTTATGTGTTAAGCAATGAATGATCAAGATCTTGAGTGCTTGATTCCAAGTGAAGAACTCAAGATATGTGATGGCGCGTGACGGGGCTTGATGGAGTGTTGCTTCCTCCCCGGCGACGGCACCAGCAAAGCTGCTTGTGACGGTAAAGCACACGTCCGTTGGGAACCCCAAGAGGAAGGTGTGATGCGTACAGCAGCGAGTTTTCCCTCAGTAAGAAACCAAGGTTATCGAACCAGTAGGAGATGAAGGCCACGTGAATGTTGTTGGTGAAGGAGTGTAGTGCAACGCAACACCAGGGATTCCGGCGCCAACGTGGAACCTGCACAACACAATCAAAATACTTTGCCCCAACTTAACAGTGAGGTTGTCAATCTCACCGGCTTGCTATAAACAAAGGATTAAACGTATGGTGTGGAGAATGATGTTTGCTTGCAAAGAACAACAAAGAACAATGATTGCAGTAGGTTGTATTTCAGATGTAAAACAATGGACCGGGGTCCATAGTTCACTAGTGGTGTCTCTCCAATAAGATAAATAACATGTTGGGTGAACAAATTACAGTTGGGCAATTGACAAATAGAGAGGACATAACAATGCACATACATATCATGATGACTACTATGAGATTTACTTAGGGCATTACGACAAAGAACATAGACCGCTATCCAGCATGCATCTATGCCTAAAAGTCCACCTTCGGGTTAGCATCCGCACCCCTTCCGAGTATTAAGTTGCAAACAACGAGACAATTGCATTAAGTACTGTGCGTAATGTAAACAATACAAATATCCTTAGACAAAGCATTGATGTTTTATCCCTAGTGGCAACAGCACATCCACAACCTTAGAACTTTCTGTCATCGTCCCAGATTCAATGGAGGCATGAACCCACTATCTAGCATAAATACTCCCTCTTGGAGTTGCAAGTATCAACTTGGCCGAGCCTCTACTAGCAACGGAGAGCATGCAAGATCATAAACAACACATATATGATAGATCGATAATCAACTTGACATAGTATTCCATATTCATCGGATCCCAACAAACACAACATGTAGCATTACAAATAGATGATCTTGATCATGATAGGAAGCTCACAAGATCTAAACATGATAGCACAAGAGGAGAAGACAACCATCTAGCTACTGCTATGGACCCATAGTCCAAGGATGAACTACTCACGTATCGATCCGGAGGCGGGCATGGTGATGTAGAGCCCTCCGGTGATGATTCCCCTCTTTGGCAGGGTGCCGGAGGCGATCTTCAGAACCCCCGAGATGGGGTTGACGGCGGCGGCGTCTCGGTAACTTTTCTCGTATCGTGGCTCTCGGTACTAGGGTTTTCGCGACGGAAGGATTATATAGGCGAAGGGGCAGAGTCGGGGGACGCCCGAGGGGCCCACCCCATATGGCGGCGTGGCCAGGGGTGGGGCCGCGCCCCCTATGGTGTGGCCGCCTCGTGGCCCCTCTTCGTCTCCTCTTCGATGTTCTGGAAGACTCCGTGGAAAATAAGACCGTGGGCTTTTGTTTCGTCCAATTCCGAGAATATTTCCTGTGTAGGATTTCTGAAACCAAAAACAGCAGAAAATAGGAACTGGCGCTTCGGCATCTTGTTAATAGGTTAGTACCGGAAAATGCATAAAAATGATATAAAATGTATATAAAACATGTGAGTATTGTCATAAAACTAGCATGGAACATAAGAAATTATAGATACGTTTGAGACGTATCAAGCATCCCCAAGCTTAGTTCCTACTCGCCCTCGAGTAGGTAAACGATAAAAAGGATAATTTCGGAAGTGACATGCTACCATCATAACCTTGATCAATACTACTGTAAAGCATATGAGATGAATGAAGTGATTCAAAGCAATGGTCTATAGTTTGTTAACAAATAGATAATGACTAAACAACTGAATCATATAGCAAAAACTTTTCATGAATAGTACTTTCAAGACAAGCATCAACAAGTCTTGCATAAGAGTTAACTCATAAAGCACTAGATTCTTAATAGAAGGTTTTGAAGCAACACAAAGGAAGATTTAAGTTTCAGCAGTTGCTTTCAACTTTCAACATGCATATCTTATGGATAATTGTCAACAGAAAGTAATATGATGAGTGCAAATAAGCAAGTATGTAAGAATCAGTGCACACAGTTGACACGAGTGTTTGCTTCTAAGATAGAAAGAAGTAGGTAAACTGACTCAACATAAAGTAAAAGAAAGGCCCTTCGCAGAGGAAAGCAGGGATTACTCATGTGCTAGCTAGAGCTTTTTATTTTGAAAACATGGAAACAATTGTGTCAACGGTAGTAATAATTCGTATGTGTTATGCATAAAACCTCCTATAAGTTGCAAGCCTCATGCATCGAATACTAATAGTGCCCGCTCCTTGTCCTAATTAGCTCGAATTTTCATGGATTATCATTGCATTACATATGTTTCAACCAAGTGTCACAAAGGGTACCTCTATGCCACCTGTACAAAGGTCCAAGGAGATAGATCGCATTTGATCTCTCAATTTTGATAGATCTCAACTTGAGGACATCCATACCGGGACAACATAGAAAACAAATAATGGACTCCTCTTTTATGCTTTAAGCATTCAACAACAAATAATATTCTCATAAGAGATTTGAGGATTAACGTCCAAGCTGAAACTTCCACCATGATACATGGCTTTGGTTGGCGGCCCAATGTTCTTCCCTAACAATATGCATACTCAAACCATTTAACTCATGGCAAATCTCCCTTACTTCAGACAAGACAAACATGCATAGCAACTCACATGATATTGAACAAAGGTGTGACAGGTTGATGGCGTCCCCAGAAACATGGTTACCTCTCAACAAGCAACTTATAAGAACTAAGATACATAAGCGACATATTCTTTACTACAATAGGTTTTTAGGCTACTTTCCCATGAGCTATGTATTGCAAAGACAAGGAATGAATTTTTTAAAGGTAGCATGCAAGCAATTTACTTTGGAATGGCAGAAAAATAGCACATAGTAGGTAGTTATGGTGGACACAAATGGCATAGGTTTTGGATGCACAAGAAGCATTCCCTCTCAGTACAAGGCTTTGGCTAGCAAGGTTGTTTGAAGCAAACACAAGTATGAACCGGTACAGCAAAACTTACATAAGAACATATTGCAAGCATTATAAGACTCTACACTGTCTTCCTTGTTGCTCAACCAGAAAATATCTAGACTTTAGAGAGAACAATCATGCAAACCAAATTTCAACAAGCTCTACGGTAGTTCTCCACTAATAGGTTTAAACCACATGATGCAAGAGCTTAAACATGATCTACTTGAGAGCTCAAAACAATTGCCAAGTATCAAATTATTCAAGACAACATATCAATTACCACATGAAGCATTTTCTATTTCCAACCAAATAGCAATAAATGAAGCAGCTTTCAACTTTCGCCATGAACATTAAAAGTAAAACTAAGAACACCAGTGTTCAATATGAAAAAGCGGAGCGTGTCTTTCTCCCACACAAGGAATGCTAGGATCCTAATTTATTCAAACAAAAACAAAAATAAAAGCACACAGACGCTCCAAGTAAAGCACATAAGATGTGACAGAATAAAAATATAGTTTCACTAGAGGTGACCTGATAAGTTGTTGATGAAGAAGGGGATGCCTTGGGCATCCCCAAGCTTAGATGCTTGAGTCTTCTTGAAATATGCAGGGATGAACCACGGGAGCATCCCCAAGCTTACACTTTTCACTCTTCTTGATCATATTATATCATCCTCCTCTCTTGATCCTTGAAAACTTCCTTCACACCAAACTCAAAACAATCTCATTAGAGGGTTAGTGCATAATCAAAAATTCACATGTTCAGCAAGGACACAATCATTCCCAACACTTCTGGACATTACCCAAGGATACTGAAATTTAATGGAGCAAAGAAATCCACTCAAACACAATAAAAGAGGCAATGTGAAATAAAAGGCAGAATCTGCACAAAACAGAACGATCCAGTAAAGACAAATTTTTTCGAGGCACTTAACATGCTCAGATAAAGAAGCTCAAATTGAATGAAAGTTGCGTACATATCTGAGGATTACTCATGAAGTTTTGCAGAATTTTTAGATTCTCCTACAGGGAGAACAGCTCAAATTCGTGACAGCTAAAAATCTGTTTCTGCGCAGAAATCCAAACTAGTATCAACCTTCTATCAAAGACTTTAATTGGCACAACAATGCAATAAAGTAAAGATACAAAGGTATTTCTACAGTAGTAACAAGCACCTTGACTCAAATATAAAACAAAATTGCAGAAATAAAATTATGGGTTGTCTCCCATAAGCGCTTTTCTTTAACGCCTTTCGCCTAGGCGCGAAAGTGTAAATCAAGTAACATCAAGAGAAGAAGCATCAACATCATAATTTGTTCTAATAATAGAATCAAAAGGCAACTTCATTATCTTTCTAGGGAAGTGTTCCATACCTTTCTTAAGAGGGAATTGATATTTACTGTTTCCTTCTTTCGTATCAATAATAGCACCAACGGTTCGAAGAAAGGGTCTTCCCAAAATAATAGGACAAGATGCATTGCATTCAATATCCAAGACAACAAAATCAACGGGGACAAGGTTATTGTTAACCGTAATGTGAACATTGTCAATCCTCCCCAAAGGTTTCTTTATAGAATTATCAGCAAGATTAACATCCAAATAACAGTATTTCAAAGGTGGCAAGTCAAGCATATCATAGAGTTTCTTAGGCATAACAGAAATACTTGCACCAAGATCACATAAATCATTACAATCAAAATCATCGACCTTCATTTTAATGATGGGCTCCCAACCATCTTCCAACTTCCTAGGAATAGAAGCTTCAAGTTTTAATTCCTCTTCTCTAGCTTTTATGAGAGCATTTGTAATATGTTTTGTAAAGGCCAAATTTATAGCACTAGCATTAGGACTTCTAGCAAGTTTTTGCAAGAACTTAATAACTTCAGAGATATGACAAATCAAAACCATTATGATCTAAAACAATGGGATCATTGTCCCCAATACTCTGAAAAATTTCAGCACTTTTATTACAAACAATTTCAGCAGTTTCAGGCAATTTTGCATGCTTTGTATTAGAAGTAGAAACATTGCCAACACCAATTATTTTACCATTGATAGTAGGAGGTTTAGCAACATTTGAAGCATCAACATTACTAGTGGTGGTAATAGTCCAAACTTTAGCTACATTATTTTCTTTAGCAAGTTTTTCTTCTCTTTCCCACCTAGCATGCAATTCAGCCATCATTCTAATATTGTCATTAATTCGAACTTGGATAGCGTTTGCTGTAGCAAATGACTTAATATCTTTAGTTTGATTAGGAATAACTTTCAGTTTTAAAAGATCAACATCAGCAGCAAGACTATCAACCTTAGAAGCAAGAACATCAATTTTACCAAGCTTTTCCTCAACAGATTTGTTAAAAGCAGTTTGTGTACTAATAAATTCTTTAAGCATGACTTCAAGACCAGAGGGTACACTCCTACTATTGTTGTAAGAATTACCATAACCATTACCATTATTAGAAGGATATGGCCTATAGTTGTTGTTACCAAAATTATTCCTATAAGCATTGTTGTTGAAATTACTATTTTTAATGAAGTTCACATCAACATGCTCTTCTTGAGCAACCAATGAAGCTAAAGGAACATTATTAGGATCAACATTAGATCTACCATTAACAAGCATAGACATAATAACATCAATCTTATCACTCAAGGAGGAGGTTTCTTCAACAGAATTTACCTTCTTACCTTGAGGAGTCCTTTAAGTGTGCCATTCAGAGTAGTTGATCATCATATCATCAAGAAGCTTTGTTGCAGCACCCAAAGTGATGGACATAAAAGTACCTACAAGCAATTGAATCCAATAGGTTCCTTGAAGAAAAATTTAATCCTGCATAAAAGGTTTGGATGATCATCCAAGTAGTTAGTCCATGGGTAGGGAAATTCTTTACCAAAGATTTCATTCTTTCCCATGCTTGGGCAACATGTTCATTATCCAATTGCTTAAAATTCATAATGCTACTTCTCAAAGATATAATTTTAGCGAGGAGGATAATATCTTCCAATGAAAGCATCTTTACATTTAGTCCATGAATCAATACTATTCTTAGGCAAAGATAGCAACCAATCTTTAGCTCTTCCTCTTAAGGAGAAAGGAAACAATTTCAGTTTTATAATATCCCCATCTACATCCTTATACTTTTGAATTTCACAAAGTTCAACAAAATTATTAAGATGGGCAGCGAGCATCATCGGCATTAACACCTGTAAAATTGCTCTCTCATAACAAGATTTAGTAAAGCAGGTTTAATTTCATAAAATTCTGCTGTAGTAACAGGTGGAGCAATATGAGTGCATATGAAATCATTATTATTGGTGCTAGTGAAGTCACACAACTTAGTGTTCTCGGGAATATTCATTTTAACAATAATAAAAATAAGTAAAGCAAACTGAATTAAATAAAGTAAAACAAGTAACTAATTTTTGTGTGTTTTTAATATAAAGAAAGCAAACAAGACAGAAAATAAAATAAAGAAAGACAATAAAGAAAGTAAAGAGATTGGGTGTGAGAGACTCCCCTTGCAGCGTGTCTTGATCTCCCCGGCAACGGCGCCAGAAAAAGTGTTTGATGGCGCGTGACGGGGCTTGATGGAGTGTTGCTTCATCCCCGGCGACGGCACCAGCAAAGCTGCTTGTGACGGTAAAGCACACGTCCGTTGGGAACCCCAAGAGGAAGATGTGAAGCGTACAGCAGCGAGTTTTCCCTCGGTAAGAAACCAAGGTTATCGAACCAGTAGGAGATGAAGGCCACGTGAAGGTTGTTGGTGAAAGAGTGTAGTGCGGCGCAACACCAGGGATTCCGGCGCCAACGTGGAACCTGCACAACACAATCAAAATACTTTGCTCCAACTTAACAGTCGCAATCTCACCGGCTTGCTGTAAACAAAGGATTAAACGTATGGTGTGGAGAATGATGTTTGCTTGCAAAGAACAACAGAGAACAATGATTGCAGTAGGTTGTATTTCAGATGTAAAAGAATGGACCGGGGTCCACAGTTCACTAGTGGTGTCTCTCCAATAAGATAAATAACATGTTGGGTGAACAAATTACAGCTTGGGCAATTGACAAATAGAGAGGACATAACAATGCACATACATATCATGATGACTACTATGAGATTTACTTAGGGTATTACGACAAAGAACATAGACCGCTATCCAGCATGCATCTATGCCTAAAAAGTCCACCTTTGGGTTAGCATCCGCACCCCTTCCAGTATTAAGTTGCAAACAACGGACAATTGCATTAAGTACCGTGTGTAATGTAAACAATACAAATATCCTTAGACAAAGCATTGATGTTTTATCCCTAGTGGCAACAAGCACATCCACAACCTTAGAACTTTCTCGTCACTGTCCCGCATTCAATGGAGGCATGAACCCACTATCTAGCATAAATACTCCCTCTTGGAGTTACAAGTATCAACTTGGCCGAGCCTCTACTAGCAACGAGAGAGCATGCAAGATCATAAACAACACATATATGATAGATCGATAATCAACTTGACATAGTATTCCATATTCATCGGATCCCAACAAACACAACATGTAGCATTACAAATAGATGATCTTGATCATGATTGGCAGCTCACAAGATCTAAACATGATAGCACAAGAGGAGAAGACAACCATCTAGCTACTGCTATGGACCCATAGTCCAAGGATGAACTACTCACGCATCAGTCCGGAGGCGGGCATGGTGATGTAGAGCCCTCCGGTGATGATTCCCCTCTCCGGCAGGGTGCCGGAGGCGATCTTCAGAACCCCCCCCCCCCCGAGATGGGGTTGACGGCGGCGGCGTCTCTGTAACTTTTCTCGTATCGTGGCTCTCGGTACTAGGGTTTTCGCGACGGAAGGATTTTATAGGCGAAGGGGCAGAGTCGGGGGACGCCCGAGGGGCCCACCCCATATGGCGGCGCGGCCAGGGGTGGGGCCGCGCCCCCCTATGGTGTGGCCGCCTCGTGGCCCCTCTTCGTCTCCTCTTCGGTGTTCTGGAAGACTCCGTGGAAAATAAGACCGTGAGATTTTGTTTCATCCAATTCCGAGAATATTTCATGTGTACGATTTCTGAAACCAAAAACAGCAGAAAACAGGAACTGGCGCTTCGACATCTTGTTAATAGGTTAGTACCGGAAAATGCATAAAAATGATATAAAGTGTATATAAAACATGTGAGTATTGTCATAAAACTAGCATGGAACATAAGAAATTATAGATACGTTTGAGACGTATCAATATGGCTCTAAGTCGATGTCATAATAGGCTCATGAGTTGAGCTATGGTTGATTAAGATTTAGAGCATGCAAAAAAATGAAGAGTTCTTTATACACCTCAAGATATTATGATAGAGCATGAGAAAAGGTTGACCAATACAAAGAGTGAAGAATAGATTCAAAATTGGTCAACACATGAAGCATGAAGAATGTGACACGAGAAGTCATGTGGTATGGTAAGCCATGTTAATTATGCTTTATGAACTAACCCATCATATATGTTCCCTTGTGTTGTCTATGTGGGTTAGGTATCTTTCCATGGGCGCGCATCAAAAGGGAGATCTCATATAACCCATTAGAGGATGACATCAAGTTGTGATCGTCATCAAGGTTGAGTTGGGCAAGTTCAAGTTGAGCATCTCAAGAGGATCATATGCTTAAAGCTTGCCGTCCATTTGGTGATAATGGACATGTCGTCGTGGTGAACGAGCAGATGCCATAGGATGGCTTAAGTTGGGGCCGAATGGACGTATGAGGATTCGGGGGAGGGTTTGCGATTAGATGGGAAGAACTTCCGGATGCTTTCCTCAAGAACACAACCAAAGGCCGGTATGCAAGAAGAGAGACAAGAGGAAGAACTCTTTACTAGATCGCTAGCTTCATTGATCTCAACATGGTTACAAGTTTCTCAAGTACACCGATCTCTCTATGGTCTCGCTACGTGCCCGTGAAGAAGGGCTGCCCCTCTCCTTATATAGGGGAGAGGGTGGCTTACACTCGGAAGAAACCCTAATGGCATCTTTGACTAGACAAACTACTTTACAAAGCTACTTTAATCATAGATGACACCGGAGTCCTCTTTAATCAGGGGCGCTGACGTCCTCCGGCTTCTTTGACCGTCACCCTTCTCTTTATCGTCAGCCCTTCGTCAAAAGTTACTTTGCTTAGCTCATCTTTGTCTTCTAGCTCTGGAGAGAATCTTTGACCAGTTCTGCCGACAGGCTCTCCTTTCCGGTATCTTCTTTACCGGGTTCCGGTATACCCCTTTTGGGGATACCGGCTTAGCTCCACTTAGCTAAACTCTTAACCTCAGGTTCCGGTATAAACATTAAACCGGTATCTTGATGGCACATGCCATCCGGTTTGGCATGCCTTTGGCATACCGGGGTCATCCCCCAACATTAGTCCCCGAAGCCGGTATAGCCCGGAGGATTCTATCCTACGAGCCATGCCAGGTTCTCATTTCCCTCGGATACCGGTTTAAATACTCATGTCATGAGCCTTGTTCCGGCACCTTTACCCTTGTTCTTTTTCTTCTCTTTGCAAAGCTCGCTCCCAGCATCTCTATTGTCCGGTATCATGTGTCTTTATTGCTTCCTCGGCGAAGTCGAGAATATCTCGGGCCCCGCGCCTGACAGAGACATGCGCACTGTGACTGACGCGCCAGTGTCAGGGGTCACTTCCCTTCGACTCCCGCGCTCTCATTTAATGCATCGCAGCCTGATCCCACTACCTCTTCGGGATCCCGTGTGCGCCTCCGTGTGGCTCCGTGTTCCTTCGCGTGTACTCCCTCGCCACGTGGCGGCCCAAGGCGCGAACCGTCGTGGGCCGCGGGGCGAACCGCCGCGGCCCAGCCGGTTCCCTCGCCCACCTTCTCTCTCCTTTATAAACTCAACCGCCCCTTCTCCTTCGTCTTCTTCGCATTCTCCTCCTTCGCGCACGTAGCTCCACGCCTCCGCACCTCCGCCGTTTCTCCGTCGGCCGTCGCTTGTCCAAGCTCCGGCGCCCGGCGAACCCACGCCGTGCCTCCGCCGGACCTCGCTGCGCGGAGATCTTCGGCAGCAACCTCCTTGCTTCCGCCGCATTTGCGCTTCTTCGCAAGCTTCTCCGCCTCGCCGCCGACGGTGCTCTCCGGCGGCCGCAGGTCCGCTCCGCCGCCGACGAACGACTCCCTCGGCGACTCCGCCGCTTAAGGTTGGTACCAATCTCGCTTCACTTGTCCTCTCGGTTGCTTTCCAGATCTTGGGTGTTTAGTGTTCTTATTTCCTCTTTTTCCTTGGTTTTCTTCTTACTCGTAGATCTTCACGCGGGGTCCAAGTCTGGGATTCTTGTTTTTTCGCCTCTCCTCGCAATGTCTGGCGAGGAATCCACCTCTGCATCTTCTTCTTCCCTTTCTCTCAAGCGCCGTAGACCATCTCCCGGCGAATCCACGGCTTCTGATCCGATGGAGACCGATTCCGGCAATCAGCAGGAATCCGGTAGCCACCAAGAGTCCGGTGGCCCCCTAGAATCCGGTAGCTTTAGCCAAGCTTCCGTAGCGCAACCTCCAGCAGCTCCAGCCAATCTTCCGGCGAGGAGCCTTCCCCAATCACCCGCGGAGCCCGGATGGGTTCCGGTGTCACCCGACCGAAATTGATTGGTTATACCGGTCTCGACGGATTCCGGAAGGAGTTTCTTGCTGGATTCCGGATGACGAAATCGAACCGGATCCCGAAGATGACGAATACGTTGTCTTTCTAGCTCACTTTGAGCGTGGCTTCGGCCTTCCTGCCTCTCCCTTTTTCCGCTCCTTTTTAGATTTTTACAAACTCCAACCTCACCACCTTCCTGGCAACGCCATTTTCTATCTCTCTTGCTACGCTACCTTCATGGAGGCCTATATCGGCATTCGTCCCACTCGTGAGACGTTTGCCCGCTTCTTTGCTCTTCGGATTAACTCCGTTCAGGGCAAGGATATTCCTAAACCCAAGCCCCCCGTTCAGTGCGGGTCTTGCATTATCGGCTCCCGTCAAGGGAGCCCCTTTTTTAAGTTTTCCGGCCTCGAATCTTGCCGGTTGTGGCAAGGGACTTTCTTCTACGTGAAGAATACCGGCCGCGCCGATCTCATCGATCTTCCTCCCTTCGAAGCGGGGCCCCCAGACAGGACCAACTGGAGCTACAACCCGAAGTCGGATCATGCGTCGAAACCAGCCGGGTGGTACGCTTCTTGGCCTCTTTGAAGAAGGAGACCAAGATCTGCTCGGATGACATCATCCGCACTTTCATTTCGCGCCGGGTGCTTCCTCTAAAGCGCCGCGCACATAGGATGAGCGAGATGTATGGCCCAGGCGATCCTACCAAGATCACAGGCCATCCTCTTAGCAAAAGGGATGTTGTTCGCAAGGCTAAGCGGATTTGCCAAACTGCTATGCCCTCTGGTTGGGAATGGGGCCTCCTTCCCTCGAGCACCGATAACCCTCCGACCCAGGAAGTAAGGGACTACGCGACAGGGGTTGTCTCCGACCGGTAGCTTTCGCTCTTGCTAATCTTGCTTTTTCCCTGTTTCAGGCCAAGGACCGCTTCCCCTCATCGAAGCGAGCGGCGTGGACCTTGCCGGCCTCGCGCCCTCGACTCCTTTGATCCGGATCCTTATATTTTCTGGAAGGACTTGAAGATGGGCAAGGTTCCGGCAGCGCATCTTGGCCGGTCTCCGCCGAAGCCCACCGGGTCTGCTGACGACCTTGCCACGCTTGAGGTATTTTCTTTTCCGGTTTCTTTTACCTTTCCGTTATCGTTTTCCTGCAAATCGCTTCTTAGCCAAACTTAACTCATAGATCCATGAGCGCGTGCCGCCCCTGCGCGCCGAGGCCGGCTCCGAGTTCGTGGACAAGCTTATGGCCCAGGGCCAAAAGAACAAGCAGCCGGCATCTGATGCCGGTGCCAGCCAGGCCCGCCCCTCCAAGCGCTTCCGGACTGAGCCTGTGGGGGAGAAGCAGGTGGGCATGCGTCGCTACGGGCGCAAGGCGATGCCGACCTCTTCCGGGTAAGTTACTCGTTTTCCGCCAAATTCTCCTTTTTGCCAAGAGTTTTTTCCGGTTTCCCTTTTCCAACCGTCTTTCTTTCTTTCTCTCAGCCCTGCGCTCAAGCTTGGCCCAAGGCCATCGGGCTCTGAAGATTCCACAAGGACTTCAACCCCTCCTCCTCACTCAAGCCCGGCACCACCTGGTGCCGGCAACATTTCTGCCTCCCTCTCGGGGGGCACGACAAATTCGGGGCGTGCGGCCCCTTCACCGTCAGATCACCGCACGGAGGGGGATTCTTCCTTCCCTCCAGAGACCCAAGATACCGGCGCCAGCAACATCGGCGCCGGCGAAGAAGAAACTGCCGGGCGGGCGGAGCCTCCAGCTCCTCCCGTCCTTGAAAAACAACAACTTCCGCGCCGGAATCTTCCGCGCCGGAAGGCTCCAAACCGGGTGACGCGCCCAGCGCTCCCCAGTCTCCACGCACCCTCCTGATGCCGCCGCCAGGTGCTCCTCGCGCCAAGCCCCTCGGGGCCGCTTCTACTGCGCCGCCGCCCAAGACCTCCAAGCTCATCAAGGGGAAGGCGACGGCCTCCAGCGCTTCCTCCGGCGGCCAACAGCCCTTGGTGTTGCACGTCGCCAAGGCCGCCAAAGATGCCGCCACGAAGCCCACCGGCCTCCTTGGCCGCATTACGGAGTTCAAGCGCCAAGGCCGAGACCTGGGGCACCTTCTGCCCTACGCCCAGAAGTGGAACGCCGCGGACATGACTCCGGCGACCCGCGGCCTGGGCAAGGACAGGCAGCCGGCACCTGACCCTGTCGGGGACCGGTCTTCCGAGGAGCACTTTACGCGGCTTCGCGCTGCCGTAAAAGAGCTTGAAGCGCGTGGTACGACTCCACGAACAACCTGATGGTATGTTTCGCTAACTTGTCTCAATTTTTACCGGTTTCTTCGTTTCCGGCTTGGTCTTATCTTTTCTTTGGTTTCATGCCGGTTTCTCTCTTGTCTATCTTCCCAGTCCCCGAGTTTTGTGGTGAGAGCGCAGCTCTTAGTACAAAACTTAACTTAAAAATTTATCGTGAAACCGGCACTGCCAGTCCCCGAGTTTCGGGTTAAGAACCTTGTTCTTAGCGCAAAATTTAGCTAAAAACTTAGCGCAAAACCGGCACTGCCAGTCCCCGAGTTTCGGGTTAAGAACCTTGTTCTTAGCGCAAAACTTAACTTAAAAACTTCTTTTTCTTGAACAGCTCACGGCTGACGCTCGGAAGGCCCTCTTCGAGGAGCTTCTATGGGAGCATCGGGAGCTCGCTGAGGCACACGACAAGTGCCAAGGTAATTTTTGTTTTGCCGGCATCTTTCTTTCCGGAAACCTTCCCTCCTAACATTCGCAATTTCTGCTAACGGTGGTTCCGAAGCTTCCATCGATGCTCTCAAGGAGCAGCTGGCTACCGCCCAACGTATGATTCTTTCCTTGGCTTCTTTTCCATTTTTACTAGTATAACCTTGTTAACACTTTCTTTTCCGGTTACAGGGGAGAAGGACCAGCTCATCCGGCAGCACAAGGAGGAGTTGGACGCCCTCAAGACCAGCCACCGGGAGCTCAAGACCCAGCTCGTCCAACTGGGGCTTGACCATGCCAAGGCCTTCGAAGCCGCTGCAGCTGACGCGGCGGCCAAGATGGAGGAGGCACTGGAGGACGCCGGCAACGCCAACGCGGTGCTGCTGGGCTGAGCCGGAGGAGGCGGCCAAGTCCCGGAAGGCTGCCGAGGAGAAGGCCGCGCGGCTGGAGGAGGAGCATAAGGAATGCGATCAGTTGATCCTGCAGACCGACGCCCTCGCCCATCGTAAGTTCTTTTATTTTACACTTTGACTACTGCATATAAGCCTTTTTTCCTCCGACCCCATTTTCTTCCCGTTATCTTTCCTTCCGGTCTCTTTTCTTTCGGACTCTTTTCTTTCCGGTCTCTTTTCTTTCCGGTCTCTTTTCCTTGACCTTTTTCTTTCTTTACACAGGCCTCTTTCCGGACTCGCAGAGGTACGCCGTCAAGAAGGTTGACGCGCAGCGCAAGGACAAAGGCCAAGCGGATCTTACCGTGCCATGGACGCCCAAGGACCATCTGGTCGCGCTTAACGCGCGGGTGTCCCATATGCGCTGCATAGACCGCAACCTTTCGGACATCCCCGATGTAGCTACCCGGCTATACGGGACTTTATGGCCCGGCGAGGAGGTGCCGGACACCTTCTCCCTCATCAGCGATCGCCTCAAGGGTGCCGGCAGGAGGATCCGCGAGTGGCAGTGCTCTGCTGCCCGCGCTGGAGCTGACTCCGCCCTTCGCGTCGCCTGCTCCTGGTACCCGGAGCTCGATCTGGACGCCCTCACCGGCGTGCGTGAAGACGCGAAACCGATCCGGACCCGACCCTCTCCGCCAAGCGGCAGGATCGCGCGTACCGCATCGCGGAGTATGCCGACATGCGCACCTTCATCCCTCCCCTCCCGGCGTCGAGGACTATCCGGCCGAGGAGGAGGGTGAAGCCGAAGACGAGGTCCCGGACGATGCCGATGCCGGCGGCTGCTCCTCCGGAAGCCCCTGCTGCATGATTACTCTCTTTGAAGTGTTTGCCTGCTATCTGTTTGTTGGTCCTGCTTATCTTTGAAACAATGTTCGTTAAATTCTGCCCCGGAATGCCGGGGTCTATGATGTAAAACTTAAACCTGCTTTTGGCTGTGGTACAACATTTTCTGCCGGTAAGTTATGCCGGTAGTTAATTATCTTAAGTTTGTTTTAGCACATTGCTTTGGTTTTGCTTTTATCTTGCACTGCAAAGATTTCTCAATTGTCTCCGCATCCAATTTGATGCATACTTGGTTCTTTTGCCTTGGCTCTGCCGCCTTCTCTCGGGCGTTTTTGGCATATGAGCACAAGGTTCTTTCACCAAACAAGCATCTTCTTGAACTTAGAAATAACTTTGAAATTTTGCAAAAAACCGGTTTAGCCGGGGTTAGTTAAATTTTCCGGATTGTTCTTTCCTGCTCTCCCTCTCCGCAGTTCATGTGCTTATCCCCTACCGGTTTATCTTGCTTGCCATGAAGCCGGTTTGCGGACAGCAGCAGAGTCGAAGACTCCGGTAGGATTTAGCACACTACTAAACCGGAAAGATAAAACATTCAATAAGCAACCGGTGAACTGAAAAAATAAACAAGTTACATGCAACCTTATTGGGGTAGTCCCCGAGACTCATTCAATGTTCCGACATCTTTTATTCATAGCATATAAGGTACAAAAAAGGAACTTCTTACACCACCACTTCAAGAGTAGAAAGGACGCAACAGAGCTACGTTCCATGGACGCTTGCTCTCCTCTCCGGACTTGTCCGCCTTTCCTTTTTTCCACTCCTGTGCATCAATTAGGTAGTATGCATCATTGTGAAGCACCTTGCTTACAATGAAGGGACCTTCCCAAGGTGGCAAGAGCTTATGCCGGCCTTCAGTGCGTTGCACTAGGCGAAGCACAAGATCTCCTTCCCGGAAAACTCTTGGATTGACTTTCCGGTCATGATAACGTCTTAGGTTTTGCTGATAAATGGCTGTTCTTGCCAACGCTAGCTCTCTTGCTTCTTCTAGCAAGTCCACATCATTTTCTCTGGCCTCTTTGACCTCTTGCTCAGTATAGAGCTGTACTCTTGGTGAGTCATGGATGATGTCGGTTGGTATCACCGCTTCTGCTCCATAAACCATGAAGAAGGGAGTGTATCCGGTAGACCGGTTTGGGGTTGTTCTTATGCTCCACAAAGACCGATGGTATCTCATCAAGCCAACACCCCGGTGCTCTTTCCACTCGCGTCAATGAGTCCGGGTTTGATACCGGAGAGTACCAAAGCATTCATTCTTTCCACTTGGCCGTTGCCTTGTGGATGTGCCACCGAGCACAAATCCAACCGGATATTCTTATCCTCACGTGAACCTTTTGAACCCCCTTGAGCAAAGTTGGTTCCATTGTCAGTGATGATGCTGTGCGGGTATCCATACCGCAAGATGATATCCTTCAAGAATTTCACAGCTGTATGCCCATCACACTTTGTGATAGGTTTTACTTCTAGCCATTTGGTGAACTTATCCACCATGACCAAGATGTGAGTCATGCTGCTCCTTGCAGTCTTGAATGGGCCAACCATGTCCAGGCACCAAACAACGAAATGGCCATGTCAGCGGTATTGTCTTTAAACCGGACGCCGGGGTATGATTTTGCTTGGCGTACCTCCGGCACCCGTTGCATTTTCTTACCAAATCCTCAGCGTTCTCCAAAGCGATGGGCCAATAGAACCCATGCCGGAATACTTTTGCTACTAGCGCCCTTGACGAAGCATGATGCCCGCATTCTCCTTGGTGAATTTCCTCAAGCATTTCTTTCCCTTCCTCCGGTTCCACACATCTTTGAAGGACACCGGTAACGCTTCTCTTGTACACCTCACCATTGATGAATGTGTATGCTTTGGACCTTCTTTGGATTCTCCTTGATTCATTTTCGTCGGCCGGCAAGGTGCCGTTGATCAGGAATTCCTTAATAGGTTTAACCCATGATGGTATCTCTCGAACCAAAAACACCGGTGCATCTATCTCCATGCTATCCACCAGCATCGTTTCTTCCGGTATGGGCACGGCAGTCCCCGAGCTTGCCGGAACGGTCCCCGGGTTCGCCGGAGCAGTCCCCGGGTTCCCTCCATCGATATCCATTGGCACAATGTGTGACTCCGGAACAAAAATTGATTCCGACTCGGGACTTGGCTTAATTGATGGTACTCTCAAGTGCGCCAGAGCTATTCCGGGAGGAATTTCTTGTCGGGATGAGCCTATCTTGGACAAAGCATCCGCAGCCTTCATTTTCTCGCACGCGGTACATGGTGAAACTCACAACCTTCGAAGAATCCGGCAATCTTTTGCACGTGAAACCGGTACGAGGCCATGTTGGCATCTTTTGCATCCCAATCTCCGAACACTGCTGTACCACAAGATCTCGAATCTCCATAGCAAATGATCCGGTGCGCACCGATTTCTTTTGCGACCTTGAGCCCATGGATCAAAGCTTCATATTCAGCGACATTGTTCGATGCTCTGAAATGTACTTGCAAAACATACCGGAGGTGATCTCCTTTTGGTGAAGTAAGCACCACACCGGCACCCAGACCCTCCTTGAGCTTGGATCCATCAAAGTGCATTTTCCAGTACTCTATCTTCTGATCCGGCGGTTTGTATTGCATCTCCGCCCAATCAACAAGGAAATCAGCCAGAGCCTGTGATTTTATGGCATCTCTTCTTTCGTACACCGGTACGTATGGTGATATCTGGATCGCCCATTTCGCAATCCGGCCGCTGGCGTCTTTGTTGCACATGATGTCAGAGATGGGTGCTTCACTCACCACCTTCATAGGATGTTCCTCGAAGTAGTGTTTGAGCTTTGTGGCGGCCATAAACACGCCATAGGTCATTTTCTGGAAGTGCGGGTAGTTTTGCTTTGAGAGGGAGAGCACCTCACTCAGGTAGTATACCGGCCTTTGGACGGTTTTTCCTTCCTCTTCTCTTTCCACTACCACAACAACACTCACGACCCGGTTGGTTGCTGCTATGTACAACAACATTGGTTCTCTTTCCAACGGCGAAGCCAATATCGGCGCGGTAGCTAACATTGTTTTCAGCTCCTTGAATGCCGCGTCTGCCTGAGGGGTCCAGACGAACTTATCGGATTTTCTCATTAAGGCATACAACGGCAAGGCCTTTTCTCCCAACCTGCTTATGAACCGGCTCAGCGATGCTAAGCTTCCGGTAAACTTTTGTATGTCCTTCAAATCCTGTGGTATTGTCATTCTTTCGATTGCCCGGATCTTTACCGGATTGACCTCAATGCCTCGGCTTGAGACAAGGAAACCCAGCAGCTTGCCGGCAGGGACATCGAAAGTACATTTTGCCGGATTGAGTTTCATCCGGAACCTCCTTAGGTTATCAAATGTTTGCTGGAGATCATCGATCGGGGTATCTTTTACCTTAGTTTTTATCACGATGTCATCCACATACACCCGCACATTCTTTCCGATTTGATCAAACAAACATTTTTGCATACAGCGCTGGTACGTTGCACCGGCGTTGCGCAAACCAAAAGGCATAGTGATATAGCGGTAAGCCCCGTGCGGGGTAATGAACGCAGTTTTTATTTGATCTTCCTTTTTCAAGGGAATCTGGTGGAAACCGGAATAGGCATCCAGGAAGGATAACAACTCACACCCAGCGGTTGAATCAATCACTTGATCGATTCGAGGCAAAGGAAAAGGGTCTCTCGGGCAAGCTTTGTTGAGGTTGGTGTAGTCGATGCACATGCGCCACACCTTGGGAGCTTTTGCCTCCAGGTTCTCATCTTTCTTCTTTTCAACCATCACCGGATTGGCCGGCCACTCGTGTGCGTGACCTCCACAATGAATTTGGCAACAAGCGGTTTGGTTACCTCTTCTCCTATGATCTTTCTTCTATCTTCAGCGAACCGGCGCAAGGGTTGTCGCACCGGCTTGGCATCTTTTCGAACGTTCAAGGAGTGCTCAGCCAGCTCCCTCGGAACACCTACCAAATCTTCAGTTGACCAGGCAAAGATATTCCGATTCTCACGGAGGAAGCTGACGAGCGTGCTTTCCTATGCTTGATCGAGGCCGGCACCGATACGAACGGTGCGCTCTGGGTAGGCCGGATCCAGCACAATGTCCTTTGTCTCATTTGTTGGCTTGAATGCCGGAGCGCTCAGACTTGCACTCATTGCCGCTAAACTCAGCTCGTGAGGACCGAGCCGGCCGCAACGGCTGTTTGCATCCTTTTCTTTTCCTCCGCGATCACCAGCGATTCCGCTAGGTTTGATCCGGCGGATGCGATTTCCGGTGAGACCTTATAGTTTCCCACCACGGTTAGTGGTCCACGAGGTCCCGGCATCTTCATCTTGAGGTAAGCCGTATGGGTTGAGGCCATGAAAGCTGCCAATGCCGGTCTCCCCGAGCAATGCATGGTAGGGACTGTCTAGATCCACCACCTCAAACTCCAGATTTTCCACCCGGCAATTGTCACGTCCTCCAAATGCCACGTCCACCCGAACTTTTCCTACCGGGGCACAGGACAAGCCAGGAACAATCCCGTGGAACGTCGTGCGCGTCGGCTGAAGCATGTTTTCTGTTATGCCCGAGCGTATGCATGGTATGCTTGTACATGATGTTGATGCTACTGCCATTGTCTATCAGCACTTTGCTGAACTTCACTCGAGTTTGTGGCCCTTTCATGATTGGGTCCACAACAAGAGCGTATCCACCCGGATTCGGCATGATCTTGGGGTGGTCCTTGATCGACCAAGCAATTTCCTGGTTGGACCACAGCATGTATTTGGGCACCGCTGGCATCACGGCATTTACTTCCATGGAGCGGCGATGTAGACTTTGCCTGTCTGTCGGCTCAGTGACAAAAACAACACAACATACATGTGGGTCTTCGTAAACATTCCGGCCTAAAGGTGGCGGTGGAGGTAGTTGGTTATCATCTTGCTCCACCCGGTTAACCTGCTGGTACTACTGCTGGTTTGGCTGCACCGGTACAGCATTCGGTCCGGTAAGCGGTGGTGGCGG
Source organism: Lolium rigidum (assembly GCF_022539505.1). NCBI lineage: Eukaryota > Viridiplantae > Streptophyta > Magnoliopsida > Poales > Poaceae > Lolium > Lolium rigidum. Next base: position 104,051,398 of record NC_061514.1, read on the forward strand.
CGGTAGCTGTTGCTGCCGCGGCATGCCCGGTGGTGGCATCATCGCCTTGCCTCCTCGCCCTTGGGCATCTTTTACCGCCCCTTTTTCCATCAAGTACTTGGTCCAGGTACAATCCTTCGTCAGATGGTTTGACGGGTGTGCCGGATTCGGTGTGTGCCACCGGCAAGGTTGATCCATGGCAGCTTCCATGGTGTACTTTGCGGGTTCTTGCCAGTTTCTTTTCTGGACCCAGGGTTTCTTTTCCACCCACTGTTTCTTTGGACCCGCCCATGGCTGCGATCCGGTTCTCTGCCTCTGGCTGCCACTGGCATCAGAGTCTTCCTGCACAGCAGCTACTTGCTGCGGGCCATACCTTCGATCCGGGAAATCTTCCCTCCTCTTGTTGTTCCGGTTGTCCCGGTGTTGCTCTTGGCGTTGCTGTTCCGGTTCAGGTTACACTGCCGGCTGCGTTGGGTCTCCCAACGCATAGTTATCCGCCACACGTATCATCTCTGCCAACGTTGTCGGCATGTTCCGCTGCAGCTTTTGCCACAACGGCGAACCTCTTTTGCACCCACCGCTGAACCAAGCAATGGCCCATTGCCTCGATTACTCCTTCACAAGAGTTTCTTGTGGTGTTCCACCGGGCCAAATAATCCCGGTCTGTTTCGTTCGGGCGCCGCACACACGAGCAAGCCGCTGCGGCCTGTTTGGCCTCCGATAGGTGCTGCTGAAATTGCTCACAAAAGCCTCCTCAAAATCCAGCCAGCCATTTATGCTTCCTCGCCGGCAAGTTGTTTAGCCGGATTCTTGCCGGTCCAACCGTAAACGATGGTATGATCCTCACGGCCCAACGCCGGTTTCCTCCTCTCCGCTACGGTTCCTCCGCCTCCTGCGACGTATACCGCGGTCACGTAATCCGCGAGCCAATCTTCCGGCTTCGTAGTGCCATCGTACGTTTTTGTGTCTCGGGGCAACGTGAAGTTGCGAACTGGTGGTTTTTCTCTCATGATTCTTGGGCCAAAGCACTTCGGACTCGGAGGACCTTCCTCCTCGATCATTTCGACAAGTATACTCTATCCGGACGGTGCCTCGCATCCCGTTCCGGTAAGTATCTCTCTCCCAAGCGTTCTCCCAAAGGGTTCCGGTATGCTGCCGGTCCGTTAGAATCGGCTTCATCGTAACGTTCCGGTGCCGCGGCCCTTGCCTGCCGGTACCTCGGTGGAGGCATCTCTTCCTCATCTTCATCATACGCTGCCCTTGCAGCCGGATAGTTTTGCCCGGTTTCATGTTTACCGGCATGTTTGTTTCCGGCATAGCCTTCTCTGGCGTAGCCTTGCTCTGCCCCTTGGCTTTTTCTACCGGCATCGTGTTGCCCGGCTTTTTGTTTACCGGCAAGGACTGGATCATACACAGTCATCTGCCGTGCGTTCACCTCTTTTTCTTTTCTTCTGTCCGGATGGGGGACGAGGCCTGCCCTTGGGACTTGCTTCCGGCATTCTTTGTTGAACGCGCGGATTTCGAGGCTATAGCCTTGTTCAGCCTTAGCCAGCTGCTCGGCGTTCTGCTGCTCTACAAGCATCTAGCAGCTCTCCGACACGCTCTTGTTGCTTTGCCGTAGCCTCTCCGGTAAGCGAATCACACGGATCTACAGCAGCCTTAGCAGCTTTTATTGTTTTATCCGGACTGCCGTACTTAGGTTTCTCTACAATGCTAACGGATGCGAGGTACTTTTGCCGGTAAGAACTTCCTTACGCAAATCCCGATCTAGATTGCGAGCCTTAAGCCGGTTTTTCCGGTATCCTAGCGAGCATGAGCGCTAACGTAAGCAAAGCCATGGGCAGCGTTATACTCACGTACGGTTAGGTTCAGCTCGCGCCGCGCCTTGACGACGTCTTTGCCGCTCTCGAGTATCCTCGGGCGCCGCGCCTCCAGCCTCCGCCTCGAGCCGCTGCCGGGTCGATGTTCTCGCGCGATGGGGGTTGCCGGCGCGTTCATCGCCGTTTGGAGAGGCGTTGCCGGTGGCGCGGATGATGCTCCCGCTGCGCCTGCGTCGCGCTCCGGCGGTGGCTTAGCCGCACGGGTCGAAACCGCGCGACCGAGCACCTTCGGCCTCAACCTCCTTTCCTGCACCAGCCACACCGGTCATCATTACCTCGACGCTCGCCGGGCGCGCGACCAGCACGACGAGCCATCTTGGCGGGTCCGGTGCCACCAGCACCGGCGAGAGGCGCCGGCGCACGGGGACGGTGCCGAAGTAGATGCGGTGGCTGCCGAACTCGATGACGCGGCCGTTCTTGGGAAGATGCCGCCGTTGGCGAAGCAGCCCGCGTTGTCGTTGATGAAATCGATGGAGTAGAAGCTCGCACAAGCGCGGACACCGTCCGCTCGCCGGCGAACTCGAGGAGGCCCGCCCGAATGTGTACTCCAGGCATGCGCCACTTCATGCCCCACGGTGGGCGCCAACCGTCGTCGTGGTGAACGAGCGGATGCCATAGGATGGCTTAAGTTGGGGCCGAATGGACGTATGAGGATTCGGGGGAGGGTTTGCGATTAGATGGGAAGAACTTCCGGATGCTTTCCTCAAGAACACAACCAAAGGCCGGTATGCAAGAAGAGAGACAAGAGGAAGAACTCTTTACTAGATCGCTAGCTTCATTGATCTCAACATGGTTACAAGTTTCTCGATACACAGATCTCTCTATGGTCTCGCTACGTGCCCGTGAAGAAGGGCTGCCCCCTCTCCTTATATAGGGGAGAGGGTGGCGTACACTGGAAGAAACCCTAATGGCATCTTTGACTAGACAAACTACTTTACAAAGCTACTTTAATCATAGATGACACCGGAGTCCTCTTTAATCGTGGGCGCCGACGTCCTCCGGCTTCTTTGACCGTCACCCTTCTCTTTATCGTCAGCCCTTCGTCAAAAGTTACTTTGCTTAGCTCATCTTTGTCTTCTAGCTCGGAGAGAATCTTTGACCAGCTTCCGCCGACGAGCTCTCCTTTCCGGTATCTTCTTTACCGGGTTCCGGTATACCCCTTTTGGGGATACCGGCTTAGCTCCACTTAGCTAAACTCTTAACCTCAGGTTCCGGTATAAACATTAAACCGGTATCTTGATGGCACATGCCATCCGGTTTGGCATGCCTTTGGCATACCGGGGGTCATCCCCCCAACAGGACATGTGAAGATGTGCATCAATGGAGCTATCCCATCATGGTGTATGGGGGAGCACTTGTGAGTCTTCACGAAGCAACAATGATCAAGTGAGGCATTCCGGCTTAAATGAAGAATGAAGCATCATCATCAAGATCAAGCGGAATGCGCAAGGCAAATGTACGACCTTGCTAGGTTTTCCTTTTACCGGTCTCAAGGTGGTTGTTGGGAGACCGGATTATAGGATAGATAGCCGCACTATCAAGAGGGGCTTTCGGTTGGGTAACTTGATCACATCGTCTTAGGGAGCTCAATCCTTTGCATATTGCTTCTCGTTGTTTCTCTGTGTGAGGTTTTTGAGCTTGTTGCTAGCTTTACAACAAGCCCAAGTTCATCGAAAACGGAATCCGCATGCATCTTCTATTGCGTTTTCGAGTTTGGACGTCTTCACCGTTTCTTGACGGTGGGAGACTCCCTCTCTAGATTCATCTAAAAATATCCTCTGAGGAGTCTCCATATTTTTTGTTGGGATTCTATTTGTCGTTATCTTTCCAACAAAATTGGTTTCATGTCAATCAGAGTTCGGGAGCATTTTTTGTTTAAAGAAAAAGAAAAAGTTTTTTTAGGGGTCCCGAATTCCGGTCTCTGGCCTGGCCTGCAGGGTGCTGCTGCCGGTCAGTCCAGCACACAGTCCGGCCTGCCGAGTGCTGCTACCGAGCGGGCCAGCATCTGGCTTGGCCCACCGGGTGTGGTGCCGACCGGCCCAGCCTCCTGGTCAGCCCGACCTCTGGCCCGGGCTGCCGGGTGCTGCTGCCGGGCATTTTGGCAGTCAGCCCGGCCAACCAGGTGCTGCTGCCGGGCGGCCTGGTATGTGGCCCGGTACCACCGGGTCAGCTTCCGGGTTGCTCGACTCTGCCTCAAACGACTAGTTTTCTCAGCCCAACTTTTCCCCAACGGTTATATTTGCTCTTACACTATAAATAGGCCTTCTTCCACCTTGGGAAAGATAAGTTCTTTTACTCTCTCTCCTCCATTGTTGTCTTTGAAGAACTTGCCCTATCTCTTGATTCCCCCCATGATTCTTGCTCATTCTTGAGGGATCTAAGAGAGGAGATCTAGATCTACAACTGCACCAATCCATTCCTCCTCTTTGTGACGGGAACTCTTGGGATCTAGATCTTGGAGTCATTTGTTGATTTCCTCTTTGTTCTTCCTCTCTAATCTCATCCTAGCATTTGTTGCTTTGGTGGGATTTGAGTGTGAGGGATTTGAACACCTTTGGTGTTCTTGCTTTGCATCATTGCATAGTGTTGAGCTCTCCACCACGATTAGTTCGAGTGAGAGACCGTGAGCTTGTTACTCTTGGAGGGAGACCTCCTAGTTGGCTTGGCCGTTGGTGCTCCGGTGATCTCTTCAAGGAAGATTGTGAAGAGACCCGGGCTTCTCCTTCGTGGAGCTTGTGAAGTGGTTGTGGAGCTTTCCATCTCCGGAGTGGAGGAAAAGCTAACCATAAGGAAAGGGTCATTATCCTTCGTGGGTTTGGCTCGGAGAAGAAGGTAAGCCTTCGTGGCGTTGGGGAATCCTTCATGGGACCTCCACCTCTCCAAACGTGACATACCTTCTTGCAAAGGAAGGGAACACAGGAATACATCTTCGTCTCCACGTTCCTCGGTTATTTCTATACCCGAGCTTACTTTCCTTGTGATAGCCATCGAGTTTAAAGTATCTATTATATCTTGCTATCACTTGTTGTTCATATATATATATCTTGTGCCTATCTTGCTTAGCTCTAGTTGTTGTTGTTGCACTTAGTTGAGCCAAGCATATTTAGGCTTTGTGCTTGTAGAATAAACATAGTTTAATTCCGCATTCTTACAAGTCAAATCCGTAAGAATTTTTAAACGCCTATTCACCCTCCCTCTAGGCGACATCTCGTCCTTTCATCATGTCACCTCAAAAATTATTTTTGTTATCACATACCTACTCGAGGACCAGCATGAGTTAAGCTTGTGGATGCTGATACGTTGCAAACGTATCTATAATTTTTGATGCTCCATGTTTGTTTTACACCAATTTCTATATGTTTTGTTTACACTTCGTTGCACTTTTATGCATTTTTCGGAACTAACCTACTGACAAGATGCCACAGTGCCAGTTCCCTGTTTTCTGCTGTTTTGTATTTCAGAAAAGTTGTACAGGAAATATTCTCGGAATTGGATGAAACAAAACCCGAAGTTCCTATTTTACTGTAACGAAGACGGAGGAGGGCCAGGAGGCGGCCACACCATACCTAGGCGCGGCCCATCCCCTGACCGTGCCTAGGGGTGGTGTAGGGCCCCCTGGCGCCCACCAACCTCGCCCTTCCGCCTATAAGATGCCTCCTGACATGAAAACCGGCCCTAAATCAATCAGCCTCCATCGACTCCACCTCCAACTTCATCGCTGCTGCTGGCTCCCATGATGAGGGAGTAGTTCTCCCCCGAGGCTAGGGGGCTTTACCGGTAGCTATGTGGTTTATCTCTCTCTCTCCCATGATATGATCTTTATGTGATCATGAGCTTTGTAATCTAGTTGAATGTAGATGTTATTCTTGAACTATTGTGCTACTCAAGTGGTTTTATTATGTGATCGCTGGAGCCACCTTGTCCCACGGTGTGAAGGTGACAGTGTGCATACCGTGTGTGTCTCTTAAGCTTAATTTACAGAAATACTTATGAATTGTGGTGTCTTGCTAGTACTATCTTTGTATGCTCAAAGTGATAGCATGGGGCGTCCATAGATTGGGAACGCGGACTTTAAGGAGTGCTTATGCAGCCCTACGCGGTGAATTTGTGTTCGTTATCCAACCGAAGAGTGGTTCAGAGTAGCATGGTGAAGAGATAATATTTTTGTATTCAATTATGATATAATTGTTGAGAGTGTCCACTAGTGAAAGTACGATCCCTAGGCCTTGTTTCTAAGTACTGAAACACCGTTTTCAACCAGTTCTGCTACATGTTTGCTTGCTGCCATTTTTATTTCAGATTGCAATTACCACTTACAATTATCCATATTACTTGTATTTCACTATCTCTTCGCCGAACTAGTGCACCTATACACCTAACAAGTGTATTGGGTGTGTTGGGAACACAAAAGACTTCTTATATCGTAATTGCAGGGTGACTTGAGAGGGATAACTTTAACCTCTACCTCATCAAGCTCTTTTCTGGCACCGTTGTCGGGGAGGTAAGGTAAAAGGTACTCACATCCTCTGGCTACTAAGCTATCTTTTAGTACTGTTGCTGGTGTGTGAGTGCTCGAAGTTATTAACTTTAGATTCTGCAATTATATCTTTTTGTTTCTTGTTTTTATTTTCACTAGTTAGGCTTAATGGAAAACAACAATAAAATTAGAGAGCTTTATAGTATTTATCTTGAGTTAGGACATGAGGTGTTTGAAGAGAAAAACCTATGGAACTTTATTTGCACGCTAATAGCAATATTATTAGTATGAATTCTTTGAACACCGTTATTGCTAATGCTATGAAAAAGTCTAAGCTTGGGGAAGCTAGTTTTTATGAAAATGATCTTTTTAGCTCCCCAGCTTTAGAAGAGTAAATTTTCTATGATGATGCTATGCCTCCAATATATGATGGTTACAATGATGATTATGTTATTTTCAGTCCACCTACTATTGAGGAGAAAATTAATTGTGATTACAATATGGCTCCTATATTTGATGATTATGCCCAATATTGGAAAGTATTATGGAATCCAAATGAATCACCTAGAATTTTTGGCATGGTCTCGTTATTATGGATTGAATTTTTTTGAAAGACAATGAATAGAAAAGAAGTGTTTTGCTAGCCTTGATTTACTCTTACTCTTAATACATGAACATATAAAAGGAGCAATAGGAGGATCACAAGGTTGATTTGATTTTGACATGCAACATAGAAGTTATGAGTGATCTCTTATGGACTAACATAGCTGAATCCCTTTGCTCGATTAAAAGCATGAGTCTAGCTTGGGGAAGTATATGATATCACTTCGTACTTGTGAGTTTTTCTACCCAAGTTTATTTCTCACTATGATTCTTTTTCACTTCGTCACTCGAGGGCCAGTAACACTAAGCTTGGAGAAGTTGATGGCTCCAGATTTGAACACATTTACTAAGGTCTTTAAGTATACAATTACTCATATTGAATTGTCACTCGTTTGGTGCTCCACCGAGCTACACCTATGCCTATTTTTCGTACTTACGAGTTCTTGTTTACTTTCATATGAGCTTAGCATATTTAGTAATTTATTAGGATTTTATTAATTTTTTGCTTTGTATTTTACATGTTTGTATGTGTTATGGACAACTATGGATAAATCAAGGAAAAAAGGATCAAGAGAGGGAAACATGGAAGAGCTGTAGGCACTAGACTTGGTCATTTGAGGAATGGAAAAAAGCGACATTTTTTCATCATCTCTAAATAAATATTTAATACCACGGTGTTGTATATCTCGTCCATACGATTTCAACGAGCCCAAGAACACTCAAATCGGAGTTCGTATGAGGAAATGATGGCCAAGATACGAAAAACATTTCCAAGTTTAATTACCGACCATCGGTACGGGCGGGTACGGCCGTACCGTCCGTCCGTACCACGGGGCTGGACGCGCAGAAAGGGCCTTTTTAAACGCGTTTTTCACATAATTCGTCCCCGTTTGTTCCTAGACCTTCGTTAGGTCATAGGCAACGTGGGAGGGGCTATTGGATGCCTCCCTAGCTAGGCCTATATAAAGAGGGGATGAGCCAAGGCAGAGAGACCCATCACCACATACCTCCACGGCGGAGCCCTACCCCCTTGCAAACTCCATAGCCACCGCCTCCACAAGATCTCATCCATCACCACCACTCAAGAGGAGAAGGGACTTGGATTTTGAAGGCTTCAACATAGATCTATAACATCCTCATCATCAACACCGTCTCCAACACTGATATCCTTTGTTTACTTGGTTGTAATCCGATCCATAGTGTGGATCTCATCTTGTATTCAATTGTATTACAATATTCCATTCATATGTTTGAGATAATGTTGACTGCCTTCATGTGTGAGTAGTTCCTTTGTTCTTGGGGAGAGATGGAGAAACCCTAGCTATATTATGATATGAAGTAAAGATGATTTATCACTTTGTGATATGATTGTGTGTCAGTTTTCTCTCGTGATATTATATGAAGTCGACCATGTAATATTTGCCGTTGGTCATGAGAGGAAACTACCTTTGGAAGTATGGGTAGTGCATACGGCGGGAAGTGACATTCCGCGAGCGGTGCACTATTGTATGGAAGGAGGGGATAATAAAGGACCCACTATGCTTTCACAAATAGCCATGGGGGATCCCTTAATTGTGATGTATCAATATGTGGTTTGCAGAAGGTCATTGCAGTGGTTATTTAGATATGTGTTATCAAACACGCATCTCATTATTGAGCCTTTCCCACATACAACGAGAAAAAATACATAGATTATCTTGTCCATACTTAATAGCAACGCTAGTGGTGTATCCTACGCTCTCCGAGAACACATTAGCCATATGCTCTCGGTTACATTAGTTTATTTCTTTCTTCTTGTTTACTTTTGTTTTCTCAAACCACAACACAACCTTGTTTGAAACCAAACCTCACTTGGAATTTTAAGACAACTTTTAAGTAATCTTAGATAAATAGTAACAAGGGACATTAAGACTTTTACTAGTAGCTCATCTAGTTCGATGCTCTTATTTCTAAACTAGCTATTAATCTGTGTACTTGTAACCATCAGTCTGCTAGTGATGATTTAACTATAACTGATTCAGTTTTTGACAAGCTAGTGAAGGTGCAACAACTAGTTCAAGAGGAATTAGAATTAACGACTGTCCTTTGTTTATACTAATATTTTTTACTCACGTATATGTTATTCTCTCAGCACATGATTTTAAATAATATATTTTCTACCAACATATTAGAAGTCACCACGCAATTGTCCTTTCAAATATAAAGATATCATGCTCTGATTAACATATTTAGCACAAAAATATTTGTTTTAATCAAACTTTAGTTTGTTGAATTAGTCAACATATTTTAGGTAGATAACCTTCTAATTTCTTCATATCTTAGTTTGTACCAACTAGATGTATTGTATTATATTATAGTGTTCACCATCTTGCAATTTTTCTGAAGGGTACAATTGTCATTGGAAATCCTATAAAGATATTTGTTGCAAATATTTTAATAAGATTTCTAAAACGACTGTCTAGACAATTCTAGACTGTCTCTATAAATGCCTTTCAGGTTTCGACAAGTGATGGTTTGTCTTGTGTTGTGGGAATAGATACTTCTACCTTCTAGTCCTGCCACAGACCTCGAGGTGGCAATTGACAAATTCAAGTGAACAAAAGACGATAATTCAAAAGAAAATGAGGTCATGGCAAGAAGGTGTCCAAGCAAAGTAACCCATTAGGTAGAGAGCGACGATTTTTTTCAGGGTGAAAAATCTAAGATCTATGATTAGACGATAATGACGTTTTTTGAGAAATTGGACTTCATGCTGTCATAGTGGTGTTTGTGTTGCTATTGTAAGAACTGAAACATTATAGAGAAACTTTTCCATTTTTAGTTTCTTCTTATTTTTTGACCGTGTGCATCCATACTACCATTAGGGTATGATATTGTTGCAGAGGCTGGATATAATTGATATTTTTGCGATATTAATACATTCTCCTCTTTATCAAAAAGAAGGTGGAGAAGTATGTCGACTAGTAAACCATGGACTATGCACGACACATTCTTTTAGTCTACAGTCTCTAAGGGCATCTCTAGCGGGCCGACCCAAACGTCGACCTAAACGGTATGTTTCTGTCTGTTTGGGTCGGCTGGCGGATAGTTTGGTGGTGCATGTCAGGCCTGCCAGGATAGCACGTACAACGGCGTGACCCATCCGTTCCCCGTTGGCTTTGGTCAGGCCTGGCCAGTTGGCCATTGCCTTTCAAATAGTAATTTTTACAAATAAAGCTATTCAAATTGTAGAAAAGTAAGTAATGTTCAAACAAGAATAGTTCACAATCACACACCACATAATTTTACAAATAAGGCAATTCAAATTGAATATCAAAATAGACTAGCCATGTTGGTTTCCCACATGAGTCCACATGTGCTCAATCAAATCGGCTTGAAGGCGGTCATGTGTGGTCCGATCCCGCAACGAATTGTGCATATGCAAGAAGTATTTCCAAGATGCTGACCCATCCTGTGGCTCAACCAAACCCACCCTCGAATTCCCAGCCACCGTCATATATGTTGTCATCTCACTCTTCCTGGATGATCATGTTGTGCATGATGACACATCTTGTCATCACCTTCCACATTCTCTCAGCGCTCCATGCTCTAGCAGGGTGGCGAACAATACCCCAACGTGATTGCAGCACTCCAAAATGCCCGCTCTACATCCTTTTGAGCCGCTTCTTGCTCTTTTGTGAATCTCTTGCATTTTCATGTTCAGGGTTACGGATTGTCTTCACCAAGGTTGCCCATGAAGGATAGATGTCATCAGCTAGATAATAACCCTTGTCATAAGAATGGTCATTGACTCATAGGAAACCCGAGGAGCATTACCTTCTGCAAGCCTAGCAAACACCGGGGAGCGTTGAAGGACGTTGATACCATTGTTGGATCCTGCCATGTTAAAGAAGGAGTGCCTCCAGAGATCTTGCGACGCAACTGCGTCCAATATTACCTTGCACCACTCCTTATGCCCCTTGAACATCCCTTGCCAACCAAAAGGACAAGAGTCCGGTCTCACCGTTAGACCCCTCGTCCAACGATGATTCGATGATATTTTTGTAGAAAAACTCGACTGCCTTGCTACTCATCTGCAAAGAGAATAAAATTTGATCACTTCAATTTCTATGCCCACACCGGTGCAACGAAAGAGAAAGAAACTTGGATGCGATTCATACCTTAAACTCGCTCTGGCGACCAAACGAGCAGGTTGTGGGCTCGCCTCCGAGTGAGCCGACCAAGCTTGGGTTTGCAGAAAATTTGTTGCTCTGTCCGTTGGCGTGGTGGAGGATAGTGCGTAGATAACTCTGACAACGCGTGAGGTATGCGTCATTCCTTGAAATGGGGAGGAGTCGACGACGTCTAGGGGCGGCAGCAGCCGGCCAGAAAGTTTGTCGACGATGTAGTCGGCGGCAACAGCCGGCGTACTTGCTGGGTATGATGGTCCGCTGCGGCAACCCAAAGCGTAGACGACGGCGCTGCCTGGTGGTGACGGCGGAGACAGATGGCAAAGGTTTGGGACAAAGGAGTTCTTCTATATGTCTTTCATCCCACTGGCGAGAGGCCTCGGGTTGGCTAAAGGGAGGATGCGCTCGCTGTCCGGCCCGACGCATCGGTGGCCCAAACTTGGAGAATGGATGGGTCGGTCCGTGTGAGTCGGCCCGTTTGCGTCGTGTCGCTGGAGCGTGCGCGGCCTGTCCACCCGTCCGCACGGACCCTTTCGGACAACCCAGAACCGTTTAGGTCGCCCCGCTAGAGATGGCCTAACTCCTACCACTAAAACAATATGTTTGGTCATTTGTAAAGGACTAGGACTCCTAGACTACAACCTCACGAGAATGTACTCCATTCCCTCTCAGAGCAAGTACAATAGAGTCCAGTCAGCTGACTATAAGACATTAAATAATATATTTTAGATGAGTTGGAGGAGAGAGAAGAGAAGAGAGAAGGGAGGTGGGCTACTATGCAATAGCCAGCTCTTGCACGTGCTCCTAGGCACCTTGTGAGAGTGCAAGGTGGGCCATATATTAGTAAAGTACTACATTCTTATAGCCAACTATTGTACATGTTAGCTATATGATGACTACAAATGATATGACATCTTGTTATAGCCAACAGTTGGTTATACTATTAAAATTGCTCTCACTTGAATGAACTCACAGGAGTCCACTAGAGCTCCAGGATGTGTTTGGGGAGCTTAGGATCGAGTCGGAAAAGTCACATACAACTCAGATCAGCGTTGACTAAGAATACATTAATATATGCCCTTTATCAAAATGTCGCTACTACTCGTACATGTGAAGAGATGCTCTGCTGATTGGAGGAACGGAGGTCAGGACCAAGGTCTCTCCCTTGTGGTGGGGAGTGACCTGGCCTGATTTGTTCGTCCACTGCCATCCATTAACAAGGCTCAGATTGAATATACATAGGCGCTCATTCCAATAGCGTAAAACTAAGCCAGGCACTTATTGAACACATAAACCTGTATTCAGATTATTCACACACCAGACATGGACTTACTGTCTCATTCTGCCAATCACTGGGTACATTTGAACGGCAGCAGGCTGAATTATCATTTGCTGTTCAGCTGACTAATGATTGGCATCACCAGGGGCTAATCTATACGCAATGTCGCCACAACGACTTATTCATGCTTATGAAAAAGATCACAGCGCGCTCCACCGCAGCAGGTCGCAACAAAAAGGATGACCATCCTGCCTCCAGACAATATCCACACTAAAACTGGGAAAAGAATGGAGCTGCTGATGTCAACATGCACGAGATGGTGCCATGGTGGTTATTCTTCCACCTATCTTTGCGCCGTCTCTTTCTGTTCATTGCTTTCCTCCGTCTGTGATGCCAGCTTCTTAATGTCTTCCACAAGGATGTTCCCTTCTGTTAGGCGAAGACACGGAGAAAATGTTAGGAAAATAGGAGCAGGGAAGGTGAACTGTGTTCAGTTAGTACAGTAGGTACAGGTGCCAGGGTTGAACCTCTATCTTTGGAAAGATTGCTGATAAGCTCTTGGACACCCTCCTCCTTCCCCATGGTGTCTTTGAGATAGTCTGCAGCTGCTGCTACCTCTTCAGGAGTTACTTTGCCATCACGGTCCCTGCAACCAGACCAACTTATTACCGACCAGCATGGAGAAATCAAACATATCCTCCATACATTCCAGTTCCTTCATTAGTGTCAAATATTATAGCCAAAAGATCTGATCACGCGTAACTTTCTGCTACAATAGAATGGCATGAATTAGTGATCTACTGGCTAAGCAGGCATCTGAAGTTCTGAAGTCGATTTTGATAGACCTAAGCTAAGCTGATAAGGTATGTCCTAACTTGGATTCTTTTAGAGACATTCCACTGGTTTTAGCACTTTCTTTTGTTATTCCTAAAAAATCAAGACATGTCTCTAGAAATTCACCGGCAAGTAGCACCGGAACATGTTAGTAAATGACCCATGAAAGGCTTATGCACGTGTAAAGCATTTACCTATCAAGCAGCTGCCAGCGGTTGCCTATTCGAGCATCAACATCATCAATCTCCTTTTCTAATTTCTGAAGCATAGCATCAACCTGAAAAATGCAGCAAAGTAGAATGTCAAGGGTGGGTCTTTAGCGATCGATGAGAAAGAAGTGATAACAGAGACGCACAAATCTTACATCTGAAATATAACAAGAGAGGCTTCAAATATTAAAGCCCAGAAATACATGTTTCACGACTTTGGTTGCATGGTTTGTCTAATACTTTGTTTTAGCACATCGTTAGTTTTCCTGTGATTATTCTCTTAGTATCCCTTCTTGTGGAGCATTAGTTTACCTACAGTGAACCTATCTTCAGTAGGCTCTGTTGTCATCAAAAGAAGATGACAGACTTTGTATTTATCAAGAAAAATCTTTAAGTAAATACGAAACAAAGACGTGCAAGTGAATACTACAGAGTGCATACCCTCATTAATAAAGGTAGAAGCTAAGAGCTAGTCAATACAGAGTTACAGACATAACAGCAACACTGAATGGCCCAATTAAATATAGGTATTGTGATATCAAGCTAAAATAGGAAGAGTGGGTTGGTGCAATTTGAGTAACTGACTGATTCAACTAAGATACGACTGGAATTATGTAGAAAACAATAGACTCCGTCAAAATTATGTTAAGAACAGTTCTTATAGGGGCGGGTTCTTCTTTTCCCGTCTTCTCTTTTTCTTTTATGGCTGATCGTGTTTGTATGTTTTAGGGGCGGGTTCTTCTTTTCCCGTCTTCTCTTTTTCTTTTATTGCTCTTGCCACCCCCTGTTTGCTTCTCCTTTATTAATATAAGGCAAAGGTTTTTTTGCCCGTTTCAAAAAAAAAAAAAGAACAGTTCTTATGATGTATCAAATGATACCTCATGGGCATTTGGTGCAAGACCATAATATGCAAACAAGATATAAAATTAACAATCGCTAGTATATCTAATAATATGTAAAAAATGAACTATTCAACTATTACAACTTATAAGCGACCGATTGGCAAAGCTCATAAGTAGCTGAGCACAAATTCTGTCACTTGTAAAGCTAGTCAACATTTCTAGTAATTCCGTCCTTCTAAGGACTAAGGTATATGTTCAAGCTACCCGCACACATTTATATTGAAATTCAAATAATGTAAGTTTCTTAGTAGAAGTAGCAGAGACAGATCAAGGGATTGAGATGTAGACACAAGAAAAAAATTACCTTCTCTATTAATGCCGAAGAAACCTTTTCTCCTGCAACTACCTCTGCAGCATGGTCTGATTCCTCCCTGGCCACCCTATATGCTCTCCTAGCCTCTTCTTCATCCTCTGTGCCCTCCTTTTCCACCATGGTGTTATATAGTTCTATCTACATTGAGCAAGAGTGGCATTCCAGTATTACCTAATGCAAATTGGTAGCTCATAAAAATTTCAGTCCATCTTCAGCTCATACCTCCTTATTGACAAGACTAAGAAACTCTTGACGCTCGTTCGTAACAGACTGCAACATAAGACACAAGTTGTACAGGGGCAACTGAGTGCTAATGCAAGTTTTCTACAAATGCAGGATAAACAATATTAACACACGAAAAGTAGGATCATACAGAAGCAGATGCGAGCACAGCCAATGCTTGACTGATATCACAAAGGTGGTCCTTCTTCTCATGTTCTTTCGATTTCTTTAGCTCCTCTTCTTCCCTAGCAGTAGGCTCAGTCATTTCCTTCAAAGCCAAATCTTCTTCGGTAGCCCGTGGTTCGTCTAGCTTTGCCTTTTCTTCTTTGTCTTGCTTTTTCTCCTCCTCCTGTTAATCAGAACATGCGTATTATTAACAATTTATCACTGCCACATAGTTGAAACATAAACCAGTGACACCGGGAAAAACATATATAAGACCGCTGTATAGTGAACATTTTAAAACTGTATAGCCAAGGAAAATATAAAGACGGGTAGGAATATTGCATCTTCAGGTTAACCAAGTAACTACATGAAGAAGACTGCTATTGCATTATATTGCTAAAAGATACAAATAAGAATTCAAGTACGATATGATCTCATCGTTTTCTTCTAGTACTCTTTATTGCTTGTTCTTTCAATAGAACCTTCTTGATTAAATTTTAAAAAACTATTAAAATATACTAATCTTTATGTTCAGTAAATGTAAGTGATACAAAACTCTCTGGTATCTTAGGAGGCGTGTAACACCAAACTCTCTCTTTTCAATGAAATGAAACGCAAAGGCTTTTTGCGTTTTCTCGAAAAAAATAAGTGACACAAAAGTTCAAGCTAACAAACTAGCTGGGAAAGAAAAAAAATATGATCCTTGTACAAGCGATTTCAAATTTCTGTGTTTCAAAAGATAATCGTTTGGCTAAAACAACGCATGTCTGGAAAAATGAAGCCTTAGGAGGCTGTTGTAGCAACATTATCTTCAAAAAAATTAGTTCAACTTCTCATATCTAACTTGAGAAGAATTTCCAAACTACGAGTATGGCATATACTTTATTGCAGCTGGGTGATTGGTGATACAACCAATAATGTGAAAAAAAGGAGACCCGTGTATAGAATACCTACAGAGAGGACAGCGAAGATACATGTTTATGATACATTAGTGTACCTTGATAAGTTCTTCCTGCATCTCAATGAATTCCAATTTTCTCTTCCTCTCAGAGACAGAATCTTCAGAAGGCAATACTGTTCCAACTGTATCCACAACTTCATCTGGCAGAGAAGATAACGTTGCTACAACAGCCTCCTCGGGCTTCATTTTTCCAGACACAGTAAAAGCTCTAACGGAATTTTTTAATAAGGTTAAAATTGAACATAGGCATCAAGTCAACAGGTTAATTATCACCAGAATTACCTTGATAAAATCAGAAGAGATGATGGCACAGAACGATTAAGTGATAAATCCAACCAGTCTTTGATCTGAATATAGAAAGAAACGTTCAAACTCTCACAAAAGTTTGACATTTGCAAAATTTATGCTAGCACACTGTAAATATCTGGTATAATCAACGCAGAGCACTAGCAATTAGCTAAAACTGCAAAATAGCAGGGCATATGGTATGGATGGAAAAAAAAAACTAAATTAATAGAGTGCCAATACAAGAACATATACACCTCCAACAATAAGCACCTGATGTGCTTTTTTTTAAACAGGTCGTCATCAACGGTCTGGAAAGAGACGAACCTGATGGCGCATCTCCTCTATTGACAGTAAGTCAAGGTGGCCACGTTCGCGACAAGCATGTCGGAGCTCTTCGTCAGAAAGAGACTCCACTCCCTCGGCTTGGATCATCGTATCATCATTCTTAATGCTGTGCATATACACATAAAGATTGTATTACATTTAATTACCAAAATTGTACATTAGTAAAATTTGGAAGATCAATCTAAGGAAGGAAAACATCAAGCTGTCTTGAGTTGCAACGTCAAGGGGGTTCGGGGCTCGTGCAACAACAGCATTATTATGTTCTGAACTTATTATTCTGAATCTCGGATGAGGTCATGAGAAGTTGAGAACTATTAAAATCACTCAAATTTTGAGCTGGTGTATCTTTTTGGCAGGCTTTCTGGAAGATAATTTAAGTCGAGTCTGAGCAATTGGCTGATCTTTAAAAGCCTAACAGTATACTAAAGTGTTTTATGTTCTGAGCTGAGTTTCTTACGAGGTCAGAGAATTATCAAATCAGTCGAATATTCTAATGGGTTATTTTCCTTCTGGTAGACTTCCTGAAAAACATTTTAACTCAAATTTGAGTTACTAGCTTATGCTTAAATATGTAAGAAACCCGTATAAGTAGTGATTAAGTAGGTATGAAAGAATGCTTATGCTGAAGAACAACACATTTACATGCAAGATATGTTCTACAGTATCCATTGTACCAATTTCTTACTCTAACATCTATATTCAGAAGAAATTTAAGGACATACTCTTGTAATTTCTTCCGAAGCATGAATCTCAAGTAGTGATCCGTACCAAAAGGCTTAATCCCCATATATTTACACATGTTTACTAATCTTGATCTGCAGAAAAATGTTAATTGAAAATAGTGATCTGGTAAAATCAAAGGATTAAGTAAATAACTAAATATTCAATGGACACCAACCTGTTCATGTTATCCAGAGTCAGTTCATCATTAAACAGCTTTGCAAAGCTCAAAATTTCTTCATTGGAGACATGTCCACCTTTCCTGACCTAGTTCCGCATTCAAGAGGGCATCACCAAACACCATTAATACATCACACCTATTGATCTATGCTCGAGTTAAGAAAAAAATATTGAGCAAATACCTTGTTCAAAAACTCATCCAGGTCGTCAGCTGTCTGTTTCATTTCCCCACTACGTGATGTTTGAAGTTCTCTTGCCATTTCCTTTGCTGTATCTTGTAAGAACTTTGCATATTCCATCCTTGCTTTCAGTTTCCTTTTTAATGCCTCCTGCACACAGAAAAATGAAATGCAGTCGTGAGTTATATGTTTAGATTTAATAATTTTGCTAGCAGGACAATAAGGGGCAGGTCGTAGGTCATTACCTCCTCTTTCATCTTGTCCTGGAAAGTGGATGGCAACATGTTTGGAAATAGCTTGAGGAACACTGGCAGTAAGAGCTCCATGAATGGAATTATGATAAACACGGCGAAAGGTACCAGTCTGAACATGTCTGCTGTTGTGCGTGTAAGCTGTTGCCTCTCTCTCCTTGTAAGGTTCTTTCCACCAGCAAGTTTCACCAACAATCTTGATGAAATTCGAACATCTGCCCACAGTAGCTTACTGCCCAACCAATAATGCTGCAGCGTAGAAATGAATTCTTCCTTCCAGTGCTTCAACTTCGCAGCCCAGTCCGCTCTTAAAACCACAAAACAAAATATAAACTAAAACGTCGAGACAAACAGCCATCCATGAAAAAGAGCAAGACAGCAGAAATACTTCAATTCAAAGAAGGGAACCAAGACCTGCTCATTGCAGCAACAACTCGCAGAGCAGGACCAATACCCAGAATCCTTGCCCAGAATTTCTGTACGATTGATTGGTCAGTCTTTTGAACTTCCTGCACCTGCTTAGCTTTAGCCTTTGCTTTTGCAGTGCTTAAGCCTTCCACTGCCTGATCACACTCTTCTGGAGATGCCTCCTTTTTTGGCTGCTTCTGGTCCTCACTCTGCTCATTCAGAACACCAGATTTAGGTTGCCCAGCTGTTTTTGATGCTGTGCGGACTGACTGCAGGAAACACCTGGCTCCCAAGGGGAATCCCAAATTCCGTGCTTTAGATTCATATGAGGCAAGAGAAGCACCAAGAGTTGGGCGCCACAGGAATCCATTACTGAGGCCCAAATGGTCTCTCTTCCTTAAGGTACATAGCACCTTCTCACGGTTAGAATCTCCTGAGTTCTGCTCCGACAAATGACATACAGTACTGAGCTGAACATCAGATCCAAATGTTCCTTGCCCAAAAATGGAATTAGATGAATGTAATAAAAGAGGTGCATTAGTATGCTCCAGAAAATATCTCCGTCTCCTAACGATTGCCCTCGAGGCCATTCTTGCTTGCCGCTTCCTTTACTCAAAAGAACGGCAGTGTCATGCCTCTCTGGGAGTCTGGGTAGAACCCTGGAACATGGCAACCTCTAGTTATGGGCATTGCCACATCTATAGTATACAAAGACATGCAATAATAAAAAAAAAAACTAACACAAAGTTTGTCTTAAAAGTTGTATCAGAAAGGGTAGTCGTAAAATCCTATTTAAATGCGGAAAGTGATTCCATGTCTACAAAAATGAGCATTTTCCATGACTCAGTTATGTCATGTCAAACTTCAACAAGAATTACCAGCTATAATTAACTTACATACAATAGTTAAACCTGAATGCACTAAGCATATAGCAATCCACAAAGGCATAAATGTCATTAATTTATTTTATTTTGCGATGAAAGAGAGCTTTATTACTCAACATGAAGTTTACGTTCTTCAGCAATTACGACCGCAACAGTCTGAACGCTCATGTGACCTGGACTTGTGTTCTTATGGTCACTCTAGCTAAACTTGCTAGTTATTATGTGCCACCCTATTCTGCGACTGAGTGATCTTTACACCCTGTCGAGCTGAAAATGGCCAGTAAGTTTGTCCAGTGGGAGTGCCAGCACCTCCCTTGCAGACCAGGTTTCTGCCACCAAGGCACCAACGCAATGTTTAACCATCTCATACAGTAAAAATAACCAGCCCAACCCCACCACCACAGAACCATCCCAGCATCAGCCTTACCATCTTGAGCGACTACAGATTTTTCGAACTATCAATGCTACCCAACCCTATGGAGAGGGGAGCTTAAGGAATTACTGGGATCACCTTCTGCAATGAAGAAAACCAACAATACTCGTGTCCTTGATAAGACGCCGACTATCACATTGCTTAATCTGCAATAGCTACGACACATAGCTACATATGAAACGGGACTGATCTCCACCGAAGGCACAGGTTTGCCATGCACAACGCCATTGCATAGGTGCCGTATCTTCTATGCGAGCATCCGCACCATCATTCATTCCCCACTGTGGCCTGGAACAGAAACGCCCCAGGTTGTTTCAGTTCCAAAGAGTTTTGTTCTTTTCGAGGGAGGGGAAAAGGAGGCGATGGATAGGGAGGCATGTGGAGCTGATTGCGGCGGTGATCGCTCGACCGAAACGTGTAATGACTGTTTGAGGGGATAGATGCGACACCGGCGGCTGCGTTGATTGTTACGGTGATGGCTCCCATCTGCCGCCACGAATGGGAACTGTCGCATGGTCAACCATTTCTCCCCTCTGTCGACCCAACTAGTCATGGGACGGCTAGCTCCATGAACTTGACCAACGGAAGAAAATCAAGGGCAAAGAATTAACAGCGGTAACTTCTTCAGGGGATATCCTGAAACGCTCATGAACATGTATGAACGTACATCGCCAGTAAATTCACAACCTGCCTGAAACTATATCACAGCTAGACGGGTCTGATTAATGCCGGCAGGGCAATTGATGATAACCCCCCAAGTTGGTGCGCGTTCTATCATAACCCCCCCTTGTGTCACTGACATGTGGGTCCGGGACCCACATGTCAGCGACACAAAGGGGGGGTTATGATAGAAGTCGCACCAACTGGGGGGTTATCGTGGATTTTAAACTAATCGCATCATACCCATGTCTGAATGATCAAAACCTGTAAAATCCGCTACGCCTATCACTGACTAAGCATCGAGGCTGCTGCACAACCTGCCTATTTCCGCCAAATCCCCGGTCGAAATGCGCATTGGCGGCGACCCCGAAAACGGTTCACGAATCACCAGCGCGCGCGGTCAAACAAAAGATGCCACGCGAGAGGTAGCTGGGAGCGAGGGGCGGACGAAAGCGGGCTCACCGGGGTTGTGGCGGCCGATCGGCCGTGCGGCGGAATCCGTCGCGCGACGCCCGCGTTGGATGGATCCGGGCGGAGCGGAGCTAGAAGGCGGGGAGCGGAGTGGAGACGGGCAGGGAGCGTGGGAAACGAACAAACGAACGAACGAACTGCTGGAAAGAAAGCGTTGCGGATCGGAGAAGAGAAACGGGTATCCGCATCTCTGGTGGAATCAGTGAAGTGGGAGGAGTGGCTGCGGCTCGTGGGCCGAGGCGAGGGCCGCGCGGCACCCGCTACCAGTAGGTAGTGGATCAAATCATCAAATATTTTATCCGCAAAAAAATAAAATCATCAACATTCTTTTCTGAACATCTAAACGACTGCAATTATTAGATATAACGAGAGATTACAATACAGTCATTACAACAATGACTCTGCTTAACAGAGAAGAAACCACTAGCGCCTAGTTGCGCACTAACGAGAAAAGCTACTGTTGAAGAAGCAATGGTTCGGCGAGAACTCGGGCTCAAAAAACGTGTAGCCGTACTCTCAGGCCCAGTCCTGAGATTTTGAGGGTCCCGGGTGAGAATTAAAACATGAGCCCCTTAAAAAATAATCTAATATCCCTAAATTAGTTAAGTTTAGTCAAATATATATTTCTTTTTGATTGAGTTGTTTCTTCCGCCAAAACAATTGGTGGAGAGGCATTGCTAAACTGCAAATCCCATTTTCTTGTTTTAGCGTAAGAGCAAGGGGCATTGCTCTTGAAATTCTTCAGTAGATTAATTCCACACATGAGTTCATTTTTTCTGGTTGCCGCAAGCAATGAGCTCTCTTTGGGGATGTTGGACTTTGAGCCTATGCATCTATTTCGGGCGATTAATATGCTAGTTTATTTGATTATACTCTTTTTTTCTTTTTTCTTTTGCTTATCGCCATTATCAGTCTCAAGAAGGATCAAGCCAAATTGCATTTACCGTGCAACCAATCAAAATATGTTCGTGCGATTAATCAACGGTCAAAGTAAAAAAAAAATTATAGAACAAATCAAATTATAAAGGAAATCAATTGGATCAATTAGTGTTCCTATTTCTCTGGAAAAAATCATTTTTTACGAACTGCAAAAAAATAAATCAATTGGTCGCTGATTCTGTCTTCGCAATTTTTTTAGAATAATAAAATCATAATTCCTGAGCCAATCCGCTCCATGCCTCAGCCTTCTTGACCCACCACCACTTATTTTGAGGGAAGTGGCCCACCACCACTTAAACACCCGATAGCTAAATCAAGAAAGGCCGCAGCCTAGATAGCTAAAGAAAGCAATGAAGCCATGTTATTAAAAGGAAAAAAGGCCCAGAGCTTCATCTCCCAATGTTTCCCCTTTCTTCTTCGTCGAGACTGAGACAAAGAACCTCCAGTACCCAATGGTTCCTCCGGCGATTTCTCTCTGCTCACACATACCTTGGCCGGGGGCCCTATGTTTCGCGGGCCCAAGACCATAAATGTGGTCGTGCTTCCTGTATCGGCAAGAGCCAGTGTCGTTGCATTATGGGTTTTCAAGGACAGGGAGATTGTGGACTCACTGAATTGCCCACCATAAGCAGATGCCGATATGCTCATCAATTTTTCAGCATGTTCATCCTGGTCTGGTGGTTGTTGTTGAGCTGCTTCTTGAGGTTGAGCTAGTTGCAAGAGATGTACTTGGTTCTGTTCTCCCTTAGCAACCTCATCATCTGAATGGTCTTGCATTTGTATTTGATTGAGGGCACGTTGCCCTCTTGCTGCATAGAGGATTGGGTTTTTCTCTCATCGAGAGCATTTACTTATTTGCTATTTACTTTTCACACTTTATTTTTATTGCAAACTATATACCCAAAACACCAAAAACGTTACTCCACTATTTCTGTTTTTTTGTTATTTCTGCTAACCAATACCTTCAACTCCTCGTGGATTCGACAACCTTTATATTTGAAAATTACTACAATTGATCTGCTGCACTTGGGAGCCATCAGCTAGTAACTTCCACCATGCACTTGATGGAGATAGAGGAACACCATGAGCTAGTGCAGGTCGCACCACGAGATCTCACATGTGCAGCCTTCTCCGATAAACTCCAGTAGTCACAGCAGAGATACCCCCAAAGCACAGTCGCCGCCGAAAGGGGAATCACCAAATCCATTGAATAACACACGCCAGATACAAGGCCCCAAACACTTATCCCGACATCCCGCCCGAACACCATGGCCAGGACAAGAAGAAAAAGAGAGAAGCTGAACTGCCCCGATCTGGTTTATTTGAAGAGGAAAGACTTCCTAGAAACCTAATTGTACACGTCAGGACCACCTCCCCCTCACCACCGGATTCCATGGTCGCGGGTGTTTGGGGGAGGCCAAATCTAGAGCAGAAAGGGGTGTTTAGGGGGAAACGACACAAGGGCCAAAGGGGGCAATCTCACAACCGCTAATGCTGATCATCAACAACATATTGTGACATAGGCATGCCGAATGAGTCTGCCGAATAAAGTACCCGACATTATCTAGAGGCCCACGACCCGAAACTTTGGAGGCCCAGAAGCCCAGAGGATCTCGGATAAGGAATATAGAGTTGTATTAGGAATTGTGTAACAATACGGGAAATACCCGATAAACCTTCTCGTGGTTTGTAACTTGTACGGCACGAAGTCCCTCGGCTCTGCCTCCTATATAAAGGAGAGCCGAGGGAAGAGAAGCATCGATTCATTGCTTGCAAAACCACCCGCAACTTTAGTCGAAACACCTTTGTCGGCTGAAACCTTCGAGATATACTTGCTCTCTACTTCTTAATTACGAAACTCAAGTCTACAATCTGTGGGCATTGACAAGTTAATACCTTGTCATATTGAAAGTGGGATTTTACAGAGTCAAAACATTGATTTTAGTCACACAGAACAAATGTATCGAGAGCCGTCTGACAATCAGGTATACGGTGGATAGCAAAAAAATTCACCATATGGCAAAGTTAACAGAGCCCACAACATAAGAGAACCTGACAACTTTTGTGTGTGGTCCTTAAAAGGAGATTTTATTGTAGATAATAAAAATAAAAATCACAAAATCCCAATGAGATCAACTTATAATAGCGTTTTTCCTAATTTTCAATTTTTTTTCACATACTCACAGCTTCCAGACTCATTCACAACCACATCAACCCCCTCCCGCCCCTTCATGGCATCGGTCATGTTGCTGAAGACTTGCGCATCCTCGTCTGTTAAGGAGCCTCTCTTCCTCTTCCCATTACCTGTAGATGGTTGACCACCAAGGTACCCCAGAACCGCTACACTTACGAGACAATCTTACATGAAAATGGTTATGCATTGATGTGTGGCCTGACATGGAAGCCATGCTACTTGGTCTCTCGGATTGGGTTTTAGGGATTGTCCAAGCTCTAGGTTGAGGGTATATTATTTGGCAGTTTGGCGCCTTCGAGCTAGGGTGAGAAGGGTGAATTACCACACCATGTCATTCATCCTCTATTGGAGTATACGAGGGTTCTTTTTGCCACTTGTTTTCCTCCCTTGTCTTGGCTCTTCTTCGCTTCTCCCAAGTTTAGCGAGCACTTCAGTGATCAAAGTTTGCGACATCCTCAAGGTGCACACATGTTTAATGTTTGCTTGTGTTCGTAGAATTTGTAAGTTAATTGTTCTCTTTAGCACCTTGTATTGATCGATCGTTTGTGGCTTTATTAATTTGAAGTCGGGAGTAATGCCTTCAGTAACAAATGTAGGGACACCTAGATGTTCACTAGAGCCCATAACAAACTTGTCAGTAGCCAGACCAAAATAGAAGATGATCTGCATCTGACCATAATTTTGGATGGCTTGTCGAGGAAATCAGCATCCTTTGGGTAATTGTAAGATTTAAAAGACAATGTATTAGTTGTGTCTAACATGTCAAGTTATGAATAAGTGAAACAAGTGGTAGATTATTTAACTGTTATGTGGCGTGAGTAGTGCCTATCCTCTAACGGTATAGATGAGCTATCATCACACTGTTAGGCCGGCTCTACTAAGGTCTCTAAGCTCTAATGCTGTGGTCACCCGGCATACCACTGCATGGTGTAGTATGCAAGTCTGATATAACACCAATGAAACACCGTTCCACTAGTATTATATCGCTCAGAGTGGTACAACAGAAACATATGCGGGTTCAAGGCATGTCTATAGAATTACAACACTGACTCTTTACAAAAGATCCACACAGCCTCCTACTTTACAATGAGGTAAAACTGCAACTAAACTCCAGAAGAACGACTCGTACTCTAAGCCTATCACGAACTCTATTGGTAGAGTATTTAACTAACTATAGAGGCTATGAATAGATTCTAGCTAAATAGGATCTAAGTTTAGGAAGCTAGTTCCTTTCTATTGCTAATCTAGGTTGTCCCTTGTTGGATGTGGTGTTTGACTCCTCTGACAGGTTCATGTCCCTTGAAGTAGTTGTTGACTCCTTGGTCTTCGAGTTGCACTGTAGATCCTCCATCGATGCCTCCATATCTAAGCAGGGGATTTAAGAGTGGGATGAGTACGAGCGTACTCAACAAGTTCATTATAGGAAAGAGGTGTTTAATGCACTAGCTACGATATTAGACCGGAAAGTCTAATACCAATGCAAGTTTTCATAACCATTTCTTCAAAAGGTTGCTTTTATTCGGAAGAACTATGTCCGTCGGCCTTCACCGGTTTACTAGAACTTCATGGAGTTCCTTTCCGGCAGCGTTCGCAGTTCCATATCCCGGAACAGGGAGTGACAGGTCACGGTTCATTACACTCTGCAGAGGTGTGTTGCTTTACCCATAAGAGATCTTAACCTTGGTGCCAACCAAGCTGCAGGCTTGTCCACACTCCCTATGGTGTGAGGCCCGGTATAAGGTCATAGCCAATCATATTCCTCCGCTACCTCATACACCCACCCTTTGCTGCAAACTCCGACCCTGGGTCCTCGCCGGTGCTCTTATACCAACTAAGGACGGCCCCCGACCACGACAACGGTTCGGGTCTCTACCATGAACTCCTTTGCCGGCAGCTGCAACCCATCATAGACCGCAATAACCGTGGGGACTTCATCGGGACCCCCACCCTACCACTTGTCCTCTCTTGGATCAAGGGTACCACTTGTCCTCTCTTGGATCAAGGGTCTACGGTAAAGCGCATCCGTTGATGTACAAGAGGTGGAAATACAATTGACTATTCCGTCCCACTCCAGATCTTATGGTTCACACGGGTATTACGGCACAAGAATCACTGGACGACATTTGTTGTTTAATCCTAGATGGATATAAAACCTTGCAATGGAACCTCCACCATATCAACACAATCCATGGTCCATTGCCCACCACATAGTCATATTCATAGTTATGAAAATAGTGGTTTTGGTTTTTATGCAATAGTGATAAACATAGTACTTTGCAAGTAATTTGGTAAAAATACTCAAATGACATGAGCAAGCGATGAACTTTCCTTTCTTGACTGCAAGATGATGCAGGCAAGGTCTTCGATACGCAATAACTCCAAATTCTGAAATAGCATCATCGTCCGGTAAGGACGATGTTTAAAACATTGGCAAGGATGCAATAATGCATAAGTATGAGATGCAATCGCTCTAAGTGTGACCTAACCCCGATGATTTAGGATTAGTGAGTTGTAATGATTAGTTCAAGGTGTGTTGCACTTTTAGAGTGATTCCACAAACAAGCTTCTTATTAGGGTTTGGTTATCTTAGTATCATAAACAAGTAGTGCAATATATCACAACAATAACATTAGTATAACACAACAATAACATTTGGTATAATCCTAACATGTAATGAGCAAGTTGTTGATTTTAATACTATATTTCATAGTTAATGATTAATTATCATATTCTTCAAAAGAATAACTTTTGAAGAACATATTACTTAAGTTATAATAATTATTTCAAATAAGGCTTGTGGTGCCCAGGGTTTTCTATTGGATCCCCTAAGTAAAGAATAGTTGGTTCCTAAATAGGATGGTTCCTAAATATCTAATACTAGTAGGGTTTAGTTGACCATGTGCATATGAAGTGGACTACTACATATGGTTGCTATTCTGGTTGATTATAATGGTGTTATACTAAAGAATGGTGAGTAGGGTTGATGTTATAAGGTTGACTTGTAAGTAAATATATTTATATTGGGTATATGATTTGAAAATGAATACTATCCAATCAAGGATGAATACTTAAGCTCTATTTAAGTCAATGCTATGGCTTAGATATATGGTATATGGAACTTATCCTACATGAGGACAATATTAGTAAGTGGTATCCACTTAGTTGAGTTGAATTAGGGATGATGGATAATGGTTACTAGGTTTGGTATCATGCTTCTAATGGTACAATATTGGATGATACAACCAACAAGGTATGACCAATTTACGGTATAAGCTCAAATTGGTAGTGTAGGATAAATGTTTATCTAAATAATACAAGTAACACATGGTCTAGTATCGACCTCCTACTTAAGGTCCAATCATAAAGGTCCTAACATGGTCATGCAAAGTAAGTCAAACAATTCCATTTGGCTCAAAGATGTATCATAGTATGACTTAAAGTGTGGTTAGAGTTTTTGTATATTTATATATGAGTGCAAACTCATATTATTGATTTTAGAGAATAGAGTTATAGCAACTCATATTATATTTAGGTTTTAAGTAATATATATCAAGGTTAGAATATATTATATTATTAAAAAGTACACACTGAGTTTATTACATGAAGTACATGATTAAAGTTGGAATAATATTTCCACCGTTTAGAAATTCAATTAAAGATTTTTAATGATTATTAAATAAGATTGTAGGAATTTAAAAGCAACTAAAATTGGAGTTAGAACCTTTAGGGCTTCAATATTTTAGTGAGCTTGATTTTAAAATGTTAATATTTATTTGTTACATGAATAATTTTCATAACATTTTTAGATTAGAGAACAATTTATATTTATTGGTTAAGCATTTTCATATAATCTGTAAAAATAGGCACACATAGATGCATAATGTAAGTATGTTACCTATTCTGATTTGATTAACTTAGATGGGGGCACATCGTATACATTTAGTAAATTAGTTATTGGGCTTAGATCAAGTTAATGGTTGGATCAATCAGAATGCACGTACAAAACGAGACTAGTTTATTGGGCTGAAGCTATTTTGGCTTAGTAACACACATACACGCACAAGGTTCGCCAGACACCGTACGAAGCAAAGCCCAGTTCATCCCCACACTCAAGTCTTTCTCCACGCATGGACACGAGAATCGTGATTCACCTCTCGCTCGCTCGCGACCTGGCCGCCGCCCCTGCCGTCTCCTGCCGTCGCCGACCGCATCCGCCTCCGCTGACCTTCGGCGCAGCTCCACCATCTTCTCCTCCACCAAATCCCCACCGGCGCCTCCACTCTACGCCTTCGCCTCCGCGCCCACGGCAAACCCTAGCCCGCGGTTGGCTTGGTCGCCGCCGGCCGCTAGCGGCTCCGGCTCCTCTGTCCGCTTCCCTTTGTTGACCTCGCCGCCTCGATGTTTCTCCTCGACCACCTCCCGAACTCTCGCTCGATTTGGCCATGCTCGGCCACCCACCGGTCTCCCCGATGGTATGGTGCTGCTGCTGCTGTTGTTGTTGTGCCGCTACTATGTCCTTAATCTCAATCTCGAACCCAGCTCCACTACCCAGACGCCGACGACCACCTCCCGGTCCCCCGGGTCGACCTCGCCTCCTCTTCTGCGTCACCTGCGACTACGGCGTAGCCTACCTCTCGGTGAGCTATTTCTCCTCCTCTCTATCTCTCCGTAATGTGTCGTGTGATCCGGTGATTGGGCGGTGGTGGTTCTGTCCCGGTTCATGACATGGATCCGTATTGTTGTGTGTAATTCAGGTGGTGCTATTGATCTCCTAGAGATTTGTTTCTATTACTATATAATTGGATTTATATGTACAACGACAAGTTATGATTCATCTAGGTCCTGGTGTTAGTCTTGATGTCTAGCTAACTCTAAATGTTGGTTACATGTTCAGGTCATTCTAGCATATTAGGATTTGGATAGAAACTAGGGATTTGATCTTGGTTATATCATTCAAATGGTTATAAGCTTTTGAATTTAAATGGTTGGAGTGCTAGATAGGTTCCTGGAGTATAAGATGATGTTGTTGACAAATGCTATCAATGTAGCCCTGTGAGTAGTACGTACATGTTCTAGTAGATTTTATGGTTAGGAAGGAATGTAAAAGGAACTACTACAAATAATATGATTATATGCATCCTATGATGCATATGATCCAAACGAATAAATCTCGACAATCTGTATACGAGAAATTGGTGATGCAATATATGGGTCAGTTATAAAGGTTTGGTTTGTTGTGTAATTGAAGATGATATGACAGTAAATCTTGTCATGCAAGAAGGAGTGTGCGGATAATATGCTTTCGCTGATTTTACTTTCCTGGTTCATACATAGACATGATATAAGTAGCTATTTGATATTTTCTTGTTGTGTTTCTTCCTGGTGGGTTTTCTTTAGTGTTCCTAGAGTATTTACTTGCTGTAATTATTTGTGTGGATTTGTTTTGGTGTTCACAAGATAACAGTAGCTTATGTAAACTAGTTCTTGGTCAATTAAATACTTAGTTAGATGGTTTCTAATGTTCTTGGTTATGCGTTAATTACTGGTTGTTGCTGGTGGTCATCGGATCATGCATATATACGATCTGATCATGTGATAGTGTTTGTGGATCATGCATATATACGATCTGATCATGTGATACTGTTTGTGAGTGCCACGTATGTCCAATATTTGGACAACTCTTTGGCTAGGTAGTTAAAGTGATAAGAATCGATGTTTGGCTTGATTTCTTAGCCCGGCCTGTGATGCGAAGACTGAAGCACAGTTTCCGCTAGGGACAGATACTAAGATTTGGCTTTCCAAATTCTCTGTGATGAGCTCCGCATAAGTATTATTATGCAGGCTGAGAGAAATCTTCATCCTCAATTTACTTTGAATTTCCTTGGGCTTTCTTTTTATCTACAGCTCGATAGGATCGGATAGATATTGTCCTAGATGTTGTCTGTCTAAAGATTTCTAGCTCCCGGCTATTGCCGGTGATCATCGGTCCAAGTACTCGCTGATCTTGAGCTTGTAGATGTTGTTGCTTCACTAATTCCCTCTTCCCCTTATATGCTACTATGAACAAATGCTATTCTTAACTTGCTGCCTAATAACAACCTACTGCTGTAGAGTAGTTTGGTCTTCTGGATTCTGAATAACATGCTTCTTGTGGATAGCCTGCTCCTCCTTGTTGCTTGTATATTTCCAAAGATCTCACAATATATTGTTGTGGCTGGTTTGGCTATTCTTGTTATTCCTCTAATGGATCTTGGTGTTTTTACTGGTGGATAATGGATAGATGACTGCTAAGGATGTGCTGATCTACTCTTGATAACTTTCTGTTCTAAGGTCTGGTTCTTTTAGTACTAGATAGTGTTCTTGTGTATGAGCTGAGTCGCTAATCATTTTACTCCGTATATGCTCAAGGATAGGTTGGTACAGATTTGGTTGTTGTGAGAGACAAATGCTTCGGCTGGTTGTTGTAGCCTTGATTTTATAATACCGGTCGATTCTGTCGTGGTGGTGACAACACATAGGTTGCATGTAGTGAGTAAGCTGCACTGCGTAGTCTCTTTGAAGTGCAAGTGGTCAAACTGGTTTGCTTTGCTTCCAAGTGCAAGCATACGGCTGGGTTTGCTCTTATCCCTAGTAGATATTTATTTTGATGCACCAAGTGGTACTTGATTGAGTGTGGCTTTACTTTGTTTGTCCTCTGCAGAAAACAAAGATCAATCGAGGATTGAGAAGATTTAGATTTAGGAATTCTTTTATTTCCTAGTAATCTTCTATTACTTTTGTAAAGAGAATATATAATTGTGTAAAGGTTGTACAATTTTAATGGATGTATGATGATTTGTAATATTTAGTTCTTGACCAAACAATCTTATTTTACTTGAACTTATTTGATTTATAATTTCTGAAATTATTAATAATTTCTTTGTATTATTAAATATGATGGACATGAAACTTATTCTTTTGAGATTAGAATTCCAATTCAAATTCTTATTTGAACTTGTGTTATTCATATTTGAATTTGAATTCAAACTTGTTCTCCCAAAAACACATGAATGCACAAAGGTCATGTCGAAATCTACCGCACTTACATCGATGACTAACTCAATTCCATCGATGCAAGAGAAACCTCGATCACTTTGACAGTTTTAAACAAAAGAGCGAAAATTCCCCGGATTTTCTATGCATGAATGCAAAGCACACATCTGTTTCCTCTAATTTTGTAACCCCAAATACTGGGATATTACAGTCTCTACCCCTTAAACTAAACTTCGTCCTCGAAGTTTGATCTCTCTCTCACGTTTCCGGAGTGTGGATCAGACTGGTGCAGACTACATCTTTTCTCGAACTCCGTGGTGATTTCACTGGATATAATTGAGTATATCCTTTGTCCAGATTCTTCCTGGAATCCATTAGTGTTTGCCTCCGAACAGTGGTTTCTTCTTTCAATTCCATGATGTCTTTCAATATCATAATCTTGTTTCCTTTCTCATTGAAGGTTCAATAATTGGAACTTCTTCTGGTGCTGATAGACTTAACTAAGACTAATTTGATAACATATTCCTAATTGGTAAAATAGGTCTTTGTTTTTCCCTTACTACCAAAACTGCAATAATGGTACTTAGTAAGGTACTTACCATAGAAATGGTCTTGATGGTTTATTTCCCTAAGAATGGATTAGACTCATTTAGTCCATCCAATCCTGGATTATCGTTGATACCTATAACTCTTTTGGTTCATTTAGGTTCCATAAAAAGAATCTTTCAATTAATATTTAATTTTGGTATGGTCAAACTCCTCCGGTCTTTGTCATTCCTAAGCTTTATTTGGTCTACGGTATTTTCTTCGTCCAACTTCTTTATGCTTGACTTACTTGAGCTTTCGTACTTCTGAGTATATATTACTCACTTTCTCAAGTTAAAGTCCGATTCTTACTTCCTCGAGGTATAAACCTCGGCTTCTGGTCTGACATCCTTCTGAAAGTAGTGTTCGATGATCTTATGAAAATAAGATCGAACTTCCTCTCAGTTCAGACATTCTTCTTCTATTTTGCTCAAAGTATTGAGTCATTGTACATCTAACTCAATCTTTACTCTACCCCTTAGAGTTTTCTTATGGTCTTCAACTCCTTTTCTTCCA
This sequence comes from Lolium rigidum, assembly GCF_022539505.1. Lineage (NCBI taxonomy): Eukaryota > Viridiplantae > Streptophyta > Magnoliopsida > Poales > Poaceae > Lolium > Lolium rigidum. Next base: position 104,083,476 of record NC_061514.1, read on the forward strand.
ACTATTGTACTTATGATTAGAATATTGGTCTGGTTCTAACTTATGGGTTTTACTTCTTCTAAGGTCTCGCAAAGAATGTTTGTGGTGTATCCACTCAATTTGTGGACATCCAATGTGAATCCTTCAACTAAATGATTATAGATCTAGCTATTTGGCTGACAAGATTTTATTTGTTCACAAACTTTTGTTACAAATAATTAAATCGTGGACTATTCGTAATACCAACCGATACCAATTTGTGGTTATTATACCAACTCGTGGCTATTTGATATCTAAAAATGGATTCTATTATAGGTTCTGATCAACTGGACGAGACATCTTCTGCTTTATCTCGCAGCATTGATCCTATACCAATTGTGGTCTTCTGATATCAATTATGGTCTTCTTATATCTGCTATGGTTTCATAAATCATCTTCCTTCATTCAGGGTTTATTTTGCATGAAATCCACTAGCTGACACTATGAATATAGTATCCTAAGTGATTTCCCATGCATTCCCTCTTCCATAATAACTATGGTTCTACTTCTACTACTCCACAGTCATCATATTTCTCACCTTCATGCTTCCTATGTACTAAAGTACTCCTCTGTTGAGGTAAAGCATGAGTTTAGGTGGGTACTTCCTTCTGAATATTGTGGTTGCTTCCCACAAATTTACTCCTTTCTTCTGGTGGAGCTTCATCTTGTCTTCGGAATCCTCCAGAATTCGTCACTTCCTCACACGTTTACCATTATTACCCTCTAGATCTATAGCACCAAGTAAGGACTTGATATTGCAACATGCATTTGCATATCAAAGTCAAACTTCATGTATGGATCTAGTCAAACAATGAAATTCCAATAAAATCCAAGAAGATTCAGCTTTGTGCATATAATACACACCATCATAAGCCTGAATATGATTGTTGAGTAAGACATCTCTAAACATCAGGCTCTGATGTGTAGTATATAACACCACATAAGATAGGTCTGTATCGTGATACTTAGCACGAATATGTGGATTTCTACTATTTATCTCAACATTTACCTTAATTGCACATTTGCAATGAGATAAACTTGAAACAAAGTGGCCTTGGATAGTTAAAGTTAACCTAGTTTTGTTTGGAAGTACTAACAAAGTATTATACCATATATAAGTGCTATTGAGGACTATTTCACATGGTATCTTTTGGTTCTAATATTGCTACTCTAAACACATAACTATGGAAATATAGCTCGTATACTTCCAAGTGTTTATACTATCATAAGACTATGGACATGATGTGCTTAGCACACTTCCCATGGTTTTGAAACACATTTTTTACATTATTGTTTGAACAACTGGCTGCTTAACATACTCCTCCTAGGTCTTCATAATGTTCTAGTCCATCACATAATGATTCTCAGATGAATCATATATGATTAGTAACTCTATCATGTAGACATATTTTATTCCTATCTCTCTTCCTTACCTCCCATGATTGACTCATCATGGTCTACACTACCTCATATAACTCATATTTATCACTTACTACCAGTTGTTTCTCAAGTTTGGATAGATTTTACTTACCCATTACTTGTCTTGGTATCCTCTTCTAGTAGAATATCTTTATTATATACATATCTTAATCACTTGTTATCACTCCTATTACAGGTCTAGATAACTCTTACTTAAACAAAACATGTGTTGGTATACATCTTCCAATAGGATATCTTCCTTATGGTTGTATCCTCTCTTTGGACTACCATGTATTGTATACCAACTATGGTCTACTCATCTATAGTTTTAAGAACTTAATGATGTGCTACATATTTGGGGTTAGCTAACTAAGTTTACTTAAGAAAGATAGGTAAGAAATGTTGACTCAAGTGTGTCAGGATTATTCTCAAGTGAATATCCATCTCAAGTCATAAGAAGTATTTAGTTTAGCTAAGACAACTTCCTATAGACACTACCAATCCTATAGGTCTCCTTTAAAGGGTTTTAATCCTAGGGTCAAAGCATTTGCTCTGATACCAACTGTGGTCACCCGGCATACCACTGCATGGTGTAGTATGCAAGTCTGATATAACACCAATGAAACACCGTTCCACTAGTATTATATCGCTCGTAGTGGTACAACGAAAACATATGCGGGTTCAAGGCATGTCTATAGAATTACAACACCGACTCTTTACAAAAGATCCACACGACCTCCTACTTTACAATGAGGTAAACCGCAACTAAACTCCGGAAGAACGACTCGTACTCTAAGCCTATCACGAACTCTATTGGTAGAGTATTTAACTAACTATAGAGGCTATGAATAGATTCTAGCTAAATAGGATCTAAGTTTAGGAAGCTAGTTCCTTTCTATTGCTAATCTAGGTCTGTCCCTTGTTGGATGTGGTGTTTGACTCCTCTCGACAGGTTCATGTCCCTTGAAGTAGTTGTTGACTCCTTGGTCTTCGAGTTGCACTGTAGATCCTCCATCGATGCCTCCACATCTAAGCAGGGGATTTAAGAGTGGGATGAGTACGAGCGTACTCAACAAGTTCATTATAGGAAAGAGGTGTTTAATGCACTAGCTACGATATTAGACCGAAAGTCTAATACCAATGCAAGTTTTCATAACCATTTCTTCAAAAGGTTGCTTTTATTCGAAGAACTATGTCCGTCGGCCTTCACCGGTTTACTAGAACTTCATGGAGTTCCTTTCCGAGCGGCGTTCACGATTCCATATCCCGGAACGAGGAGTGACAGGTCACGGTTCATTACACTCGCAGAGGTGTGTTGCTTTACCCATAAGAGATCTTAACCTTGGTGCCAACCAAGCTGCAGGCTTGTCCACACTCCCTATGGTGTGAGGCCCGGTATAAGGTCATAGCCAATCATATTCCTCCGCTATCTCATACACCCACCCTTTGCTGCAAACTCCGACCCTGGGTCCTCGCCGGTGCTCTTATACCAACTAAGGACGGCCCCCGACCACGACAACAGTTCAGGTCTCTACCATGAACTCCTTCGCCGGCAGCTGCAACCCATCATAGACCGCAATAACCGTGGGGACTTCATCGGGACCCCCACCCTACCACTTGTCCTCTCTTGGATCAAGGGTACCACTTGTCCTCTCTTGGATCAAGGGTCTACGGTAAAGCGCATCCGTTGATGTACAAGAGGTGGAAATACAATTGACTATTCCGTCCCACTCCAGATCTTATGGTTCACACGGGTATTACGGCACAAGAATCACTGGACGACATTTGTTGTTTAATCCTAGATGGATATAAAACCTTGCAATGGAACCTCCACCATATCAACACAATCCATGGTCCATTGCCCACCACATAGTCATATTCATAGTTATGAAAATAGTGGTTTTGGTTTTTATGCAATAGTGATAAACATAGTACTTTGCAAGTAATTTGGTAAAAATACTCAAATGACATGAGCAAGCGATGAACTTTCCTTTCTTGACTGCAAGATGATGCAGGCAAGGTCTTCGATACGCAATAACTCCAAATTCTGAAATAGCATCATCGTCCGGTAAGGACGATGTTTAAAACATTGGCAAGGATGCAATAATGCATAAGTATGAGATGCAATCGCTCTAAGTGTGACCTAACCCCGATGATTTAGGATTAGTGAGTTGTAATGATTAGTTCAAGGTGTGTTGCACTTTTAGAGTGATTCCACAAACAAGCTTCTTATTAGGGTTTGGTTATCTTAGTATCATAAACAAGTAGTGCAATATATCACAACAATAACATTAGTATAACACAACAATAACATTTGGTATAATCCTAACATGTAATGAGCAGTTGTTGATTTTAATACTATATTTCATAGTTAATGATTAATTATCATATTCTTCAAAAGAATAACTTTTGAAGAACATATTACTTAAGTTATAATAATTATTTCAAATAAGGCTTGTGGTGCCCAGGGTTTTCTATTGGATCCCCTAAGTAAAGAATAGTTGGTTCCTAAATAGGATGGTTCCTAAATATCTAATACTAGTAGGGTTTAGTTGACCATGTGCATATGAAGTGGACTACTACATATGGTTGCTATTCTGGTTGATTATAATGGTGTTATACTAAAGAATGGTGAGTAGGGTTGATGTTATAAGGTTGACTTGTAAGTAAATGTATTTATATTGGGTATATGATTTGAAAATGAATACTATCCAATCAAGGATGAATACTTAAGCTCTATTTAAGTCAATGCTATGGCTTAGATATATGGTATATGGAACTTATCCTACATGAGGACAATATTAGTAAGTGGTATCCACTTAGTTGAGTTGAATTAGGGATGATGGATAATGGTTACTAGGTTTGGTATCATGCTTCTAATGGTACAATATTGGATGATACAACCAACAAGGTATGACCAATTTCTGGTATAAGCTCAAATTGGTAGTGTAGGATAAATGTTTATCTAAATAATACAAGTAACACATGGTCTAGTATCGACCTCCTACTTAAGGTCCAATCATAAAGGTCCTAACATGGTCATGCAAAGTAAGTCAAACAATTCCATTTGGCTCAAAGATGTATCATAGTATGACTTAAAATGTGGTTAGAGTTTTTGTATATTTATATATGAGTGCAAACTCATATTATTGATTTTAGAGAATAGAGTTATAGCAACTCATATTATATTTAGGTTTTAAGTAATATATATCAAGGTTAGAATATATTATATTATTAAAAAGTACACACTTGAGTTTATTACATGAAGTACATGATTAAAGTTGGAATAATATTTCCACCGTTTAGAAATTCAACTAAAGATTTTTAATGATTATTAAATAAGATTGTAGGAATTTAAAAGCAACTAAAATTGGAGTTAGAACCTTTAGGGCTTCAATATTTTAGTGAGCTTGATTTTAAAATGTTAATATTTATTTGTTACATGAATAATTTTCATAACATTTTTAGATTAGAGAACAATTTATATTTATTGGTTAAGCATTTTCATATAATCTGTAAAAATAGGCACACATAGATGCATAATGTAAGTATGTTACCTATTCTGATTTGATTAACTTAGATGGGGGCACATCGTATACATTTAGTAAATTAGTTATTGGGCTTAGATCAAGTTAATGGTTGGATCAATCAGAATGCACGTACAAAACGAGACTAGTTTATTGGGCTGAAGCTATTTTGGCTTAGTAACACACATACACGCACAAGGTTCGGCCAGACACCGTACGAAGCAAAGCCCAGTTCATCCCCACACTCAAGTCTTTCTCCACGCATGGACACGAGAATCGTGATTCACCTCTCGCTCGCTCGCGACCTGGCCGCCGCCCCTGCCGTCTCCTGCCGTCGCCGACCGCATCCGCCTCCGCTGACCTTCGGCGCAGCTCCACCATCTTCTCCTCCACCAAATCCCCACCGGCGCCTCCACTCTACGCCTTCGCCTCCGCGCCCACGGCAAACCCTAGCCCGCGGTTGGCTTGGTCGCCGCCGGCCGCTAGCGGCTCCGGCTCCTCCGTCCGCTTCCCTTTGTTGACCTCGCCGCCTCGATGTTTCTCCTCGACCACCTCCCGAACTCTCGCTCGATTTGGCCATGCTCGGCCACCCACCGGTCTCCCCGATGGTATGGTGCTGCTGCTGCTGTTGTTGTTGTGCCGCTACTATGTCCTTAATCTCAATCTCGAACCCAGCTCCACTACCCAGACGCCGACGACCACCTCCCGGTCCCCCGGGTCGACCTCGCCTCCTCTTCTGCGTCACCTGCGACTACAGCGTAGCCTACCTCTCGGTGAGCTATTTCTCCTCCTCTCTATCTCTCTGTAATGTGTCGTGTGATCTGGTGATTGGGCAGTGGTGGTTCTGTCCTGGTTCATGACATGGATCCGTATTGTTGTGTGTAATTCAGGTGGTGCTATTGATCTCCTAGAGATTTGTTTCTATTACTATATAATTGGATTTATATGTACAACGACAAGTTATGATTCATCTAGGTCCTGGTGTTAGTCTTGATGTCTAGCTAACTCTAAATGTTGGTTACATGTTCAGGTCATTCTAGCATATTAGGATTTGGATAGAAACTAGGGATTTGATCTTGGTTATATCATTCAAATGGTTATAAGCTTTTGAATTTAAATGGTTGGAGTGCTAGATAGGTTCCTGGAGTATAAGATGATGTTGTTGACAAATGCTATCAATGTAGCCCTGTGAGTAGTACGTACATGTTCTAGTAGATTTTATGGTTAGGAAGGAATGTAAAAGGAACTACTACAAATAATATGATTATATGCATCCTATGATGCATATGATCCAAACGAATAAATCTCGACAATCTGTATACGAGAAATTGGTGATGCAATATATGGGTCAGTTATAAAGGTTTGGTTTGTTGTGTAATTGAAGATGATATGACAGTAAATCTTGTCATGCAAGAAGGAGTGTGCGGATAATATGCTTTCGCTGATTTTACTTTCCTGGTTCATACATAGACATGATATAAGTAGCTATTTGATATTTTCTTGTTGTGTTTCTTCCTGGTGGGTTTTCTTTAGTGTTCCTAGAGTATTTACTTGCTGTAATTATTTGTGTGGATTTGTTTTGGTGTTCACAAGATAACGATAGCTTATGTAAACTAGTTCTTGGTCAATTAAATACTTAGTTAGATGGTTTCTAATGTTCTTGGTTATGCGTTAATTACTTGGTTGTTGCTTGGTGGTCATCGGATCATGCATATATACGATCTGATCATGTGATAGTGTTTGTGGATCATGCATATATACGATCTGATCATGTGATACTGTTTGTGAGTGCCACGTATGTCCAATATTTGGACAACTCTTTGGCTAGGTAGTTAAAGTGATAAGAATCGATGTTTGGCTTGATTTCTTAGCCCGGCCTGTGATGCGAAGACTGAAGCACAGTTTCCGCTAGGGACAGATACTAAGATTTGGCTTTCCAAATTCTCTGTGATGAGCCTGCATAAGTATTATTATGCAGGCTGAGAGAAATCTTCATCCTCAATTTACTTTGAATTTCCTTGGGCTTTCTTTTTATCTACAGCCGATAGGATCAGATAGATATTGTCCTAGATGTTGCTGTCTAAAGATTTCTAGCTCCTGGCTATTGCCAGTGATCATCAGTCCAAGTACTGCTGATCTTGAGCTTGTAGATGTTGTTGCTTCACTAATTCCCTCTTCCCCTTATATGCTACTATGAACAAATGCTATTCTTAACTTGCTGCCTAATAACAACCTGCTGCTGTAGAGTAGTTTGGTCTTCTGGATTCTGAATAACATGCTTCTTGTGGATAGCCTGCTCCTCCTTGCTGCTTGTATATTTCCAAAGATCTCACAATATATTGTTGTGGCTGGTTTGGCTATTCTTGTTATTCCTCTAATGGATCTTGGTGTTTTTACTGGTGGATAATGGATAGATGACTGCTAAGGATGTGCTGATCTACTCTTGATAACTTTCTGTTCTAAGGCTGGTTCTTTTAGTACTAGATAGTGTTCTTGTGTATGAGCTGAGCTGCTAATCCTTTTACTCCGTATATGCTCAAGGATAGGTTGGTACAGATTTGGTTGTTGTGAGAGACAAATGCTTCGGCTGGTTGTTGTAGCCTTGATTTTATAATACTGGTCAGTTGCTGTGGTGGTGACAACACATAGGTTGCATGTAGTGAGTAAGCTGCCTGCGTAGTCTCTTTGAAGTGCAAGTGGTCAAACTGGTTTGCTTTGCTTCCAAGTGCAAGCATACGGCTGGGTTTGCTCTTATCCCTAGTAGATATTTATTTTGATGCACCAAGTGGTACTTGATTGAGTGTGGCTTTACTTTGTTTGTCCTCTGCAGGAAAACAAAGATCAATCGAGGATTGAGAAGATTTAGATTTAGGAATTCTTTTATTTCCTAGTAATCTTCTATTACTTTTGTAAAGAGAATATATAATTGTGTAAAGGTTGTACAATTTTAATGGATGTATGATGATTTGTAATATTTAGTTCTTGACCAAACAATCTTATTTTACTTGAACTTATTTGATTTATAATTTCTGAAATTATTAATAATTGCTTTGTATTATTAAATATGATGGACATGAAACTTATTCTTTTGAGATTAGAATTCCAATTCAAATTCTTATTTGAACTTGTGTTATTCATATTTGAATTTGAATTCAAACTTGTTCTCCCAAAAACACATGAATGCACAAAGGTCATGTCGAAATCTATCGCACTTACATCGATGACTAACTCAATTCCATCAATGCAAGAGAAACCTCGATCACTTTGACAGTTTTAAACAAAAGCGCGAAAATTCCCCGGATTTTCTATGCATGAATGCAAAGCACACATCTGTTTCCTCTAATTTTGTAACCCCAAATACTGGGATATTACAAATGCATTGATCCTCCATGCGCTCCGCTTCTTCGGGTGGTTGTACTTCAGCTGGGGAGACCTTGTTGTCCTAGAACTCAAATATAGCATTCACAACAGAGTTCGGGTGCACCTTCTTGAAGCCCTTCTTAGTCCTCACCCTGCTAGGGACGGTTTCACATACCTTACTAAGAACAAAGGTATATAGAAAATGATCCCACATCATGGTTCCTTTCATCTGTGCCTTAGCAGCCATATTTGTAGCTACCTCCTTCACGGCACATAGGTGAACCCTAGTTTATAGGTTTTGTGTTCGAAGCAGTTAAACGTTAGTTTTATTCCGCACCTGCTCAAGCCTCTAACGTAAAAAGTTCAAAACCACATATTCACCCCCTCTTCGCGACATCTTTGGTCTTTCCAAATGTATCAGGACGAACAATGTAAACAATGCATTAGTATGATGTCAGCTCTAAGTGAAACGTTGGTACAGTGGTGAGAACTACCATGTGTAGAATCAGTCCTCGGTACGAATGAGCACCCTTATACACAGAGTGTATATCAATGAAGATCTACCACATTAGATCTAGCACATAGAGTACCACAAAAGAACATGAATCACATAATACACATGCACTCAAGCTAGCAGATGATATACCACATCATCATAAAACATAATCAAAACTAGACATGCACAAGCTAGCATTTGATATTCCACGTCTTCACATAGCATCATCAAACTAGACATGGAAAAGTTAGCATATGATCTACCATATCCTCTAAGAACATCTCAAACTAGATATGCACAACCAATAACTGCCATCAGATCAATCAAATTTGGTACATGTTCACATGTATAAGCTGCAAGATCAAGGGTTTAAAGGTTACTTACAACAATCGGACAATTGGGAGGGGGGCAACAGACGACGTGGATAAGAGAAGTAAGGTTTGTTGTCGGCAAGGACAAATGGGAAAATTAGTGGGCAAAGGGACGATGAGAGTGAGAGGTGTAAATATGAGGAGGGTTCGGGTGGGTGGTACCCAGGGACGGAGACAAGGGGGACGAGGGGGGCGCAGCCCCCCCCCCCCCCCCTATGCTCATGATTTTTCTTTGAACACAAGCCATGGCAGCTCTTTATTTGTGTGATTTTAGCTAGCTCTACCCCCCTCATACTAAGATTGCCCCCTTATACTTCATTCCTGGCTCCGTCTTGGTACCTAGTTTCTCTAGCACCATGCTCCTGAAACGTCTGAGCTCTCAACCATCTTCATGATGCCACGAGCTTGTGTGCCATATCCCAATCTATGCTTCACGAGCTTGACTTATTGGGCCTATTTATGCATTCCTAGCCCGATTGGTGAGTCATGAGCCATCGATAATGAAAACATGTATCCATTACACCGCCTATTTGAGCAAGTTGAGGCTTATAGCTAGCCGAGCATAGCTCTTAGCACACATACAACCAAACAAGCCATGTGTGTTGACATGCACGATAGCTGGATTGGTGAGTTGTACTCGTACGCAAGGTTTTTTATCCTGTTATCTAAAAAGTACCGCTGGGCAGGAAATACCGATCGAAATATTATGCGATTTTTTTAATAAAATACAAAATTTATTAGAAATCTTTAAATTTGAGTACATAAATTTCAGTAAACTACCCGCCGGTATTTTCTTATACCTTGGGTATCAAGAAAACTGGTTACCGTCAAGATTCGGAAATACTGGCTTAGAAAAAAAAAACCAGGTTGTACGTGACCACACCGATACTGTGAACCCGTATCCATTACTCAACTCATTTCTTGGGAATAAACGCGTATCCATTAATTGTTCATACCCAGTTGTGCACAAGAAACATCTACAGGAGTACAGGCCATGCGTGTGAGGCATGCCACCGTCGTATCGCGCGCCACGGTTAACGTGTGTATAATACAAAAGAATTTTACATGATCACCAGAAAATTGCACTACCACCAACCGAGCCCTATAGGAGAAAACCCCTTGGATCGATCTGCTCAACCTCCGCGTAAAACTCGGTGGATCAGATCCAGATCTCTCTCACGGCTTCCACGAAGCCGGTGGTGGCGGGGCGGTGGGGAACATGGGCGGCACGGCCGAGAACATGGTGTTCTTGTCGACGGCGCCGACGCCCGTGCCCCGGCCGCTCTGCGTGATTGCCACCAGCGCGGCCACGAGCCCGGCGTTGCCCACGAGCGTGGGCTCGTTCTGCGCGTAGCTGATCCTGGCGTCCTTGAACTTGTCGTTCTTGTCCGGCCCGCCGACCATGGCGCCCGTGAGCACGTGCGGGTCGCTGCCCTTGGCGTCGCGCCACTTGTTCCCGCCGGTGCAGGAGTACTTGATGCCGTTCTTGGGCGTCGACGCGCCGCGGTGGTGCAGCCTCTTCGGGTATTTCTTGCCGTACCCGACCACGTAGCTCATCTTCATCGGATTATCCCCAAGAATGTAGTTGAGCTGCTCGACACAAGGCACACGAATCAAAATGCATTCTTTGATCGATAAGCAAATTCATTGAGTAGCTGTCTGGCTAGTAGATGATCGATGAATTACCTGAGACTTGGCAAAGGAGCGGAGGTCGTCGACGGTCATGAAGTTGGGGCCGCAGTACCATCCGGGGACGTTGACAGCCTCCATGTAGTCGGCGTAGAGCGCGGCGAGGAAGGAGTTGGCGGCGGCGTACTGCAGCGCCTGCCCCTGGCCGTGGTTGAACTGTGCGAGGCCGCCCTTGGTGAAGTTGAAGGCGGCGAACTTGGGGAAGTACATGCACATGTTCATGCTGGTGACGTTGTGGTACCCCATGAGCGACTCCTCGTAGGGGTATCCCGGATTGAGGAACATGCGCAGCCTGGAGAGCAGCAGCGTGGCGCCGGGGAGCTTGTTGTCCCAGCTGAAGACGGAGAAGTCGAGGATGCCCATGTATGCCTTGGCGTTCTTGGGGAGGCGAGGGTCGGTGGCGAAGCTGATGTAGCTGGTGTTCCCCGTGGCGTAGTACATCCAGGACGCGCTCCACAGGTACTCGTCCCAGTAGCTCGTCGAGTTGTAGTAGTACTGGATGTTGTCGTTGCCCCGGGAGTAGGGCGTACGCTTGCCGGAGTCGCGCGCGAACTTGTAGATGGTGGCGGCGCCGTGGACGAGCTTCTTGGAGTAGGCCGCGTTGTCACGGAACACGATGGAGGCGGAGGCGAGGGCGGCGGCGATCTCGCCTCCCAGGTCGGGGGCCGAGCTGGCGGACTGGACGGGGCGAGGGTACGACATGTCCTCCGGCCGGTTCCAGCAGTAGTGGTCGTCCGGCGTGCTGCCGTTGATCTTCGCCGTACCAACCTGCACGCAGGAGTGGCACTTGCCAGTCAGATGATGATGCTACTCTCTCTTCACACATTTTAAATGTTTTTGTTTTTGCTTTATGATTGTGACAAAGTATGAAACAGAAGATTGAAAACATCTTAAGATCAGATCATGACAACCAAAAGATGGAACAGCTAGTGTGCCAGTGGCATTTGACAGTGTAGTGAGTATACTAGTGTTTGCTTGGAGAGCTGGAGTAACATGGCATGTCTAGTCAAGCACATGTACACGATTGGGTTTAGAGCCCTAGTCTACAAATTCAGCTGATGCGATAAGAGTCAAAGGTTGTTAGATGTGCCGCGTGCCCATCACTATTTCTGAAAGAGAGAAAAAAAAAAGGCTGTTCGGTGCATGTTGTGGTAGAAGTGGAACACGCACGCAGTTTGCATTATTGCACATCACATTCTATTCCCTCTTCCTTTACCTTTTCAAATCGACGGATCAAAAGCACCCACTTTAACTAAAGCTCTGCATTTTCTAACTCTTTTTAACTGATTTTACGTTTTTAAAACAGAGCACCATCCCAAAAGTATAGATCATTCTGAAAGCTCTTCAAGATGTTTTCACGCTGCAATTTTCAACTGTTGAGGTCGACTGGCTGATCGGGAGAGCTCACCTGACTGTAGACGTGGTTGATGGTGTTGCTGGAGGAGTTGAAGGTGAGGAGCAGATAGTCGGTGCCCCACTTGATGAGCTCCCTCACGTGGTCATACTCCCCCATGGCCTTGTACCTCTCGCTGTACTCCACCACCGACCAGCTCAGCATGGTCATGGAGAAGGCCAGCGGGAAGTGGAACTTGATGTTGTCGCCGGCGTCGTAGTAGCCGCCGACCAGCCCGCCCTTCACGTCCGCCAGGGTGGAGCCGTCGTTCATGCCGGAGTTCCCGCGCCACGGGATGCCGTTGTTCTTGGGGAGCTTGCCGGCTGCCACGGCAAAGAGATGAGCAAAATGTTTGTGAGATCAATGAACAATGAACTGAATTTTCCAATTAGCAAATCTGAGCTAAATGAACAGAACGAATGGAACAGTGCTCTGAATTTCTGGCGAGATCGAGATCTACATTTGCAGACACTACTTTGTGCCTGGCAAGATCCAGAGAGTACAGATCATAGGCAGCTACGGCCATGTGCTGGGCTACCCTAAAGAACGGATCAACTGGCTGGCCTACATGTGCGCGAACGTGCCAAGATGCCTACCTTGATTTGGGCAGATTTCTCTGGTCTGAGTATGAGCTTGTTACTTTGTGCAAATTATGGAGTGGGGAGAGTAGGGACTGTGAACACGGCAGAACATTCCAATTGTGGGGTTGAGGGTTGCAGTCATACATACGCAGCTGTCCCCAGCTCCCGATGAGAGTTGAGACAGGTTGCCCATCAATGAGACCCCTTTCCCCTTTTTGCTTGGCATCGAGGTGTAATTGTGATCAAAACTAGTAGAAAATTCAATGCAAACGTATTCGCTCAGATCCCTAAGCAAATCCTCAAGTTCAGAGTTCAGACACACTTCAGAACCAAAAAGGCAGATCTCAAAGCTTTCTACTACCGATCGATCAGAGAATTGACGATGAATTACTACTGAATAGTATCATAGAATGGGGGGAGTTGAGAAGAAAGCACTACTTACATTTCTGGGCGTTGAAGAAGAGGAGGGCCTTGTGGACGGCCTCGGTGTACTTGTCGGGCGGCGGCGCGTGCGGCTTCTTCTTGGGTATGGACTTGGCGATGATGATGGGGACTCCGATGAGGACGAATGCGCCGAGGACGGCCCAGAGCATCCACCAGAGCAGCTTGCGCTTGACGACGACGCATCCGAGGTCGAGGTACTTGTCCTTCTTCTTGGCCTCCGGCGGGCCGAGCAGCCAGCTCTGCTGCGTCTCGTCCAGCTGGTGGTGCTGCTGGTGCTGCAGCGCGCCGCGGTCGATGTCCATGTTGCGGCTGTGGTCGTCCTCCGCCCCGTCGGCGATCTCGAACGACCCGCCCCAGTGGTTCTGGGAATGCATCGTGGCCGGCTTAGCTAGCTGCCGATGGCCGGCGAGCTAGGCTCTTGGCTGGTTGGCTCTCGCGCGCGCGCGGGTGCAATCGGCCGGTCGATCAGTGCATGAACGGTGCCGGACGCCCGCTGGGGAAGGAGTGCGGGTGAGGAACCGGGAAGAAGGGAGGGAGGTTGTGGAGCTAGCTGTGGCTGGGGTGTGGAGTTTTGAAGGGGAGGGGAGGGGAGCGGTTGACTTGGGCAGCTGCGGAAGGAGGTGTGTCACCGTCGCGCCGTGTGGGGACTGGGGAAGGGAGGCGACCCGTAGATGGTGCATGCGAAATGGGGCGAAGTTGATATCACAACCGTTGCTATTACTCATGTTTCTCGAGATTTGGTTCAGCATGACCCCACATAAAAAAGAGAATCTACAGCTGTCATGTGTGTAAATCAATAGTACTCTTGGCAGTACTGCATGTACCATCTAAATAATTAACAAGGACTTTATAAATCCAGCGACGTCATTTCGCGAGGACTACATGAACTCTGTCATATGGACTACGTGCGTAAATAATAGAGGACTCTATAGATCCAGTTCACGAAATATATTTTTAAATATTAAATATTAGATTCATTTCGAAGAGTTCATCGTCAGGAAGTCAAATATGCAATTAAAAACGAGTTTGCATTTGTTACGTGAAAGTTGTGCTCGTTTTTCAATTAGTAGTGCATTTAGAGAAGGGAATCTTCTCATATGAGTGGGCACATATGGGGACCCCACTGATGACCATCCATTTGGCATGCAACGGTTGTGATTTCGTTTTGGCCCCATTTCATACGCACAGATGCATTTCCGGAAGGGAGGGAAACGAAGTGTGGTTGCGGTCTCCTTCCTTTGTTACCTTTTGCTCCACCCATGTACCACGCTTGTGCTACACTGCTACGGCCACCAACAAAATGATCCCCACCATTCATTTTTCTCCTTGACAACTGAATTTTTCTACCGCGCATCTGAAGGTACATGTCTTGATTAATTTCAATCAATACATATAATGAAACATATACAATGGTGCTTTATTAGCAATGCCAACATATTACATATACTACCTCCGGCCTACTTTAATTGACGCCGGAGTATGCCTACCATACGCTGCATATGCCCTGCCACCGCGTCGATTTTTTCCAACCGGCGGGAGTACATGGTAACGTAAAAATAATTCATGTCTTCTCTTAAATAAGAGGCGATCTCTTGAAAAGAAATGGAAAATAATTAACTCTATCGTATGAGATGTATCCATCATACTTTATCTTATTTTTTTTGTGTGAAAGGAATACGGTAGGGGAAGCCCCTACAGTGGTTTTTTTAATAATAAGAACCCAATTCTGCTATCTTAATTTATTTCAATCAACATGTATTTTGTACATGTACATGGGCAATAGCGGCATGAGATGACCAAGAAATACTAGATTTGTATACCATTGTTTTCATTTTCATTTGTAGATGACGTGCAATGCACACGAGCATAATGTCTTATAAGCATTATGCAACATGAGTTTTTTTAGCCTCAGAGAGGGGGGGTGGGGGTTCTCATTTTGTGTGTTTCAATCGGCTCAAGTGCCTCCAAGAAATCCACCCCTTGAATGGCTAGTTATCAAAAATGTATCCGATGATTACTGTTTGACGGCATTGGTTAGGTCTTAGAATTTAGCTTGAGTCACCTTCAAAAGCATCTCCAAGACCTCATACCTATAATGGAAACCTCAAAAAGTTTGGAAAAACTTTCAGTTGTATATGCTCTATTTAATGAAATCGCAGAAATTTCCCAAGCTTGATAGGAAGAAGTGTGTACCATTGAGTCTTGATCAAAGTACATGAGAAACATCACACCGAGGACCAGTTTCTCTAGATCTAGGTTAGAAAAAAACCAAAAGAAAGTCGAGGGGGGTGGCTTAGAGCTATACTTGATAATATAGGGCGATGCGAACAACAACAGATAAGATGTCCGGGAAAGAAAGGATACTGATGAACCAAATCAAATTGTGTAGCGAGAGTCTAGTAACACCATGTAAGAAACATTCCTAGGTATTGTCAAGGTCATGTTGGCAATGTAGAAATACATAAATGGTTTAATAGTATCCTAGCATGGGATAATGGGCAGAAAATACATAGTATAGTTTGTCACAAAAGGGTAAGACCCGCCCTCTGCATCAATTGATGCATATAACCATATTTATTTCGTTGTTGTAATTCGAAGCGTTTACATATCAGCGATCACATAAGGTTTGAATCAACCATCGAAATGTAGGCAACATGTAATGCCTATACATCAACATGTAGTTTTATTATTTAGCCCTCAGCTTCATTGTTTGAACAAATCTCATGTGCAACCGTTTTCAAACGGTTGTGGCCATAATCCATGTATTTCTGAGAATCACAACGAGGACCAATTTGTACTAGATGTTAGGTAACTTTTACGTGTAAAACATGTCAAATTGAGGGGGGAAACCACGGGCCGAAATCACCTAAATCTTCTTCCACTACTATCAATGTGGGATACAACTAGTTCTTTTCTAGAGAACACATACATGGAGATATCATAGATCATGAATGTTGATACGTGCATTTGTTACATCTATTTGACATGATAGTATATGTTTAGTTCATTCATTTACATTGATAATGTTATTTGCGTTGTTCTTGCATTATTTATCCATTTTTAGATGATTTACAGGATTTTCCTCAAAACCTTGCTTTAGAATTTAATCCCGAGAGGCGCCTTTTTCGTATTTTGCTATTTCAAGGACCTTCCGGACACCAAAAAAATGGAGGAAAAATACAACCAAAAGAAGCTCGAGGGATGGGGCATAGAGTCATACTAGTTGAGAAGATAGGGCGACGAGAACAAGTAAGCATAGGAAGGTTGGGGGGAAAAGGTAGTCAATGAACGAAATCAAACTGTGGCGCGAGAGTCAAGCAGTAACACTAGGGAAGAAATATTCCCAGGGGCCATCAATGTCATGTTGGCAATGTACAAAATATAAATGGTTTTATATCCTACCATAGGATAGAGAGTAGAAAATGCATATCTAATATGGCTGATTTGGAAATCAAGAGATTAGAGATCACATGAATGTACTGCACTATATTCATCGCGGGTCGATCCCAACTAAAAATGCTGCTTTCTGTCCCATGTCTTTTTTCCAATTTATTAATGAACCAATGTTAGATGTATGGACCCAAGGTAGTTGGAGCTATTCTTGTCCATTTAGGGTTATAGTGCAAGGAGAGATGGAAAATACATCCATGCTCACAGGTACCAAGCACCATTGACATTCTAAACAAAATTAGTAATTCAAAAGAAAGGCAAAAAAATCCGAATCCTTTTGGGAACTAAAGGTAATAAGTATTGTACTCGTATAAAAATATTTGGGCTCGAAATAATTGCCATGGTATCCTGGGCAAAAAAGACAAAATCGAAGAAGCCCTACATCCATGTACTATTCACGCTATATTCGTCATAAATTTATCATTTTTGCCCATGATACCATGGGAATCATTTTGAGCCCAAACATTTTTATATGAGTACAATACTTGATCATCTTTTGTTTTCAGGAGGATTTAGAATTTTTTGCAATATTAAAAATTACCACGAATTTTGGAATTTATAGGGTGCATAGCACCCATTGCCAAAAATTCGGTCCGAGATGAGATGAGATTTTAGCATGTGTCAGTATTAATTTTTTGCAAGTAGAAAGTACGTACTATATTATTTCCATCAATGTTCCAAAGATTAGTAGTATGATCAAATGCATACATCTTGTCTATGTTTGTTGAAAATGATCATAGGTGCATCCACATTTTATAGGTGTGCATGCACGGCAGCATGAACCGTATACCTGGGAAGATCCATTCATGGACCATGCTGATCCATGCACGTACGTGAACGTAGCAACCACTATTATTTCTCTTTTTTTCTTTCAGCAACCACTCTTCCTTCTCGTGCGCACACGAGTTATGCGTGCACGCTGCGTACCCATTGCTACGCCCTTCAATCGCCGTCATCGGGATCTGTCCGGTAGAGACTGGTTCGCCCTTCGAGCACCTCGGTGTCAAGCAACCTGTCGTCGGCTGTAGTACTTTACTACCGACGGTGTTCCCAGACTGGCCCTCCTCCCCCGCGAACGTCGCGTCGCTGGATCGATCTCTAGACCTCTAGGGTGTGTTCGGTTGTGGAACATAACCATTCCATTTCAATAATCTGGAATGTCACGGTTCCATAAAAAGAGATAGAATGGAATGGTTCCCAAAATTGAGGATTAGTCCTAACTAATTTGGAATTGGCAATTCAACTAGAGAGGAAAGGGGCCAAATCGCCCGTCCATGGCCGCCGCCGCTGCTGGCGAGGCCGCTGCTCGCCGTGCTGCACCTGGCCCGGCCGTGGCCGCCGCCGCCCTCTGGCCATGGCCGCCGCCGCTGCAGGTCGTGCTGCGCCTGGCCCGGTCGTGGCCGCCGCCGCTGCAGGCCGTGCCGTGCTCGGCCCGGCCGTGGCCGCCGCCGCCCTCCGGCCATGGCCGCAGCCTGCTGCAGGTCGTGCTCGCGCCCGGCCCGGCCGTGGCCGCAGCTCGCTGCAGGCCGTGCCGTGCCTCGGCCCGGCCATGGCCGCCGTCGCCGGTCCTAGCCGCGCTCGGATCCCGCTCGGATCCCGCGCGAGGGCGGCGAGCACGGAGGAGCCCGGGCCGATGTTGACTTGCTAGCTCGTTGGATAGGGGCGGCCGGTCGTGTCGGGGAGGGAGACGTTGGAGAGAGAGAGGTTATGCGAGGGGAGAGAGAGATTAGCGCTAAGAAGGAGCCGTTCCACCTCGTCCGGCCAAATTGGAGGGACGGGTGTATTCCGCATCTCGCGAGAATATTCCCTGCTGGGGAACGAGTGTGTTCCATTCCACTGCAAAACCGAACACTAGAATGAGTCCCAGGTGCGGAACGGTTCCGTTCCATTCCATTCCAGAACCGAACAGATCGCAAGTGAAGAAAGTTCGATCGATCGGAGAGTAAAACAATATCAATTGCTTGCTTCCCATGTGTGTTGTTTGGTGGGCATATTCTGCTCCAGACACTGGATGCACAGGGAGGGACGGAGTGGTGGTGGGGTATCCTGCTCGGTAGGCTTTATGTGTTGCTTGTGATTCATGATGCATATGCATATGGAAATATATATGTGTGTGATTGGGAACGAAATATCAAACCTCTTTCGCTTGTGTCCCAGCGTGATTTAGCATCAATCAATCAACAGTGCTCAGTGTGAGGTGTGTTTGTCGTGCGTGCATGTGTGGATCTAGCACTCTAGCATGTGTTAAACAACCACATGTATCATAGTATCGAATAGGTATATTGTAGTACACTACTCTATACGGTATACATGTACGTACCGACACGGTGGGGGTTCTTCTCACCCTATATTAACATGTACCACGAGTCCGAGAGGGCATTGTTTTCCGCCTGCTTTGACAGTGTACCGGAGCACCCTCTTCCATGACCTAGCCATCGCCAAAATCATCTACAACCAAAACCCTACGATCAAATCCTTCCCCGCACCCCGTGACGTCCTCCTCGACAATAAGTGCCTTGGGCGCTGCTCTGGGGTGCCGTCCCTCCCAAAATATAACTCGAGGGAATTTCCTCTTCTGGAAGACCCTCGTGTTCCCCGTCATGTGTGGTGCCTAGCTCCTCGGCCTGCTCAAACATTACCTGGATTTCACGGGATCAGACGGTGATGAAGTTTCTTCTGAATTCCCTATATATCGTCGGAAATCATTGCACGAGACATTGGGTTCGAGTCCAATGTTGAGGTTTGGGTTGTCATCACCAACATGTTCTCCTCCCAGTTCCGGTCAAATATCTCGCATCAGAGGGGAGCTCTCAGCAAAACGAAGAAGAATGAACTAGTTGTTGCTCAGTTCTTTTCGAAGATGAAGGGGTTTTGCTCCAAGACCGCTACCACTGGCAAGGTTGATGGAGAAGATGAGATGGAGGTGTATATCCTCAATGACCTCGATGGATCCTACAACACACCAGTGTCCCCTGTCAACGCTAATCCTGCCACCCTCGATGATCTGTTGTCCAGCTTTGTGCCCATGGCATGCGCCAGGGACATGCTTGCTGAAACGGCCCAGGACACATGATCATTTTGATCGTCGACCAATGTCGTGCGCCGTGGTCATGGTAACTGCTCTCGTGTAGCCAATGACCGTGGCCGTTTCATTGAATGCGACGATATGGTGACCGTGGTCACCACGATGACCAGAATGATGCTGACCTCTGCGATGGTGGTGGACAAGGGCATCACCATGATGGTGGTGATGGCGGCGATGGTGGTAGACAGGGGCGTCCCCCTGCAATATGGTGGTCTTCGTCGTGATAAGCGTCGAGATGATGGTGGACAAGGGTGTCGCCATGGACACAGACTTGCCTTGCTGATCTCACATGCCAAATATGCAAAATCCATGGACATCCGAAGAGTGACAGCTGGTGGCTCTATCAAGATGATTTTGATGATGATGGTGATCGTGATGAGAAGGGCGCCCAAGCTGCCTCCTATGGAGTTGACATCAACTGGTACTCCGGCATGAGTGCTACGGACCACATCATGAGAGAGCTGAAAAGCTCTCTACTCATGACAAGTACAAGGGGTGTGATCGGTCCACACTACTGATAAGTTGGTATGCCTATAAGTCATATCGGACATTCAATATTGTCCACCCCACATAATTATTTGAACCTCAACAATGTTCTTCATGTTTCTAGTGCATCTAAGAATCTTTTATCCATCCATAAGCTTGCACTTGATAATAATGTATTTCTTGAACTCCACTAATTTTTTTATCAAGATCAAGACACAAGGACAACATTGTTTAAGGGACCATGTCGTATTTTTCTTTTTAAAAAAATAAGACCTTAGCTTAGCTTTAAATTAATAAAGCCACCAAAGGCAAGTACAAACGAGCTGACATACAACTCAAGGGAAAGTGCTACACACGCAAACCACATATCAAAAAAGAGCATAACTTGAGACACCTGAACCACAGCTAGGCGCCGAGAACAGCTCCAGGCAAGCAACGAGATTGGGGAGGCCACCGAAGTGTGTCGTCAACTCTCACTGGATAGAACAAGATAAAAAACCCCACCGTCTCCACTTCTAGAAAGGGACCCCTTCTTCCTCACCCAGTATCGAAGGGCACCGCATCATCGGGAGGCGAAGGAGTCCCCCCAAGAACACAACGAGAGCTAGACTATCAAGGGAGCACCCACCAAAGACGCCAGGGAGCTTTACCGAGATCACCAACAACATAATAACAACCACTACACCAGAACGAAGCTGCATGAAGAAGACGCACTGAAGAGGAAACGATACAAGACGACAAAGCCCACCCCTGCGGATGAACATGACCACCATGGCATGGACACTCGCTCGCCAGTCCATCATCGCTGCCGCTGTAAAGGGGAACCATTTCCCCTTTCGTCTAGGCTCGAGGACGTCGACCCACCAGCATGCAAGGGCAATCGGACGATAGAGCAGCATGCCAGGCACCTGCCAGTCGACACGAGGCGAAGACTTCGCCGAACAGGGCAAGTGGCCACGGCCATCTGAGAAAAATGGGTATTCAAAATTAAAAAATACAAATAAAATTGAAAAAAAAATGTGAGGAAAGCAGGAGTTGAGCACAAGACGTGCTAATATAAGCCAACTTCCTCAAGCCAGCAGAACAACAACCCATACTTGTCAATTTTTGGACTGGATTTTATACAGTGTAACAATAATTGATAGCTGTACCATATTATTTGAAAATTTTGACAAATATTTTGGGTATTCACCTGCATACTCATGAATACACATAGGCCCGCCCATGCGCAACGTCACCACCGTCTGCAAGGAGAACCTAAGACTTTCGCCCACGTGTTTGTCTCTACCCGCTAGTGCATATCTTCTACGTGGCATCGCCGCTTAGGACATTATTCCTCCTTTGTAGTGGAATGAAAATTTTAAGAAACATAAACTTTGATTCATATGAAATAAATCCTTATATTTGTGATCCTTATTAACAAGGCAAGAGGTATCAATTGCCATATCATATCTCTACCAGTGTTTTCATTGTTCCTTTTTCCTGTTGCCAACATTGAAATGCATGCAAGACATCCGTCCCCATCCATCCGTTCGATAGGCCTGTGATTAATATTAAATCATCTTTTGGCGGGGAAATACCTAGGTTTGTGTTAACTAGTGAAGAAGTGACCTAGCTAGTGGAAACTGTTCCGTTTGACAATCAACATCTTACTTCTCTGAGCTAATTCAAAGGGATTTCGTCTCACAAAATAAGTACTAGCAGAGAATTATGTGTTCCATTTGTTAGCAGAAAATTGCAATCTCAACAACCATGTGTGAGGAGTGTCGGTCGCTCCTGGCTCCCTAGTCAAAGACGGACTACACATGGAGCGCGCGAGCTAGCTAGCTAGCGGTGGCTTCTTCCTGCCTCATCATCGATCCGTTTTGTTTAGTCCAAATTGTACGCACGCTCAGCCTGGCAAGGGGTTGGCATCAATTATGTACGAATCGTTGAACACTTTATGATTAATGGTAGATCCTATAGATGTGTGTGCGTATCCTCAGCTCGCTCCTCTGATGTTGCAGCTGGGTACGTCGGCGACGTCTCGATCGAAGTACAGCGATTTTTCACCGGAATTCAGATGACAGGCGGCAGGCCTGAAAACATCTAAAATTCAGAAGCAATCCTATTTTTTAAGCAACAAAATAAATGGAAGCTGCAGCTTCAAGACACGCGATCGACGTGTGTGGGCTCCTGAAATTCAGAAGCAAAACTATTTCTGAAGCAACAAAACAAATGGTTTGCATCAAGAAGCAAGCAATTTTGTCGAGTGGAGAAGCTCTAGGGTAGTGGTGATTGCTGCAGAGGAGTTGTGAGTGTAAAGTTTAAGCTCTCTCTAATCAATATGATCTGACGACCAAGTGAGCTAGCGGCGTTGGTTAGCGCGAATATACAATTCGTGATTTGTTAATGGGCGCCATGGAAGAAGTGGGAGAAAGGGACATGCCACTGGCCAGGTTTGCAGAAAACTAATCTCCTGTCTGTCGAGTTGTTAGACCCATAAGAAATTCAGACACCGACAGATCCGCCAAGATGGGCAAGCATATGTTGCATGAAGAGAATTTTGTTCACCCCACCGACAGTGCCACCAGAACTGCCGTTCCAGCCGACGCCCTCCCTGGGAGATCAAGATTGTGCATTATCTTTTGGCAATTAGATTATGGAATTAGTGGGCACTGAAGCGGCGCACCATCCAAACTCTACAGGTCATCTCAGTAGTGTATAGGAAGACGCTGGTTTGCGTCGTTTGGGTCGAGGTTCATCCTGCTCTGCCATGGAAATCGTTACTTAGATGGGTCTTTACTTTTCTTCATGTTTATTAAGAAATTAAGATGATAGGAAGATGGGTTTTAAGAATCATACTTTTATTTTTGAGAGATAGAATCCCATTTTTATGAATTATTAACCTCCTCCTTTTTTCAGGAAAACTTTGATACTCCATACTAACCAGGAGAGACGCATCAGGGAAACTCTTTTTTTCTGAGCATCATCAGGAAAAGAAATGGTCCGCAACGTAGCTCGGCCCGGATGTGAAAGGCCCAATCAGGGAATATGCTAGTGGACTGGATCCAGTTGGACGGCCTTGACGCCTGAAGGTTGTCACACGTGGGCCAAATTTTGGGCAAATCCTATTCGCCGCTTATTGCGGGTGTTAGGATAGCTCCCGCCTGAAGAAAACTGTTGCTAGGCCAGGCCCATTTTATCCTGCCTCAAGCGCGCGTACATGACTCGGTTGGTTCGATATGGTTTTCCCTTATATACGAGATTTCTTCCGGTTTTGTCGGTTTTCACCTGTTTTTCGTTCAGTTTTTTTCTGAAATTTTTTACTTTTGAACTTTTAAATTTTTTGAAAGTTTGAACATATTTTCAGTGTGAACATTTTTCAAAATTAAACTTTTTTGAGATTTGAACTTTTTAAATTTTGTTCAGATTTTTAATTGTTCAAATCAAAATTTGTTTAAAATTTAAATTAGTCCAAAATTAAAAAATTAGATTTTAAATACAGTGTAGTTTTACAAATGTTCGTTTCAAAATTTGTTCAAATTTTAAAAAAATTCAAATTTAGAATATGTTCTGATTTAAAATGATGACTTTCCAAAAATAGAAAATGTTTAATTTTGAAAACTGGAAATGTCCCTGGATGAAACGTGCATGCATATGCACGTTAACCTCACCTTGCCCTGAATATCTATGCAACTTCTCTAGCTGGAATCTACGCAGCGAGCTAACGAGCATGCTACACAACTTCAAGTTGAGCTGGTGCACAGCTGCGTCACGTGGTCGTCGTGTTGGGCCAGGCCCATCTGGAAAACGCCATGAGCGGCGCGGCGCGTCTGGATCGCTAGCGATGTATAGGGGCTCCCCAAATTTCATGCCACCATTAACGCAGCTATAGTTTTTTATTAAATTTCAGAGTTTAAATTTAACATTGTAGAGGAACCACTTTAGCGAAAATATTTCAAAAATATCTTGTATAGTTTCTAACTTAATAGATATTATATTTATTCAATTCGTGTTATACATAGGTTTACATGAATTGTTCTTCTGTGCTGAATAAATTGTCGGTGCATTTCTAAATTAGTGTCCATATAATTAAAGAAATATTGTTTATATATTTTATAAATTAAGTTATGTATATAATAGATTTCATAATTGACTAAAAATATTCTCATAGACATCAGGTAATATGATCAAACAATATTCATGTATTTTGAAGCTAGGAAGAATAAAATTGGGAAATATAGGAAAGTGAAAATAGAAAAGTAATAAAAATAAATATAAAAGTAACAAAATGTGGGTAAGAAAATAGGAAATAAAATCTTGAAAAAATGAAAAGAATAAATCAGTCTCATAAAGAGTTGATAAAGACCACGTTGTTCGGTAAAACCCCACACACCTCTAAGAGCAGTATGTAGGGTGTATGCATTAGTGCACACGATAGGATCATGAAAACTATCCACATGAACACAAAACGAAACAAGTAAGGGCATCCAAATAGTAACTTACTCTACTTAAGTTCTCCGCCAAAACTATCAATGGCAACTCGCCAAGCAAAACTGTCGACATCTGAGGGACACTATAATGTGAAATGAGAACCCAAAATTTCCTACTCCCATTATCCACCATAACACTGATCATTATATTCTATATACAATATATTATGTCTATGCCCAACATGAACATAGAAGGAAATATTTTTTCGAATGCCAAAGCCATGAAGTTTCATGCACAACAGAGGGGTCATTCATGAGAACCTCACTCCATACTTTGGGCCTAGGTAACGAAAAATTATAAACACATATGGGAGAGATTTACTTTTCGTAGACATTAATACATGAATTACAAGAGATCTAATCGGCAAACACAAAACATGTACATTTTCTCCAATAAAAGATCTCCAAATATCAACTTGCTTTAATAACTAAGGACCATGCTAAATTACATTAACAACTCAGTGATGTACTATGAAGAAAGACACATTCGCGAGAAGGCGTCCGAACAATACTTAATTTTCACAGGTGACGTGAGATGACGAAAGCCAATGCCCATTGTCCTTTCGATCCAATTGTTTTATTTCAGGATAACCGATATATAAACATATATTCCTCCACCATTTTCACCCTTCTATCTAAACTCTCAAATCATATGGGTAATGTCATCACCAAATGCAAGCAAGAAATTCAAACACACCCATAACATATGTTGGAACAGTCTACAAAAATGATTTGATTAAAATCTCCTTAAACGATATTTTTCGGTCTTGTCAGTGAGGCACTTCAAAATGTAGTATATGCTTTGAAACTTTCTAGCCCTTAATAAGCCCCTTGATAACCGGAATGCCCAAATCTCGATCCTCTAAACTTTCATTCGCAGTTTCAGAGCCACACTAGTTAGTTCAAACACATGAAAAAATGGTGGGCACACCCAAAAAATATTGTTTTTTCAAGGCCGGATCTAAACAGCAGATTAGAGAATCTCCAACAGGCGCGCCATATCGGCCGCGCACTATATTAACTGCCGATATGCAATGCCGGAGTCAGAACACGTTTCTCCAGCAGGCACTGTAAACGGCGCGGCGCTGCAAAAAAAATTGGGCACGGGCTATTTTGCACTATCCTGAGTGCTATACTTTGCGCTCTGGCTGCAGCGCATGGCATCGCTCCACCCACGCGCTAAGAAAACCCGCCAAGAAACTTCCCCTCGCGCGTCGCCACCCCACCGCCAAATCCTCCCCTCTGTGCGGCCGCCAGCGCAATTCAAAAGGAGAGACAATACATTAGTCACAGACATAATCACATAAACAAGTATAGAGATAAAGGATCACTGTGGCAATTACCCTGGGTAGATGAGAAAAACTAGCAGTTGCCCACTAAAGGAGATAATTTGCGAAATTGGCACAATATATAGTTCACTCTGCCTAGAAAACACACACACACACAAAAACAAAAAAAATCTTTAAAAAATTCTCGTCCAAATAATAATAGGTTTTAGCCATATCAACCTTACACATATACACAATTTGAACTATAATCATTTTTTCGAAAATGGTAGATACCCAACCTCTATATCATCGGTGCATGCAGATTACGTTTGGTCCCGGATCATGGAGAGTTGACACAAAAAAATCGCATAAAACCCAAGGTCCCACATAAATTTGAGCATTTGTTTTTTTGGGTTTCTATTTCCATGCCCTCGGGTCCTTAGTTGTACTCAGTTTTTCCCGGCTCCTTAATTTTTTCTCAGTTTTCTCCAGGTCCTTGTCTGAAACCCGCAGAAGGAGCTCAGACGGAAGGATTCTCGTTTAGTTGACCGTTTCGTGCTGACGTGTGGGGCCGCGTCGCGTGGGGCTGATGGCGTGTATTTCACACGTTCGTTGGGGAACCCCAAGAGGAAGGTATGATGCGCACAGCAGCAAGTTTTCCCTCAGAAAGAAACCAAGGTTTATCGAACCAGGAGGAGCCAAGAAGCACGTTGAACGTTGATGGCGGCGGGATGTAGTGCGGCGCAACACCAGAGATCCCGGCGCCAACGTGGAACCTGCACAACACAACCAAAGTACTTTGCCCCAACGAAACAGGTGAGGTTGTCAATCTCACCGGCTTGCCGTAACAAAGGATTAACCGTATTGTGTGGAAGATGATTGTTTGCGAGAGAAAACAGTAAAAACAAGTATTGCAAGCAGATTTGTATTTCA
The DNA here is from genome assembly GCF_022539505.1 of Lolium rigidum. NCBI lineage: Eukaryota > Viridiplantae > Streptophyta > Magnoliopsida > Poales > Poaceae > Lolium > Lolium rigidum. Next base: position 104,110,471 of record NC_061514.1, read on the forward strand.
AGTATAAAAGAATGGACCGGGGTCCACAGTTCACTAGAGGTGTCTCTCCCATAAGATAAAAGCATGTTGGGTGAACAAATTACAGTCGGGCAATTGACAAATAGAGAGAGCATAACAATGCACATACATGTCATGATAAGTATAGTGAGATTTAATTGGGCATTACGATAAAGTACATAGACCGCCATCCAACTGCATCTATGCCTAAAAAGTCCACCTTCAGGTTATCGTCCGAACCCCTTCCAGTATTAAGTTGCAAAGCAACAGACAATTGCATTAAGTATGGTGCGTAATGTAATCAATAACTACATCCTCGGACATAGCATCAATGTTTTATCCCTAGTGGCAACAAGCACAACACAACCTTAGAACTTTCCGTCACTCGTCCCGGTGTCAATGCGTGCATGAACCCACTATCGAGCATAAATACTCCCTCTTGGAGTTACTAGCATCAACTTGGCCAGAGCCTCTACTAATAACGGAGAGCATGCAAGATCATAAACAACACATATGCAATAACTTGATAATTAACATAACATGGTATTCTCTATCCATCGGATCCCGACAAACACAACATAGAGTATTACGGATAGATGATCTTGATCATGTTAGGCAGCTCACAAGATCCAACAATGAAGCACAATGAGGAGAAGACAACCATCTAGCTACCGCTATGGACCCATAGTCCAGGGGTGAACTACTCACTCATCACTCCGGAGGCGACCATGGCGGTGTAGAGTCCTCCGGGAGATGAATCCCCTCTCCGGCAGGGTGCCGGAGGAGATCTCCGTAATCCCCCGAGATGGGATCGGCGGCGGCGGCGTCTCCGGAAGGTTTTCCGTATCGTGGTTTTTCGCATCGGGGTTTCGCGACGGAGGCTTTAAGTAGGCGGAAGGGCGGAGTCGGAGGGCCGACGAGGGGTCCACACCATAGGGCGGCGCGGGCCCCTCCTTGGCCGCGCCGCCTTGTGGTGTCGCCACCTCGTGGCCCCACTTCGTATGCACTTCGGTCTTCCGGAAGGTTCGTGGCAAAATAGGCCCCCGGGACTTGATTTCGTCCAATTCCGAGAATATTTCGTTACTAGGATTTCGAAACCAAAAACAGCAGAAAACAAGAATCGGCACTTCGGCATCTTGTTAATAGGTTAGTTCCGTAAAATGCACGAATATGACATAAAGTGTGCATAAAACATGTAGGTATCATCAATAATATGGCATGGAACATAAGAAATTATCGATACGTCGGAGACGTATCAAGCATCCCCAAGCTTAGTTCTCGCTCGTCCCGAGCAGGTAAAACGATAACAAAGATAATTTCTGAAGTGACATGCCATCATAACCTTGATCATACTATTTGTAAACATATGTAATGAATGCAGTGATCATAACAATGGTAATGACATGAGTAAACAAGTGAATCATAAAGCAAAGACTTTTCATGAATAGTACTTCAAGACAAGCATCAATAAGTCTTGCATAAGAGTTAACTCATAAAGCAATAAATCAAAGTAACGGTATTGAAGCAACACAAAGGAAGATTAAGTTTCAGCGGTTGCTTTCAACTTGTAACATGTATATCTCATGGATAATTGTCAACATAGAGTAATATAACAAGTACAATATGCAAGTATGTAGGAATCAATGCACAGCTTCACACAAGTGTTTGCTTCTTGAGGTGGAGAGAGATAGGTGAACCGACTCAACATAAAAGTAAAAAGAATGGTCCTTCAAAGAGGAAAGCATCGATTGCTATATTTGTGCTAGAGCTTTTGTTTTGAAAACATGAAACAATTTTGTCAACGGTAGTAATAAAGCATATGAGTTATGAAAGTTATATCTTACAAGTTGCAAGCCTCATGCATAGTATACTAATAGTGCCCGCACCTTGTCCTAATTAGCTTGGACTACCGGATCTTTGCAATGCACATGTTTTAACCAAGTGTCACAATGGGGTACCTCCATGTCGCATGTACAAAGGTCTAAGGAGAAAGCTCGCATTTTGGATTTCTCGCTTTTGATTATTCTCAACTTAGACATCCATACCGGGACAACATGGACAACGAGATAATGGACTCCTCTTTAATGCATAAGCATGTAGCAACAATTATTATTCTCATATGAGATTGAGGATATATGTCCAAGACTCGAAACTTCCACCATGAATCATGGCTTTAGTTAGCGGCCCAAAGTTCTTCTCTAACAATATGCATGCTCCAACCATGAAGGTGGTAGATCTCTCTTACTTCAGACAAGACGAACATGCATAGCAACTCACATGATATTCAACAAAGTATAGTTGATGGTGTCCCCAGAAAACATGGTTATCGCACAACAAGCAACTTAATAAGAGATAAAGTGCATAAGTACATATTCAATACCACAATAGTTTTTAAGCTATTTGTCCCATGAGCTATATATTGCAAAGGTGAATGATGGAATTTTAAAGGTAGCACTCAAGCAATTTACTTTGGAATGGCGGAGAAATACCATGTAGTAGGTAGGTATGGTGGACACAATTGGCATAGTGGTTGGCTCAAGTATTTTGGATGCATGAGAAGTATTCCCTCTCGATACAAGGTTTAGGCTAGCAAGGTTATTTGAAACAAACACAAGGATGAACGGTACAGCAAAACTCACATAAAAGACATATTGTAAACATTATAAGACTCCATACCGTCTTCCTTGTTGTTCAAAACTCAATACTAGATATTATCTAGACTCTAGAGAAACTAAATACGCAAACCAAATTAGCAAGCTCTAAGTGTTTCTTCATTAATGGGTGCAAAGTATATGATGCAAGAGCTTAAACATGAGCACAACAATTGCCATGTATCAAATTATCCAAGACATTTTAGAATTACTACATGTAGTATTTTCCAATTCCAACCATATAACAATTTAACGAAGAAGAAACTTCGCCATGAATACTATGAGTAGAGCCTAAGGACATACTTGTCCATATGATACAGCGGAGCGTGTCTCTCTCCCATAAAGTGAATGCTAGGATCCATTTTATTCAAACAAAACAAAAACAAAAACAAACCGACGCTCCAAGCAAAGTGCATAAGATGTGACGGAATAAAAATATAGTTTCAGGGAGGAACCCGATAATGTTGTCGATGAAGAAGGGGATGCCTTGGGCATCCCCAAGCTTAGACGCTTGAGTCTTCTTAGAATATGCAGGGGTGAACCACCGGGCATCCCCAAGCTTAGAGCTTTCACTCTCCTTGATCATATTGCATCATACTCCTCTCTTGATCCTTGAAAACTTCCTCCACACCAAACTCGAAACAACTCATTAGAGGGTTAGTGCATAATAAAAATTAACATGTTCGGAGGTGACACAATCATTCTTAACACTTCTGGACATTGCATAAAGCTACTGGACATTAATGGATCAAAGAAATTCATCCAACATAGCAAAAGAGGCAATGCGAAATAAAAGGCAGAATCTGTCAAAACAGAACAGTCCGTAAAGATGGATTTTATTAGGCCACCAGACTTGATCAAATGAAAATGCTCAAATTGAATGAAAGTTGCGTACATATCTGAGGATCATGCACGTAAATTGTCTTAATTTTCTGAGCTACCTACAGGGAGGTAGACCCAGATTCGTGACAAGCAAAGAAATCTGGAACTGCGCAGTAATCCAAATCTAGTACTTACTTTACTATCAAAGACTTTACTTGGCACAACAAAACTCAAAACTAAGATAAGGAGAGGTTGCTACAGTAGTAAACAACTTCCAAGACTCAAATATAAAACAAAAATACTGTAGTAAAAACATGGGTTGTTTCCCATAAGCGCTTTTCTTTAACGCCTTTCAGCTAGGCGCAGAAAGTGTAACTCAAGTATTATCAAAGGGTGGTGCATCTACAGCGGGGTTTGGAGTTTTCTCAACCATTCATAGTATATTGGATACATAAGTTTCAGCGTCTCCCTTTTTATTAGTCTTGGGCTTGCTACTCTCATCGAACAAATTTTCGTGAACAAGCCAAGCATAGTTATTTTCTAGTGCATCATTCATAGCTAGGAGTTTGCATGGTATTGGTGCTTTGATCTCCCCACCATCATTAGCATTATTAGTGTACCTTATCCTATCCATGTCCATTTTTTCAAGGAGACTAACAAAATTAGTATGAGAACCAAGCATATTAAATTTAGCGAAGACCTTTCTAGCCTCTCTTGCTAGACCACCAAATTCTCTAAGAAGGGTTTCTAAAACAAAATCTTTCTTTTCCCCCTCTTCCAAATCACCAAGTGTAAGAAACATGTGTTGGATTATAGGATTGAGATTAACAAATTTAGTTTCCAACATGCGAACTAAAGCAGCAGCAGCAATTTCATAAGTAGGAGCAAGTTCTACCAAGTGTCTATCTTCAAAATCTTTAACGGTACTAACATGACTGAAGAATCCTTCTATATTGTTTCTCCCAATGATAGACCCGCGTCCTACCGGTATGTTTTTTGTGGTAAAATTAAAAGGAAACATGATGAATCAAGTAAAGTAAATGCAAGTAACTTTTTTTTTGTGTGTTTTCGATATAGAGTGCAAGACAGTAAATAAAGTAAAACTAGCAACTAATTTTTTTGTGTTTTGATATAAGTGCAGCAAACAAAGTAGTAAATAAAATAAAGCAAGACAAAAACAAAGTAAAGAGATTGAGAAGTGGAGACTCCCTTGCAGCCGTGTCTTGATCTCCCCGGCAACGGCGCCGTAAAAAGAGCTTGATGGCGTGTATTTCACACGTTCGTTGGGGAACCCCAAGAGGAAGGTATGATGCGCACAGCAGCAAGTTTTCCCTCGAAAGAAACCAAGGTTTATCGAACCAGGAGGAGCCAAGAAGCACGTTGAAGGTTGATGGCGGCGGGATGTAGTGCGGCGCAACACCGGAGATCCTGGCGCCAACGTGGAACCCGCACAACACAACCAAAGTACTTTGCCCCAATGAAACAGCTGAGGTTGTCAATCTCACCGGCTTGTCCGTAACAAAGGATTAACCGTATTGTGTGGAAGATGATTGTTTGCAGAGAAAACAAGTAAAAACAAGTATTGCAGACAGATTTGTATTTCAGTATAAAAGAATGGACCGGGGTCCACAGCTCACTAGAGGTGTCTCTCCCATAAGATAAAAGCATGTTGGGTGAACAAATTACAATCGGGCAATTGACAAATAGAGAGAGCATAACAATGCACATACATGTCATGATAAGTATAGTGAGATTTAATCGGGCATTACGACAAAGTACATAGACCGCCATCCAACCGCATCTATGCCTAAAAAGTCCACCTTCGAGTTATCGTCCGAACCCCTTCCAGCATTAAGTTGCAAAGCAACAGACAATTGCATTAAGTATGGTGTGTAATGTAATCAATAACTACATCCTCGGACATAGCATCAATGTTTTATCCCTAGTGGCAACAAGACAACACAACCTTAGAACTTTCTCGTCACCGTCCCAGTGTCAATGCGAGCATGAACCCACTATCGAGCATAAATACTCCCTCTTGGAGTTACTAGCATCAACTTGGCCAGAGCCTCTACTAATAACGGAGAGCATGCAAGATCATAAACAACACATATGCAATAACTTGATAATTAACATAACATGGTATTCTCTATCCATCGGATCCCGACAAACACAACATAGAGTATTACAGATAGATGATCTTGATCATGTTAGGCAGCTCACAAGATCCAACAATGAAGCACAATGAGGAGAAGACAACCATCTAGCTACTGCTATGGACCCATAGTCCAGAGGGTGAACTACTCACTCATCACTCCGTGAGGCAACCATGGCGGTGTAGAGTCCTCCGGGAGATGAATCCCCTCTCCGGCAGGTGCCGGAGGAGATCTCCGTAATCCCCCGAGATGGGATCGGCGGCGGCGGCGTCTCCGGAAGGTTTTCCGTATCGTGGTTTTTCGCATCGTGGGTTTCGCGACGGAGGCTTTAAGTAGGCGGAAGGGCGCAGTCGGAGGGCCGACGAGGGGCCCACACCATAGGCGGCGCGGGCCCCTCCTTGGCCGCGCCGCCTTGTGGTGTCGCCACCTCGTGGCCCCACTTCGTATGCTCTTTGGTCTTCCGGAAGGTTCGTGGCAAAATAGGCCCTCGGGACTTGATTTCGTCCAATTCCGAGAATATTTCGTTACTAGGATTTCGAAACCAAAAACAGCAGAAACAAAGAATCGGCACTTCGGCATCTTGTTAATAGGTTAGTTCCGTAAAATGCACGAATATGACATAAAGTGTGCATAAAACATGTAGGTATCATCAATAATATGGCATGGAACATAAGAAATTATCGATACGTCGGAGACGTATCAAGCATCCCTAAGCTTAGTTTCGCTTCGTCCCGAGCAGGTAAAACGATAACAAAGATAATTTCTGAAGTGACATGCCATCATAACCTTGATCATCCTATTTGTAAACATATGTAATGAATGTAGTGATCATAACAATGGTAATGACATGAGTAAACAAGTGAATCATAAAGCAAAGACTTTTCATGAATAGTACTTCAAGACAAGCATCAATAAGTCTTGCATAAGAGTTAACTCATAAAGCAATAAATCAAAGTAACGGTATTGAAGCAACACAAAGGAAGATTAAGTTTCAGCGGTTGCTTTCAACTTGTAACATGTATATCTCATGGATAATTGTCAACATAGAGTAATATAACAAGTACAATATGCAAGTATGTAGGAATCAATGCACAGTTCACACAAGTGTTTGCTTCTTGAGGTGGAGAGAGATAGGTGAACCGACTCAACATAAAAGTAAAAAGAATGGTCCTTCAAAGAGGAAAGCATCGATTGCTATATTTGTGCTAGAGCTTTTGTTTTGAAAACATGAAACAATTTTGTCAACGGTAGTAATAAAGCATATGAGTTATGAAAGTTATATCTTACAAGTTGCAAGCCTCATGCATAGTATACTAATAGTGCCCGCACCTTGTCCTAATTAGCTTGGACTACCGGATCTTTGCAATGCACATGTTTTAACCAAGTGTCACAATGGGTACCTCCATGTCGCTCGTACAAAGGTCTAAGGAGAAAGCTCGCATTTTGGATTTCTCGCTTTTGATTATTCTCAACTTAGACATCCATACCGGGACAACATGGACAACAGATAATGGACTCCTCTTTAATGCATAAGCATGTGGCAACAATTATTATTCTCATATGAGATTGAGGATATATGTACAAGACTGAAACTTCCACCATGAATCATGGCTTTAGTTAGCGGCCCAAAGTTCTTCTCTAACAATATGCATGCTCCAACCATGAAGGTGGTAGATCTCTCTTACTTCAGACAAGACGAACATGCATAGCAACTCACATGATATTCAACAAAGTATAGTTGATGGCGTCCCCAGAAAACATGGTTATCGCACAACAAGCAACTTAATAAGAGATAAAGTGCATAAGTACATATTCAATACCACAATAGTTTTTAAGCTATTTGTCCCATGAGCTATATATTGCAAAGGTGAATGATGGAATTTTAAAGGTAGCACTCAAGCAATTTACTTTGGAATGGCGGAGAAATACCATGTAGTAGGTAGGTATGGTGGACACAATTGGCATAGTGGTTGGCTCAAGTATTTTGGATGCATGAGAAGTATTCCCTCTCGATACAAGGTTTAGGCTAGCAAGGTTATTTGAAACAAACACAAGGATGAACGAGTACAGCAAAACTCACATAAAAGACATATTGTAAACATTATAAGACTCCATACCGTCTTCCTTGTTGTTCAAAACTCAATACTAGATATTATCTAGACTCTAGAGAAACTAAATATGCAAACCAAATTAGCAAGCTCTAAGTGTTTCTTCATTAATGGGTGCAAAGTATATGATGCAAGAG